>NC_056744.1:185881023-186071023 GCF_019279795.1 Protopterus annectens
GCAGCTGGGTGCGGCTAAGTATCTTACAACTATCGATCTTACCAAGGGTTACTGGCAGGTGCCCTTGACTCCCAGTGCTAGAGAGAAGTCTGCCTTTGTGACTCTTTTTGGCTTGTATGAGTTCACAAATATGCCCTTTGGGATGAAGAATGCCCCAGTGACTTTCCAGAGGCTAGTAGATCATATCCTAGCAGGAGCAGGAGAGTTAGCCCTTGCTTTACCTATATGATATTGCCATCTACAGCCATTCCTGGCCAGAGCACCTACAGTATGTCAGGGAGGTGCTGGGCGATTACAGAGGGCAGGGTTGACCATTAAGCTGAGCAAATGTCAGGTGGGTATGGCAGAGGTCTCCTA
Source organism: Protopterus annectens (assembly GCF_019279795.1). Taxonomy (NCBI): domain Eukaryota; kingdom Metazoa; phylum Chordata; order Ceratodontiformes; family Protopteridae; genus Protopterus; species Protopterus annectens. The sequence goes on from NC_056744.1 coordinate 185,881,381, forward strand.
CCTAGGACATAAAGTGGGTAGTGGTAAGATAAGGCCAGAACCTGCCAAAGTGGAAGCTTTTCAGGAATAGCCTGCACCTGTTACTAAAACACAGGTGAGGGCATTTTTAGGGACAGCAGGGTAAAGCAAAATGTTTGTCCGCAGTTATAGTACCATAGCTGCTCCCCTCACAGACCTGACAAGGAAGAGCAGGCCAGATAAGGTAGTGTGGACCCCAGCATGTGAGCAGGCATTCCAGAAGCTTAAAGAAGCTTTGGGAGGACCCTGTGTTAACTAGTCCAGATTACAGCAAATAATTTGTTGTGCAGGTGGCTGCTTCAAACTATGGGATGGGGGCTGTACTTAGCTAGATTTCTTCAGAGGTGGGAAGAGCACCCAGTGGTTTATCTCAGTCGTAGGCTCCACCCAGGGAGGAATGCTATGCAGCTGTAGAAAAGGAATGTCTAGCCATAGTGTGGGCACTGCAGAAACTTCAGCATTATCTATATGGAAAGAAATTCACTGTTATGACAGATCACAACCCCCTAACATGGTTAAACAGAGCCAGCCATCAAAATGCCAAGTTGCCAAGATGGAGCCTGGGGTTGCAAGCATATATGTCAGTGCAGCACCACAGTGGGATTAGCAATGCCAATGCAGATGGGCCCTCAAGACAGGGAATGGGGTAAGGTACATTCAGATAGACCTAACTCCCTCAAGCAGCATTTCTCAAGGGTCACTTGAAAAACTAGCTTGAGTTCTCCAGGGTGGGGGATATGTAAAGACTGGCTGAAGATAGGTGAAGGCTGCCAGCCCAGCCAGATAGAATTTTGGAGATAATTGTCATCTGTAAATATTAATGTAAACCACAAGCTTGTTGTCTTAAATGGTAAAAATAGTGTTACATGTGGAACTGGAAAAAAATGCAACAGTGCACTCTACTGACCAAGTAAAGCATGTTGTGACCCTTTGATGTAAAACTCGGATCCAGTAAGTCTAGAGTGAGGCATCCTGCCTATTGTTTTAAGGCCAGAGTTAACGGCCAGAATTTGCATGCATAAATGTCCTTTATTGCTCTGGTTTCTGCCCAGAGGTGAAGAATGTAAATGTAGTTTCTGTTAGCCTGGGAACCCAGAGAAGTGGAATGAATAATGTAATGTGAACCAGGAATGTGATTTTAAAAACCGAGAGAATCGGAGAGCATGAAGCATTTTTGTCTTGACCATCCAACTCACCAGCACTGTCTTGCTCTATATTTAAGTTTATCTTAGACGTATGTTTTTTCTTAGAAATAGTCTAATTTTTCTAGTTTCTAGCCAAATGTTTTTCTGTGATGTCAGGACTGTACTACTGAATTATTTTAAGTATTTCTCTGTGATCTCTGAACTCTTGACTAGCACTGTGTACTAAAAATTATTGTCTTGTGTTTTGACTATTTGTTATTAAATATTTTAAACCCTTTAAACTATGGCTGTTTTTGTAGAGATAATATAAGCTCTTTGGAGTACTTGCATGCCTTTGTTAAATTGTACAAAGCCACTTCAGTATCTTTAAATCTCGGCTGTACTACCAATTGGATAATAATATTTTACAGTAATAATTGAACATCCTTTTAAGGGCCTTTGGTTAGCTGATAAATATTGGTGGGTGGTGGCAACTGGTACTACCATATAGTCTGGGGGAAAAATGGGCACAGCTGGAGAACTTGTGCCAGCCTTCCCCAGCAGTGTCTTCGTGGTTGTATAAACTCTTCTCAAAGTGTGTGTGTGTGTGTGTGTGTTTGTCAGCTACTTGGGCAGGGACACGAAGCACTGGTTGGACAGAGAGGGTGCTGGAGGATTTAGCTTGCCCACTAGGCTGGGATCTGGACCCTATAGCTGTGCCAGTGGGCTTATTGGGGACCTGGAGAGTAAGGGAGCGACCAGCCCCATACTGACTGTGATCTCTGTGTGCTCCTAAGGGCAATTGCACTTTACTGTGTGTATTTGTTATTCTTTCCTCCTGTATGAGAAGCCCCTCACTGGTTTTAGTGGTGAGGATTGAGGCTCCTTGATTGCTGCACCAGGGAACAGGCATCACACACTGTTTCTCATATTTGTCTTCTTTATATAAATTGTCTAGTCTTGCAGGTTGCCAGACATTGGCTGCCAGTGTTCAGTCTCAAAGTTTCAGTATCTTTGGAGTGAGATGAATACATTTTGTGTCGTGCCTGGGACTTTATTACATTTGCTTGCCTTGTTCATGAAAAAGCTGTGATACGAGTTTCTCCATACTTGAGCAATCACGTTACTTCGTTTTTGTGTTCCAAGCGTTGTAGTTTTGAGCAGAGGAAGCTATATTCAAATAATCACAGTTTTTATTTGTAAACAAACGTTTGTAATTTTTTTGCAGACAGATGAGGTGTGTTGTTAAAATCGCATAGACTGGGTTCAACTAATTACATTTCTCAAGAATGTCAATCAGAATCATAGTAAAAGTAGAAAGGATATCATTGTTGGAAGGAAGACCAGTAATAATACAAGTCTATTTTCTGTAATAAAGGCTGATTTTTATATAGAGAGGATTTTTTTTTTAGTCTTCATATAACTGTATTGGTTGGTGTTTTGAGGGTGAATTCACCATTATTATGCATGGCTGCAAAAGTATCCATCAGTATGCATGAGAACAAAATTCCAAGTCCACAGTTGGGGCTTAGAGCCCAAGACCAAGACAATCAGACCATAGTAAGTTAGCTTATGGATTTATATGGCGCTAATGAGCTTACAAAGTATGGACTAAGCAGATGGACTGGTGTCAGTGCTTTGATATTAACATCTTTACTCACATGTTGGTGTACACTTGCTTATAGGTGTGATTTGTATTTTAAACAAAATATATTTACAAGGTGTTGAGTGGGTGATTATATCTGAATCTTTAAAGTTTGGCAGGGCCCTGTGAACTTGCTGTAGCTGACTGTTCCAAAATGGCAAGTTCCTAAAGGATAGTAGTGCACTGTGTGCTTGGATTCACTTCAGTCGGTCAAATTACCATTTAATTAACAATGTGAAGAAACAGGGAAATATGTCTGAAGTCCTCTATCTTGAGTGCTGGAGATGTCAAAAGAAGGAAGATCAAAAATATGTTGGAAAGGTAAGTGCGTGTTGGAATTTTAATACTAAACCTTTTGGGTATACCAAAAGTGTCAGCATTTTTGTGCAGTAAAAGTTAAGTCAGAAATCAGGAAGGGTAATAATCATAAAGGTAAACATTCTCTTATCAAACTAAATAGGCAGCTAAGATGGCTAATTCGGTCACACAAAGCCAACTTTGAGGTTAAGATAGCCTCCTAGGTGAAAGATAACCATAAGACCTTCTTCAGCTATGTCAGAAACCTCTAGGACAACATACAGCAATGTGCTGATCTGGTGTTAATGGTGCCACGTTCATTGACCCTGGCAGTATAGTAAACCTGTTGGTGGACAAATTTGAGTTCCAACTTTATCCCCTCCTTCCCATCACCACCAACCATCCTCCAGGAAATACCCTCAAACATAACCCCTTCAGCTGTAACTAAATCCAAGAACACAGCCTCAGTGACCCCTAATAACATCCAGGAATGCCTCCTGAACAGGTTAAAATATGACTTATCAGGAGTTCTGGAGTTACTATTTAACTATAGCCTTAAAACAGACTTTGTGCTACTAGAATGGAAGACTAACCCTGTCATTTCCCTTCATGAGGGGAGTACCTTCAACAGATCCTGGAACCTACAGGTCCATTAGTCTGACTAGTATTATTTGCAAAGCCATGGCTAGAATCGACATGAAAATTATCAACAAAGACATCGGAGACCTCCAGACTCGAGGTCAATCCCAGTCTGGCTTTGTCAAAGGAACATCATGCTTACTGAACCTGGTGGACTTCCTTAAAAAGGTCACTAAGGAAATGGATGTAGTGAAGGCCGTGCATACTGCTTACCTAGATCTGGCTAAAGCATTTGCTACAGTAACCCACTTGGGCATTGTCAACTAGTTATGAAACTAGGCAGTAACCCCTTTATAGCACACTGGATAGCTAGCTGGCTAATGGGTGCAACCCAAGAGATTAGGATCAGTGGGGCCACCTCCATGAAGAGGCTAGTCACCACTCACCAGTGGAGTCCCTCAGGGCTCTGTACTGCGTCCACTCCTCTTTGGCATCTACTTCTCAGAGATCAAAGCCAATGTAAAAGGCCTGTGGCTTACCAAGTTTGCAGATGATTGAAAACTGGGATCTGTCAATGAAATCCCCCAAGACAAGAACACCTTTCAGGAAGGGCTAGCACACTCAAATATTTAGTGCCAAACCCATGGCTTAAAACTCAGTCCCACGAAATGCAGTATGATACTTTTAGGGAGGTCAGCCACAATGGGTAACTCATCATCAATAAAAACACTCCTAAAAGTTGAGTCACTAGTCAGGGATCTGGGAACTCGTGTAGGTAGTAACCTTGCCTTTGACCAACATGTGTCCAAGGTAGTAAGAAAATCCATCTATTTTGCTCAAATTATAAGTAAGGACATAGCATCTAGGTCTAGAGAGGTCATCATGCAGCTTACTTCTTGTTACAGACAGTGCCAGTGGCACAACACATTGCACACTTGGCTGGTGCAGAAGGCTATGGGTTTTATTCCTACACCAGATTGATCACTGACACTGTAGTGCAGAATAAGGATAGTGCTTCTATCCTGAGTTTGTGGTCCTTCAGATGAGATGAGATGTTAAACCAGAGCCCCGTCTGCTTGAGTTGGTGGTAGCTCAGGTGAATGTAAAAGATCCCATGGCACCTATCGAAAAGAGTATGATGCCCTGGCCAAATTTCCCCAATGGTATAAATACCACATCGGGTCTCCCCTGAAAAGTGACTACTAACCTAGTGGGACTAACCTGATGAACAAAGAATAAATAAGTAAATAAATACTCAGCCCTTATCAGACCCATCATAGACTATATAATGCCCCCTTTGGTATTTTCTTCTCCAGACACATGCAATAAATATAACGTCTGCAAAGTTTCCATACACAGGAAATGTAGGGGGTAAACAAAATGTCCTACAATGATTGCCTCAAAATCCTGTCTCTTTACCATGTGTCATACAGACTACTGAGAAGTGATCTTTGGTGTACAAGGCATTCCTGGACCCTGTTTTGATGAACCATTTGCATTTCCTCAAAACAAGCAGCATCAGAATTACTAAGACTTAAAATTTGCTTGCAGCATAAGTAGGATATGCTGAAGTGACAGAAATGTTTGTCAGAAAATTTCCATTCTTTGGAACATTCTGCCCTTACATGTGAAGCAGAGTTGCTTCATAACCCTATTTAAGCACAGCTTGTACCAGTGGATGGGTAATTGGAAATTCATCCCTGGTATGGCATCTATGCCTCCGATAGAGAGAGGCAATCAGTAAATCGCCCTGATACAAATCAAATTTGTGGTTCACATTTGGGTTGCACAGCTAAGCTTATAAGGGCCCTAGTTAGCCTGGTATAAACCTATGAGTGTGTTTGCAAGTGTTTGAGGGTTAGGGTTTGAGTAAGGTTTAGGGAATGCGATAGATTTAGTGATATAGATATAAAATGTGTACACGCACTTTATGTGAGTGTATATGAATGTCGAGTAGTGCTACTATTACAGAAAAGGTTTTTGCTAATGCAAAGTGTAAGGTTTGTGTTGGGGACCAGGTTATTGTTAACGCACATTAGTAAGGTGCTGTAGGAGGGCATGCGCCCATCCATCCTTAGTAATGTGTGCTAACACTAACTCTTTTCTTGTGAACCTCAACAATACAACTCAACTTAGCAAAAAAAAAAACACCTTTCTGTGACTAATGCTGTTGAGACAAAGTCTGCCTGAAGGTGGTTGTTACTGATTGCAAAAGGAAACTGTTCATTTTATGCACCATTTTTGTTTCACTGTGTTGTTTTTTTTTTGGTAAGTACATTTTTGAAATGCCAGCAGTGATCATATATGTTTTGATGCTTGTGCATTTTAACACTTTAATGTCCAGAAACATTTTTGGAGAGCGCACAGGCCTTTAGAGAAGGTGACTAGGCTGTTGTATCCAAGTCCATAAAAGATGGTAGGACACCATGTGCTTAATCAAACCATCTGTTTGCAAATGGTGCTGAGGGCTTACAGGTTCCACTGTTCATTCAATAGCAAAAGTTGTCTGGTTCAATTGAGACTGAGACTCTAATCTGCACTGGCATGTGAATATAAGATTAAGAAATGCAGCATTCTCTGTGTTAATGAAGGAAAATGGTGTACTGAATGTGAGAGCAGACCAGAATTCCGTTAGAAGACCTAGTCCCTAAATAGTCAGCTTGGGGGAGGGAGTGGGCTGAGTAAGACTTTCTTGGTTTATCTGTCCTAGGTAGGAAGGAGGAAGGGTTTGACAGTAGTGGTGTAGCCAACCGGAAAGGCCAAGAGCCTTCAGGGTAAGTGTACTGGCAGGCCATCTGTGGACATTGATCTGCAGAACATTATTGCATTTTGAACATGGGGTGAGACAAAACTTGATTCTACAAGACGTGCTGTCAGTGTAAGTTACCACTTACACTGAGTGCAGTTTTGTTTTAATCTGGCCCCCAGTGTAACTCTCTTTATGGATAGATCTTAAACCAGAGTAAGTCATTTACACTGAGATCATCTTTTGAAATCCGGGACAGTTATACTGAGAGCAACTCTTTTGGGCAGAAGACAAATCTCAATTACCCGAGGCTCCTAACCAAGATTCTAAACCCCATGATTCACAAAAGGCTATCCAACCATCACAGCATCATCCAACTGGACCACAACCCCCTTAGAAGCTTCAGCAAAGGCTGCAACCTTAAAACCAACAATGACTGGGGTCTCAACTTAACAATACTCCCTTGACTACAGTAGCATACAAGAAATCATAAGGAACAACTGGGTCAACTTAACAGAAAACAAGAGCCTCAAACAGATTGTACAGAAACATAAGGAGTTTTCTGGAATATCAAACTACCCCAAAAGATGACAAAGGAGGAACCTATGCTTGCAGTAACCTGCCCTGCAGTTACTGCAGATACATGAGCAGTGAAGACAGCTTCCTTTGTCCCAACAATGGAAAAAGATACAACCACAAAGTATGGAGTAATTGCAACATAGAAAAAGTGGTGTACAGAGCCCAATGCAGCAGGTGGCAGGTATTTTACATGGGCAAGACCATTAAAAACTGAAAACTGGGGTAGCAAGACGCATCTCTGATGTTTGATACAAGGTCCCATCAAATCCAATGGTCATATGCACAAATTAAAACAAAACAGGGCACACTTTCTTTACATTTCTTATAACTGGACAAGATTGAAGACATCCCATTGAATGGCAGCCTCAATGATCGTCTCAAGAAAAAGGTGCTGACCCCATTGAATGGGCGCCTCAAGAATTGTCTCAAGAGGAAGGAGCTAGAATGGCAGATCTGACTGCTGGCAAAAAAAAATAAAAAAAACAGGACTCAACACCACAGACTCCATCACCCGAGTCTTAAATCTAAGGAAACTTGACCATAAGGAACTTTACTGATAAGACCACTGACTACCTCTAATAATAGGACTCCTTCCTGGAATGATAATCAGTAAAGGTAACTAGTAAGACTAACTATTTGACTGCATGAATGTGGCTAAGCTCTAACTGTACTTGAATTGATTCATTTGTGTTTTTTCTAGATCTTTATACTGTTACAATCTATTGATTTCCAAAACTTTAGTTTTTATCTTGAATGGCCTTGTGATAGTAAGGGTGCTGGTAGAGGAACTACCTCCCAACTATTTGAATTGCTTTTACTTACTGTTAGAGTAACTGTTTTCAGTTATACACTTTTCCTTGCTGTTAAACCTGGTATGCTGTTGGTTATAAATAGCTAGATCCCCCCACAATGTATTGTAACCCCCTCTTTGGACATCCCAGTAGCAGAACCACTAAGACGTACACAACCCTACTTCTCTTCCAGCCCAACTGATGTTCAGCAAGAGGGGTGATGCATGGTTTCTCCCTCAACTAAACTCAGGCAGCTTAGATGACAGCTCATACAGCAGTCCTTCCCTGACACATTTCTCTATAATTAAAGCAAGGCTTTTAGCCCATATTGGCTACCTCCCCCGTCCTACCTTAATCCCAAGCAATCTGTAGCTCCAAAAAAATTGGATTGATCTTCCACAGGCCACTGAGATATTTTAGTAGGTGAAGGGTTCGATCACCATGAGGCAGTTGACATTTGGTCTAAAATTTGATTTAAGCCATAACTTTACCTCCATTTCAGATCCCTTAAAACAGGCTATTTAATTAGTATGGTAGGTCATGGGTCCATTTAATATGGAACATGTTACATATGGTATTTTAAACCTTTATCCAAGGAGCAGAGGTTTTACTTATTCCACTGGCAGGCTTAAAGCATGACTCAGGCAGTTCAGACGACCATAAACACAGCAATCCTGCATCTCCATCAAGCAGTTTTATTGTATTAAACAATGGTAGGCCCTATGGTTCCCACCCCAGTCTTTCACTATCCCAATCACTCCAAAAAAAAAAAATTGAATAAGTAAAACTAACGTCCCTCTTAGTTTGGATGTGACCAAGGCAACCACCACTCCAACGAACCCCTGGATTTAGAAAACTGAAGTACTAAACTACAATTGTATGAAGAAATTAGACCACCCATGCTACCCTACAGAGTTCATGTTCCCATTAAGGCTACCACAACTTAGAAACATTTACACATTCACCTCAGCACTCGACATCCACCCCAATCTCCTGATTGAATAACTTTTTTTTCTTTCTTTTTCTTTCTTTCTTTCTTTCATTAATCCCCCTCAGACTACTTGACCTCCCAGACAATAGCAAAATATATCAAATTCTGCCTGAACTTACATTTGTAGTAAAACAAAAAAAGATAAGTTAATTTTTCCTTATTAATTCCAATAACTCACATTATTATTCCCATGGTATCTGCAAAGAATGTATTTGACTGCACATTTTAAAGCTTATTACATAATAACTATAACTTATTACATAACTACTCTGTATCACTATGCAATATTACTTTTCACAGTCTATAACACCTCCAAGTTTCATCACTAGTCTGTATTGTTTTAAATGTTTCCTGAAGTTTTGAAATTAAATGCTTGTATCTTTTACTTTTGTATAATTATCATTAGTAATCTACTGTATGTACCTAGTTTGTTTGTTTTTGGAGCTTTTCTCTCCAGGACTCAATTGAAAACGGGTTCATTTTGGCCCAATGGACTATCCTGGTAAACCAACTGCAAATAAATAAAATAAAAATAAAAACTGGCATTGCTGAAGGAATGGTCAGAAATATGGCAGCCTAGATTTAATGAGGAGAGGTGAATGCAGTAGATGAGAGCAACCTTTGTAACATCAATAAAAATGGTCAAATGTGTCACATTTTAATAAAATCCATTTATTACCACCATAGAATGAGTTTTTACTTTTGATTTTGCAAAAATCACATTCTGTAATAAACGAAAATGCACTTCACTGAATTAAATATAATAAATGCAGACTGAATTCTGCAGTTTTCACTTTATTTTCTCATTCAGTATAGTATCTTGTTTTTCATCCTACCTCTAGGAGATGGTGACTTGCAGTCCAGTGAACTCTCAACCTCAGCAAGGACATTGCCCCATGAGAATGGGGAGTGAGTGTTATATGCTACCATCAGTGAATAACAGAGCTGTCAGAGAGATGTTTTGTTCATGTTGCTGACACTGCCAATGGTTAGGAAGGATTGACAGAAGCACAAATAAATGCATGATTTACAGAAAAAGCTACATGTAGTTAGAATATCTTGAAGCTCTGATTAACTAAACATCACATCAGTATGAAACAAAAGTGACGATAATCAACTTGATAACAAAACCATACAGAAATTCAATTATTGTAATTCTTTTTTCTCAATAACTTCCCATTCTTTAATATAAACTCCAACATGGATACAGTGCAGTCAAAGAAGAATATTCATAAGACTGTAATGCAGTAGTATCCAGTGCAACATTGTTGTTAAAACAGTCCCTTTTACAATTCAGTACAAAGTGGCCTAAAATGTTCTCAGACTGCTGCAGTATACACTGTGACTCAGAGCACTGTCTTCAGCCTCTGTTCTGTCACTCAGATGAATGTGGTAAATAGAGCCATAGCTGTCTCATCTAGTGCCCACTGCCTATCCTGCTCTGGCACTCCACCCCCTCAGCATTTCATGTGAAGAGGAAAAAGGATGTCATCTATTTTTAACAGTAGTATGACAACTGCTACAGCAGATTACCCCACAAGAATCACTGAAATGGTTTTCTGTGCCAGCATTCAGAAATGCCAGTACAGAAATATGAAAACAGAATCTGAACTTTTGAGTCTTCCCCTCCCCCCAACACCTTATAGCTTGGGTAGGCTGCCCACTTCTCTGCACCTTTCTACACTTCTGTGGTATTGCACATTATACAGTTCAGATTTTGCTTCTACTCAGTAGCATTCAGTCAAATTCCCCTAGTGGTTATTGATAATCCCTGAGCTATGATTGGTTAAATTACTTTTCTGTTAGCTGTTCACCTCCCCATAGCTTACATAGGAATGGTGTCAGAGAAGGTGACTCTGCCATTAAGGACTAGCAGAGCTGTTAAAAGGTGATGTTGCATGATCAAATCCATTCAGTTCAGAAGTAGGACTAGCTGCAACAGGCACTAGCCAGTGTGGCACATTTATACTCTCTCGGGGTCTAGCTCCTCCTCCAGCTTCCCATAATGCCTAGCACCCCACTGCTTCAACATATCTCATTTTCAGTAAACACCTTTGCTTTGCAGACCAGCCGCAATTTTTTTCTTTCAAAGTTTGCAAAGTGTTGTTACCTCTGATTTACCAGTCTTTTTCAATCAAAATATTTTTTTTCTCAATGTCGTTTGTTTGCTGCTACCTTTCAGGGTCGTATCTTTTCAATTTTACCTGTCAGATTGTGAATTTCTTATTGAGCTCCTCCCCTGCTCACCAGGCCAGGAGCAGCCACTTTGATGTAAAGTCATTGGTGGAGTTTTTCTTTGCTCTATTACTACTCGTTGCATTTAACAGTACTTATTGGGCATTTGGTAGGACTGGGGCTAGAATGGATAAACAGGATAAATAAAAAAAAAAACATTCCAGTATTAAAAAATGCTAGAAACTGAGCTAAGATCCCACCTAAATGGAAGCTGAGTGTAATTTGCTTAGGTGTAGATCACAGTTGAATGTGCCATTTCCGCAGCTTCTAAACCTAGGACTAGCAATGAACATGAAAACAAATTGATTTTGAAAGGTTGTTTTGAAGTCTTCTTGAAGAAAGTAAAGATCATAGAAGGTAGAAGTGACATTTGGAAGATAATGATTCTTCCAATCCCTGCTCCAGAGCTTCCAACTTGACCTTAAATTTTCCACTGTATAATCTCATCTATACAGACAGAAAATCGGACTGAGATTTCACAAGACAAACCTTCTGTTTCAGGAGTCTCCCAAATGCAGGCTTCATCACCTCCAGAAGTTTCTGTCTGGAGGCACTTTAGTAGCATCTCATCAATGTCTGAGCAGTTATCTAAATTTTGCATTACTTTAGATAAACTTCAGTGGCTTCTGTTAGGTCCTTTCATTGTCTGAGCAGTACTCCTGCTAGTTCGAATTCATTGACATAGAGGTTGACCAGCACCTGGTAGAGGCTCAGACTGAAATAGGCATCCTGTCTTCCTTCTCCAATTCTAGAGTAATTAGAAATAGTTCAGCACCACCCTGTCATTAGACTGCTACCTCTCTGAGCCACTGTTTGGCACCAGCAGACTAAAATTCGTCATCCAGCTACAGACTCTGTGGTTGACACCAATTTCCTCTGTATCTTCCGTTCCAACCATTCCTTTAATGGGTGCCTCTGTTACCTCTTTTCTGTCTTGTTCAGCACCCATTTCTACTAGGGTAGCAGGTATTAGCATTAGGGCATTAACCCGGATCATGGCACTGCTGCCCTCAGTGCCATTCCAGCTGTTGCCCTTGGCATTCAGTTGCCTTGAGCCTGAAGCCTTCTATGTCAGCATCAGTTGGTGTCCCAGTGCCTTTGATCAAGGTGTGATGGTCTTGATGCTGACTATGGCACCAATGAATGAACCACATGACATCAGAAGTGTTGACCTCTATAGTGATGCAGACATTGATGCAACATTCACTGATTAATTGGTTCTGAGTCTTTGCACAGACATAAACCTTATTCATGGAATCCCATCAGCCTGAGACCTTAGCATATCCATTTCCTCTCCAGAGAGGAAGAAGAGCAAGCAGCCTCTGTTGCAGTAGATTCCAGGTGTGTAAAACAACTTGTAAGTTCCATAAAAAAATAGTACAAGCAGCAGCATGTGGGATCTCCAATGAGTCCCACACCCCAGATTTTGAAGATGATGGAGAATATATCACATTGTCTGCTCATGATATCCCAATTCTGCGAGATCCTTGAGTTAATGGGACAGAAGGTGCTTGATCATGTCCTTATCAGTGGTAATTCTGCAAGATGTTTTTCATTCTGCTTCATTTTTTGGTTGGTTTCCCCACTGACAAAAGGTCGCATGTGTCAAGGAAAGGATGTGACAAGAGTTGGGCATGATAGCTTATTTGCCAAGAAAAATAGATAAAATACTCTGACCTTGTAAGACTAAGAATCATAGACTGTGTTGGTCATCTCAACAATGATGGCAACCACCCCTGAAGAAAGAATGCTTGGATGTGAGTCATTGAGTCAGTCCTCCTGGATAAGGAATTCAGGGCTTTTCACTGGTTTGGGATGCACGTATACATCCTTTTATTCAGAAGATCAACTTTATGATATGATTTTTGTGAGCTGTAGTGGATGATATACAAGCCGCACTGAAAGGGTTGCTGCATAGCGAACTGAGAAAAAAAATGTTGAAGTCTCCAGCATCACCATGTGATTGCCCATAATGTGGTCAAAGGTACAGTTTAGGCATCTGGGTTAGGCAAACCCTTATGCCTGGCTCAGAGATTCCAGTTGTGTTGAAAACATCAAGGTGACATCACTTTTGCCCCATTCAAAGGCACCATGGTCAGTTTTAGCTCTAAAAGAGTGAGCAAGTACACAAAATACTACTGCTGATGGCACTGAGTTCTCCACTCCTCAGTGGACATTTTCCTGAAACCAGTAGTATGACAGGATTTGGGGGCTGTGTTCTTACGAGAGACCAAATATGGTCAAGGTGACTCCCAGAATGGACATTGCCTTTGAGGCAGAAGGGGTCATCAAAACCAGAGTTTTTCTATCCTTCCCCTCTGGAATCAGCATCACAGCCCCTGAGACCTTTCTAGACATTGCCACTCTGTATGCAGATGTGGTGTCTCTTCATCCAGCTTCAAGCATGTCAAACCATCAAAAGGACAACTAAGTCAGTGAAATGACATCTAGAGGTTACACTATTCCATCTCTATCCTTTCTAAAGACGCAGACCCTTCATCTTTCATATATGCCACCCCATCATAAACTACAGAAGAAAGGGCAATTCAAGACTGTCCTACTAGACCAGAATGGGTACGGATTTCCAGGGTCCTCACACCAATCTTGGAACTCCCAGTTTCAATCAATTAATTCTAAGGTGAAAATTCTGGATTGTCATGGGTGCAGTCTTTCCTACTATATTTAAGGGAGGGGAACTGGATATGCTTTTTAGACTTCTAAGATACCTGTCGACATCAGGTTATCCAAGAAATTCAGAAGATTTCTGTGACTCAAGGTCAGGAATCAGTTGTTTCAGGTTCAAACTGTCCTGTTTGGCTTCACTTCAGCCCCCAGGGTGTTTACCAAATGTATGATCATAGTGGACACACTTCTCAAACTGTCAGGGACCATTATTTTTCCTTAAATGGGCAAACATCTCCTAACTGCACCCACTTGAGAATATTTGGTTTGAGCAAGGTAGTCTCTTCTGCATTTCCTCCACTCATTTTGAATGTCAGTGTGCACCTCATATTCCCAGATGTAGCCATCACAACCACTAATCTTCATTGTGCATAGCATAGACACATTGTCTTCCACAGCCAGATTCCATATAGCATCTTCACATACACGCACACACACCCTTAGTTGCAGGTGGCTGTCCTCTTTTCCACCCAAACCGTAACTACAGCAATCTGCCTCATTAGGTTTAATGGCAGCAACAGTCCTCTTGGTGCTTTTCACAAGGCACTGAATGAGGGTTCTGCAGTGGACCCTGAAGTTCAATGGACTCAATACACAGATGTCATGACATCAAACATAAAACTGTCACATGTGTGCCATCAACATCTGCCTTAGTAACTACACTAATCCAGTTTGGCTCTGAGCATGTCCTTCATCCCTCATTTCCCTTGGACTTTCAAGGGACTTGTTTACAGAGTGAGCCAATCTGTATGTGAGTGTCTTGGAGATAATGACCTCTACACATCACAGGAATTCCAGGATGCTTCCCAAAGATGCCATTGTTTTCTGTTCCATGGCAGTGGTATGGTACATCAGCAAGTAGGGAAGACCAGATTCTTATTTCCTCTGTTTAGGATATGGGGATGGGCAATATTGTTTTGATACTGTCTAATGTGTGCACACAGCTGGACAAATTATGTGGTGAATAGGCTCAGCCATTGTTTGCTGTTGTGGCACAAGTGATCCCAACATCTGTAGTGGTGAAGTCTGTTTTCCATCATTGAGGCATGCATAACTGTGACCCGTTTGTCTCCTCATCCAGTGCCAACTGCTGCAGCTTTCTTCTAATTTTTCCACAAGGTCAGACATCCAGAGGTGGTCTAGTTCAAGAAAGGTCCCTAATCCTTTGTTTTTTTCTTCATTTTTCTTCAATACAAAGTATTTGAAGAAAATCATTCCTAAGAAGGTAAAACCAATTCTCTTAGCCTCATTTTTGCTTTAACAAGTTTGATTATCTCTGCTATGATCTTACTGTTGGTGAAATCGCTCTTCTTGCGATCATTCAATAGTTTTCTATCTCACCCATTCAGCAAGCTTCATCCAGACCTTCTCTGACAGCATTTAACCACATGATTTCTCGAGTTCTGTTAATTGTCAGGGAGCCTACCATCCCTTGTATGGTGATCCAAATCCTGACTTCTACACAGAAGCCTTCTAGCACCCTAACATAGAAAACTTGACAAAGTTTTCTTTTCAGGCAGTGTCTTAGGGACATGGGTCCCTTTATAGCTTCACTTCAAGCTGTCCTGGAATCCATCCATGTGCAACCCCTTTTTCCCATTATTGCACATGGAGTCAGGGTGTCACTTCAACAGTGACAATTATCTAGAGCCAATATTCACACCACCAGCTGGGATCCTGGAAACTTTATCCCAAATTTTTAGAATGGCTTAGTTTTTGTTCTATTAAGGTTCACCTGACATCAATATCTTTCACCAGGGAAGAAAAATCATAGGACAGTTAGTCTGCAATTCTTTAGTTTGTGTGACAGAAGATATTTTGTCAGCAGTTGCTTCAGCTGCTGGAGTCTGATATTTAAGGACCTTCTCTTCTAAGCTTCTGGTCTCAGCTTTCTTAAAAACAAAGTGTCACTGTAGACCAAGTCCTCCTCTATGCCCAAGGTAACCATTGAAAAAGGTTTAAACAAATCCGTTATTTTGCCTGTATTTTTCTCTAATATTCTAGCCATGGACGTATACATTGCATTGTTCAGATGGACATCACTATTTGTACTTTTATTTGGACAGAATTTATTTAGTCTTATGGAAAAAAAAAAGTCTTCAAAGTCACCCTCTCTATGTGGCCATCAGAATATATCTTGGTTTGCTATAAAAATGCACTAGTTAAACCTTAAAAAAACATAAGACCATAGAAAACTTTAGCAGCTTTTTCTGACTAGGCAAACAACATGTTATCATGTCTATGTAGCTATCTGAATGCATCATGTTTTGCTCCAAAATGTAATAAACCTAAAAGACATTCAAAAAGCGAGAGAGAGAGTGCTATTGTTCAAGCCTTCATAAATGTTTCATCTGATGACATCTGTTCTGCTGTGATATAGGTTTCAGTGCATACTTTTACATGACACTAAGATGAATGTGCTCTTCTTGGGTGTAGGTCTGCCTTCTGTTTTGATGTCATACTGGAGGATGAGTTTGGGGGACTATGCCCTATGGTTGAAGTGGATAGACTGGATCATGCAGGATTCAATGTTATGTAGTCAACATAACAAGTAATCCTTTGTGATCCATGCCCATCCATCTCTATGTACCTGTCCACCTTGCCCCATCCCTCGTTAGCAGAAGTCTGGAGGGGTGTAGTTAAGACATGCCTGGGAAGTGTAAATGAGAATGTTTAGTTAGAGGCATGTTTGTATCACAGTAGTTTATTGTGAATGTGCTTAACTGTTCAGAGCAACCCTTGAAATGGAGCAGCAGAGTGGAACTAGGCATTATGGGAGCTGGGGGAGGAGCTAGAGTCTTCAAAAGTTTAAAGCTGCTGAGCTGGCTAGTGCTTGTGTTAACTATTCCTGCTATTGAAGTGGGTTGACATGGATCATGGACATCCACTGTTGTAGTAATACATGGCTTTTATTTCTGATCTCATCTGCCATATTGATATGGGTCAAAGTGGTGATGTATACTCACACCAGCATTACTAAGTGACACTGTTGCTGGGCAGATTTATTGTCAGTAGTCCATGAGGGGTATAACTGCGGAAAAGCTGGTTTTTATCACAGGCTTATTAAAGGACTGGCACTAATTAAACTGCTATGGATCTTGTTAGAAGGGACTTGTGAAGGCGTATGCCCCATTATCCTAAGGTGTGGATTGTTTGGTGAAGGTTCAGCTATGCAGCCCACTATGCACAGGTTGTTGCGTGAAATGCTATGTTTTGCATGTTGGGGAAAGCAATTTTTCTTCTGGCAAAGCTGCTTTTAGTTTGCAGAATTTGCAGTTTTGTTTTAATAGCAAGAGTATGGCGGTGTCAAGCTTCAAATTAAGACTCACATTATTTGAGTAGTTAATCCATGGCATTGTTTGAGTCTACTTCATATAATTAAAGTAGACCTTATCAAAGACATTAATAAACAACTACTCTGTCTCATCATCCCTGCTTGTGACTAATGCAATGTTGGCTTGAAATAAAAATAAAGTTTCAAGGTATTTTTGAAGGGGAGTCATGCGCCCTGCATTCACTGATGTGGGGACCATGTCCCCCACTCTGATCTCTAAATATAATGCATCCAAGACTGCAATGAATTGGAAGAAAGAGAAATATTTTCTTCCGTTTTCTCAGTGTCAGTGACCTTCGCAGTAGTATATTTAAAGCTTGAGAGTGTGGAGAAGTGACCGCACATTAAGGGGTGCAAGGGTTCCAGGCCACCTTAAAAAAAAAAAAAAACACAAGCAAAAATTTGCAATACCTTAATATGCAGTGATGGTCTGCAAGGTGGCAGTAAGCTTATCCTTCCTAGACCAATGGTGACAAAGATCATGAGTCACTCAAAGCAGACCACTGTATGTCAGAAAGGAACAGAATTGTACATTTTGCTGTAATGACGCTCTCGCCTTATTAGTAACATTGTCATGCATCAGTACTGTGTTTAACCTTTGCATACATCCATCAGAGGATGGTAAAGATGCTCATCCACTTGTCAGTGGTACTCTTTCACAATGAGATGCAGCCAGAGTTGCTACTGGTTGGTTGTACAGACAGTTGTGTTCTGGTGTGTCCCCCAATATACTGTTGTAGGTCAGAATGGTGACAAAACAACATGCTGTTGTCATGCAGCAGTTTAGGGGTTAGGTATGTACTATCCTGCTTTGTGGATGAAATTAACACTGGTCAGAATGGCAGCAGGTCTTTTTGTGTATATATGTAGTTTTCTCCCTTTTATCTACCAGCCATCAGCATATTTGGTGCACATGCTGAAATTTGGTCACAGGATCCGTCATGTGGGCATCTATCAGTGGGTTTTGTTGGTATGGCACTAACCCAGTCCACGGAGTAGGAGTACTTCACCATGTGGGCCACTTCTTCACTATGTGAATCGATTCTTCCGTACAACTGTGATAAAGGCTACTACCAAGCAACCGCAAATTCCAGGTCATATTTGTATTCACTGTGCCTTTTCTGGAGAATCATGGCAATCCTTATCCCACTCACCTTCCCTAATGAAATGTCAGCACTTGTAATGCTGAGTACCGAAAATCTGAAAAAAAAAAATGGCTGAAAAACCTAGAGAAGAGCAAATTTGAAAATCACTGTTCTCCTTCAGACTTCTTTTTGCAAGGATGGCAAGCCCCCCTGCACCCCTTGGACGTGTATACACCAACTCCAAAATCACCATACCTTGGAGAAAGGGTAATATTCCAAGAAATGGCATCTCAGACTTGGTATATGAAGTCCTATCTTTTGGCCATTCAGCCTCTGTATTTCAGGACTTGCTCTAGCAGGTCCTGACATTTCTAATGGTTACCTTCCCAAATAGATGTCAGAGCCACTAAGTGAACCCATCAGATCATTATATACTGTCATCAGAGTGTAACACAGCTCTCACGTGAGCCTTTCTCCCGCCTCACAAAAGGCTTTCCTGAAGGGCAGAATGGTTTTGAAGTGCTAACTCCTACCATCAGTAACAGATGAAAAGACTGCAGTTATTAGCATATTGCCTAATCTTCTGTGCTATGGCTAGAGTCAGTGCAAATATTTGCATGTGATGTATGCTAAGGTCTTTACCACCTTTTCATACAGAAAACTCTATTATCTCCATAATTCAGTGCTTATTACTGTAATTATCTAACTCTTCCTGCTTTGTTTTCTTAAATCTCCACCTTTCTCTATTTTCTTGGGCTAACACCATTCTAAATGTGTATTAGTTTATTGTATTATTGTCATTTGCTGCCTTCCGTAGTAGCTGCTATGGGTGAACAATGTCTTTTGAATACTTCAGCATGCTTTAGCAAGCATTACAAGATTCTTGCTTCTAAAGATGGCCTGCTTAGATATATGTTCTGACTTTTTAAACCAAACATGACATTCCTGACTGTTCTAGTACTGTATGATTGCATACCATTTTTATTTACATCATCTTCTTCTTTCAGCTTTTCCCGGTTAGGGGTTGCCACAGCAGATCACCTGTCCACTCATGATTGGCAGTGGAGTTTTACAGTGTCGAGTTGCCAGCCCAGCGCCCAACCTTCCACAGAAGGCACACACGCACACGCTCACAATTGGGGCCAATTTAGAGTGTCCAGTCCACCTACAGCATGTCTTTGGGATGTGGGAGGAAACCGGAGTACCTGGAGGAAACCCAAGTGACCACAGAGGAGGATATGCAGACTCCACACAGAAGGCACCCCAGCTGAGGATCGAACCGGAGAACCTCTTGCTGTGAGGCGACAATGCTAACCGCTGCACCACCGTGGTTGCCCTTACCATTTTTATTTACATACACGTTCAAATGTTTCAATGTGTATTGCTTCTGAAATTATTTCTCCAGTACCTGAAAAAACAGTGTTACTGAATTACATCTGATACTTGATCTCTACTGTCTTTTACTTTCTGAGCAAATTTAAAGATGCTGTTTTTCTTAACTTTATTTTGGAGCCATATCTCTCTGGGTCTTATAAGAAAGTATCACTGAGCCAGATGGATCCTCAGAATGAAGTAAGTACATCAAAAAGGAGAATAGTTTTCACTGAGATGGGTTTGCACACTCATCAGTGACACTTCTATATTTCAAAACAATGACAGAGTACAGAGTGCTTTTATCTGAAAAATAGGGTAGTTCTAAGAAAGAAAATGTACTCCTCATTAACAGAATAGGGCTCAAGGAAATTTGAGCACTGCATTTATTCTCTTTATCATTGTTATAGCCCTAAAAAGAGCTAGTGCACTGTAGTCTGCCATCATGGGTAGCATAATTCTCTGATCCTCCCCATTTAGTGTTATAAGCCACAAATGTACACAAGGATTATAAGTTACCATCAGGGGTTGCAAAGCTTCAACGAGATCTTGTGGCTTTTAACATTTGCTTTGCTACAGGCCAGAGTCGTAGAAGAGCACTAAATGCTACCTTAAATGACTACAGTAGATTGAACAGCCTCCACCAATTGGACATGGCTGTGCTATCAGAATGGGACTTGGCACTACATGCTACAGTCTGGGCATAGTGCAGCTGGCAGATAGCTACTGTGCTGTGATGGCATTGCTAGAAGTCAGAATGGTTACACAGTGCCATATGCAGGCATCAGGGAAATGCTCAGCAGTTATAAAGATGCTATGTCCATCATTAGTGGCATTGTATTAGGTCAGTATAACACAATAACACTAGCATATATACTATTGTCAAGAAGCAACAAAGCCTGCCTTTAAATAGATAATATGACATGCCATATATGTCACTGCCTCATATCACAGTGACCCCAGTATACTACATAGTGCCATCAAGGAGCCAGTCAGAAAGCTGCTCTTGCCCTCATTAATGACACTTGTTGTAGTTAATGTTGCTTGACTATATAGTCACAGCATTAAAATGAGTACTGATGTCAAACAGATGCTATGCCCCAAGATCAGTGACACTATATAAGTTATAATGCTGCCAGTGATGTCACATAATTCTGCTACTCCTGTGATGCTATCATATATCAGGTGATGCTTGAAAACTTTATGCTGCCATCTAGGATTAGTACAGCAGTCAAGCAATGTACATCAACAGTGGTATGGTCATAACCAAACTAATACTAGATGGTGTATATTTCTTAACCGAAATACATTAGCTGTGATGCTATACTCTTATTGTGATACTATACTCTTTCTAATTGCAGAAGTTAATGTTGATGCTTCACAGCTGTTGATTCTTCAGTTTGGAGCCCAGCTGGGGTCACTTGGGTGTAAAGTCTCCATGTTCTCTATGTCCACGTGGGTTACAGAAGGTGTTTGTTTCCTCCCACATACCAAACGTGCCATGATAATTAAGTAGCTATAGGCCAATTACAGACTGAAATGGTAATTCTCCCAATGTTTCCATGCCATCTGTGTGTGAGTATTGTGATGTTTTAGTTTGTGCTGTGTATGTGTGCATGTATGTGTGTGGGGGGGAGAGAGTACTATGTGACATCTTATCCAGGGTTACATTCTTTGTCTTGTATCCATTAAGTACCAGGATAGACTTCCGTTCCCCCAGAACCCTGAAATGGATTAACTAGATGATCAGAGAATAAATGAATAAGAGGAGACAGGGAGGTGTACTTACTTGCCATGAATTATATTGCTGTAAGTCAGAATAGTACTTTAACAATACTACCAGCCAGCAACATTCTTAGCAGAATCGTACCTCGGCCAGTGGCCATTAACTGGAAATATGAAACTGTATTTTCATCTTGTCCTATCTGGAACTCCACCACATGCGCAATACTCCTGTCATTGTGCAGTTCTCTCACAAAGTTGATTTCTCACAGCTCCATTTTAGCCTTTGGCCTTTCTGAAAGGAGATCCTACTGTAGATATTTTGAATGTAAGGTCCAAAATTATTGATACCTGCCAAAGTTGTGGGGATTGCATTTAATGACATGAATTAATGCTCCTTTTAGTTTTTAATTTGGGGTCTGTAATTTGTCTGTCATCTGCAAAGCTGTTCTTAATGAACTGTGTGATGCCCCTGCACTGGCCCAGTAATCAAGGAGCCTCAATCCTTACCACTGGCAACAGTGAGGGACGTACACAATAGGAGGATGACAAGTACACACACAGTAAAGTGCAATTTCCCTTAAGAGTAAGAGATCACAGTCAGTCTGGGGCTGGTTTCTCCCTCTTTCTCCAGATCCCCAATAAAACTCCCCACTGGCACAGCTATAGGGTTGATATCTCAGCTGAGTGGCCAAGCTAAGACCTCCAGCAAACCTCTCTGTCCAACCAGTGCTTCATGCCTCTACCCAAGTAGCTGATTAGCACACACACACACACACACACACACACACACACACACACACACACACACTGAGATTTGATTGATTTACACACACACACACACACACACCGTGAAAGACTGGCACAGGTTTACAAGCTATGCCCCCTTTTGCCCAGATTATAAGGTAGTTCCTGCTGCCACCAGCCACCCTTATCAGCTACTATAAGGTCCTTACAAAGGGTGTCCAGTCCTACTGTGTAATGTTAGTATTAACCCGAATAGTAGTTTTGACTAAGCACCAGGTTATTTGGAGTGGCCTGTACAGGGTCACCAAATACATATGCAAGTATTTAAGAGCTTAAATATGTTTCGCAAATAATCAGCCACAAAGATAGGTTTAAATATATTTAATAATATATAATTAAAGAACAAGGCAATACTCAGTAACTCAACACAGTGACTTCAGAGTTCAAAATCACAGGAAATATTTTAAAACAACATTGCAGGACAGTATCAAATACAGAAAACATCTAAACTAATCTTTACTATATTCTAGATCTAAGAGAGATACTATGCCCTAAATCTTACTTACAGAGCAAATGCAGATGCTGATGAATGGGTATTCTTGCTACATCCAAGACAAAATACAAAATGCACAGTCTCTCTGAGAGTTCCCAAATTAATATCAATCATTACTACTGGTTTAGCTTGGGTGACATCACTCTGTCACCTGACTTCAGTTCCCAGGCTAAACAGAAACTTAAGAGAATTTAACATCCCTGAGAAATACATATCTTTCATTTCTTTGCCAGATCTTGGAAGGCATAAAACAGTAAAACAGCTAACATGATAAACCTAGTAATTAATTTTCTTTCAAGACAATAGAAAAACTTCTAGCTCTAGACATTGTCTACTTCTGCATTGAAACTGAGAGACAACATCTGTTCTTAATAGCCCAGCTATAAAGTAAATTAACCTCAACTATTGTTAATTTTTGCAAGTTAATTTTCTATGTTCCAGCAGGGTATGCTGTGGTTACATTCCTGAAGCTCGGTACATAGCATACAGTTCTGTGTAAATTGGGTTTATATTACATGATTGAAACCTTAAATTATCAATCACCTAAAGGTCGATCACGAAATATTGAACACTTAACATAGAAAGTAGCCATTTCCACATAGAGAAACAATGCTGTTGGCCAAATAAAAAAATGTTTAAACAGAAATGAAGTGGGAGGGCTTCACCCCCGACACCCCCCTGATGTGAGGGAATGTGCCCCCCACACCCCCCCTAACTAAATATACCAACTCTGAGACTGACTGCTCTACAGTGGAGAAGGAACAAAATCTGCTTAACGGCCAAACTGCTAGTTTCCCTGTGTGGAAACGGCCGTTCACAATTTTCAGACTTTCGACATTTAGTGAGCGACCTTTAGGTGTTTGATAACCTAAGGTTTCAATCACATAATAGGGAATCCTTTTAATCATAACATATCCATCTTCACAAATGACATAGAATTGTTTACAAAATTCCAGATAACTGGGCTGGCAGTGTGACACCTCCCCCCCTGAAAACTCATGCTAGTTTTTCAAGTCCCTTGAGAAATGTTGCTTGAGAGGGTTGAATCTATGTGTGATTACCTTACCCCATTCACTGTCTTGAGAGCCCATCTGCATTAGCATTGCTAACCCCACTGTGGTGCTGCAGAGTCTTATACACATGCAACCCTAGGCTCCACCTTAGTAACTTGGCTTTTTGCTGGCTGGTCATGTTAAGGGATTGTGGTCTGTAATTACAGTGAATTTCCTTTCGTACAAATAAGGCTGAGGTTTCTGCAGTGCCCACACTATGACTAGGCATTCCTTTTCTACAGCTGCATAGCATTCCTCCTTGGGTTGGAGCCTACGACTGAGATATACCATTGGGTGCTTTTCTCCCTCTGAGGAAACCTGGCTAAGTACAGCCCCCAACCCCATGGTTTGAAGCATCCACCTGCACAACAAATTCTTTGCTGTAATCTGGACTGGCTAACACAGGGGGTCCTCCCAAAGCTCATTTAAGCTTCTGCTCACATGCTGGGATCCACACTACCTTATCTGGCTTGTTTTTCCTTATCAGGTATATGAGGGGAGCAGCTGTGGTATTTTAATTGGGGACAAACTTTCTGTAGTACCCTGCTGTACCAAAGAATGCCCTCACCTGCTTTTTGGTAACAGGGGCAGGCCATGCCTGAATGGCTTCCACTTTGGCAGGTTCTGGCCTGATCGTACCACTCTCCACTCTGTCCCAGGTAGAAGACCTCTGCCATATTCACCTGACATTTGCTGGGCTTAATGGTCAACCCTGCCCTCAATAGTCTGCCCAGCACCTCCCTGACATGATGAAGGTGCTCTTGCCAGGAATGGCTGTAGATGGCAATATCATCTAGGTAAGCAGGTGCAAACCCTCCTGCTAGGATATGATCTACCAGCCTCTGGAAAGTCACTTGAGCATTTTTTATCCCAATGGACGTCTTTGTGAACTCATACAAGCCAAACGGAGCCACAAAGGCTGACCTCTCTTGAGCACTGGGAGTCAAGGGCACCTGCCAGTAACCCTTGGTAAGAGCAATAGTGGTAAGATACCTATCCCCAGCCAGCTGCTCTAGGGCTTCCTCTGTCCTAGGCATGGGGTAAGCATCTGACTCTGTGACTATTTAATTTCCTGTAGTTCACAAAGAACCTGGTGCTGCCATCCTTCTTTGGTACCAGTACCACTGGGGAGGCCCAGTGACTGCTGGACTCCTGAATTACCCCTAGTTCCAACATTTCCTGTATCTCCTCCATCAGCGTCTGTTTGACTGACTCACATAGCCACCTTATAATGGGCCTGCTTAATAGACCTTTAGGGTCCTGTATCCACATGGTGCTACACCAGGTGGGTGCATCCTGGTTTCCCAGTGAACATGGCCCCAAACTCCTGTAACACTGCTCGGATTTCTGGGTAGGGAATAGCTGCTGGGACATTGCTATCCCTTCCATTGAGGTATCAGTTCAAGTTTCACTGAGATGATCAGTCTTCAGATCCCCCTCAGACTCCTCCTGCCATCTACTGCAAATACTCAGCACAAGGGCCACCCTATCATGGTAAGGTTTCATCATGTTAACATGGTACAATTTGTGCCCCTGCCTAGCAGTTCTACAATGTAGTTAACATCACTGACCTTCCTTGCCACCTTGTAGGATCCCTCACAAGCTTGTCTGCAGCTTGTTGTGTCTGACAGGAATGAGAAGTTACCTGCTGCCCTACAGCATACTCTCTAGCTCGAGCATTCCTGTCATAACAGCCCTTTTCTCCTGTTGGGCTTCTGCCAGGTTCCCCGGGGCCAAACCCATGAGTTTCCTGAGCCTTGTTATGACACAACAGGCTCCTTGTGGGATTTACACTCACCCTCCCACTCATCTTGAATCAGATCTAGGGGTTCCCTCACCCTATGCCCACACAACTCCTCAAAGGGTGAAAAACCTGTGGATTCCTGGGGCTCCTCTCTGTAAGCAAACAGATGGGCAAATATTTGTCCCACTCCCTCTTAAACTGCTCTGCAAATGCTCGTAGCATCATCTTGAGTATAGAGTTTAACCTCTCAACAAGAGCATTAGTCTAGGGATGGTAGGAGGAGGTCTTTAGGTGCTTCACCCACAGTGCTTCCACAGACAAGCCAGCAGGTATGACGTGAAATTGGCACCTCTGTCAGTCAGTATTTCTTTTGAGAAACCTACCCTGCTGAAAATCTCTAACAAAGCATTTGCCACCTTTTCTGCCTCAGTGGAGGACAGGGCCACAGCTTCAGGGTATCTGGAAGCATAATCTACTACCACTAGGATATACTTTTACTCTGTGGAACTTTTTACAGGTAAAGGCATTAAAGGAGCTTTCAGCTTGTCTCCTCCCTTGCCTACATTTTGTCACTGCTCACGGGTCCTGCAGTATCCTGTTACACCTCTGGAAATCCCAGGCCAATAAAGGTTCTGCATAATACGTCTCTTTGTATGTTTTATGCCCATATGAGCTACAAAGGGAATATCGTGCTATGGCTAGAAGTGCCAGACGGAAGGCTCTGGACACTACCAACTGCTCTCTCACCTTCTAGCCCTCCCTCAGGGGACTACTCTCTGTACAGTAACCCTTTGTCCCAGTATACAGATTTCCTCTTCCATTGAGAATTAGGTGCCTCACTAGCTACTTCCCTCAGGCCTTGTAATGTAGGGTCTGAGAGCTCAGCCTGTTTCAACTCTCTCTTTATAACCCTTCCCAGCTCTCCTTCCACAGGAAGTCTGGTATCCTCTGACAGTGGTGCCTCACTGTCAGCCTGGGAGCTACTACTCACCTCTGTCCTTGCAGTCACTCTATCCAAGGGAGCATAAGTACCCACGAGCAGCTGTGGCTCACCTTCAGTCTCACTGCTACAGGGTAGCTCCCTCCCTGAAGTAACCACCTCACCAGTCCTGGCTGCAAGTGTGCGGTCTGTCTGGGCCTCCCCCAGGCTATCACACCCACATGCTTGTCTCCAGGCCTGACTGCATGTAACTGCATGCACACATGGTTTTGCATTATCAAAATCATTCCCTATCAGGACATCTGCAGGGATATCCTCAAAGACACCTACTTGCTGGCTTCCTTTTCCACCCTCCTAGTCAACGTGAACCCTAGCCAAAGGTATTTGGAATGGAGTCCCTCCTAACGCTCTGACTGAAGTAGACTGCCCAAGCAAGTAGTGCTCCTCTTTAACCATTGTAGGCTTCCCAATGGTTAGGTCAGAGGCTCTGTCTCTCTTAGCAATGGCATCCTTCAAAGTTACTAAGATAGGTTATAACCCCTTGTGGTAGCTTGGTTTGCTTGTTGTCTCTAGACAACTTACTGCTGGCATTTTATGATTCCCACTTACTAGCTCCTCCCACCTTTTGTTACCTACCTTGCCTTCATGGACATCTATATGCTACATGGCCCCACTGGTTGCATTTAAAACATTTAACCCTTGGTCCTGAACATGTCCCTGGACTAGTGGCTTCTCCTGCTACTGGCGGACTCTATTGGGGCAGTCTGGGCCTCCCACCATGGGTTCCCTTAGACCTATGAGCAGTACTGGGTTTCCATTTCCTGTGCAGTGATGCCCTGCTTGCTAGGTATAGTTCGCCCTTCTTCCCCAACTCATCTGCAGTAATGCATTGTCTATCAGCAAACCAGATTCTCATGTCCTCAGGCAAAGTGCTAAGGGCTTGTTTCCTCACCAAAAAGGTCTGCCAGCCCTTCAAAAGTGGTGACCTGACATCCACTCACCCACCTATGAAAATATGTGCTTAGTTCAGCAATATTTTCACATACACTTTCATCTGCCTTGCGTCTATGCTCAAGAAACTTTTTTTCTATAAGTTTCAGGTGTTAACTTAAAGCATTCTAACAAACACATTTTGACTGTATTATAATTTAAGCAATCAGTATCAGACAGCTCAGAAATTGCAGTTACAGCTTTACCATGGAATAAGGGGCCAGGAACCATACCATGAGCCCTCGGTCAACATTATACTGTTTACATACCCTTTCAGACATATGAATGGAACTATCAAAATTATCTCCCTCTGTAAATTGTGGAAGAAATTTACTGACCTTTGTTGTTTCTGAGGTTCAGATACTCCCTTCCCCATTACCTCCATCACTCTGGCAAAGAGTCAGCATCTCCTTTTAATGTTGCCTCTACCTCTCATTCTCCTCAGCTTCCAGGAGTCACAGTTTTTCATTTTCCTCAGCCGTCAGAAGTTGCAGTTTCTCATTTTCCTCAGTCTCTCTGCTGCTTCTGTTTCCAAATGCTTGGCCTCCAGCTCAAGTTTCTTTAACTCCAGATGAATTTTTAAGTCCTCTGTGGAAAGGTTGAACTGTCCATTTTCTGAGAGTTGTACATCTCCAAGGCCAGTCTAATTGCCCTCCTGGTTGCTATCCTGTGATGCAGCTGTGACTAAAGCTGCAATTGTTTCTGTTTTAGTCTAGTTGGCATGCGCCAGTCCTTTAGCCTGGCACATCTCAGCCAACTGGATCATTATCAGCTTGCCATACTCCTCAGTTGACATGCTTGCCTGCTCTCCCTGACTAAGCTAACAAAAAAATGAAACACTTGTGATGTGAAACTCTCTCAAACACCTTCAGTGACTACTGTACACAGTCTACAGGAATTCAATATCCACACCACTACAAGCCAATTAATATGTGATGTGGCTAACTCACCACTGTCAATCAATTAATATGTGATGTGGATATCCTACCACTGCCTTCCAATTAATATGTGATTCCCCTGCACTGGCCCAGTAATCAAGGATCCTCAGTCCTCACTACTGGCAACAGTGAGGGTCATACATAATGCGAGGATGACAAGTACACACGCAGTAAAGTGCAGTTTCCCTGAAGAGCACACAGAGATCAGTCAGTCTGGGGTTGGTTTCTCCAGATCCTCAATAAGACTCCCCACTGGCACAGCTATACGGTTGAGATCTCAGCTGAGTGGCCAAGCTAAGACCTCCAGCACCCTCTCTGTCCAACCAATGCTTTGTGTCCCTGCCAAAGTAGCTGACACACACACATTCACTGAGATTTGATTGATATACAAACACACCTGAGAAAGGCTGGTACAGGTTTACTAGCTATGCCCTGTTTTCCCAGACTATAACGTAGTTCCAGCTGCTACCAGCCACCCTTATCAGCTACTATAAGGCTCTTACAAAAGGTGTCCAATCCTACTGTGTAATGTTACTGTTAATCCAAATGGTAGTTTTGGCTATTAGGAGTGGCCTGTACATGGTCACCAAGTACATACAGAAGTACTCTAAGAGCTTAAATAGGTCTCACAAATATCAGCCACAAAGACAGGTTTAAATATATTTAATAATAGTAAATAAAAGAACAAGACAATACTCAGTAACTCAACACAATGACTTCAGAGTTCAAAATCACAGGAAATATTTTAAAACAACATTGCAGGACAGTCACAAATAAATACAGAAAGCATCTAAACTAATCTTTACTATATTCCTATCTATATCTAAGAGAGAAGATACTATGCCCTAAATCTTACTTGCAGAGCAAATGCAGATGATGATGAGTGAATACAAAGTGCACTCTTGTCTCTGAGAGAGTTCCCAAATTAATATCAAACATCATTGATGGGTTAGCTTGCGTGACATCACTCTCTGTCACCTGACTTCAGTTCCCAGGCTAAACAGAAACTTAGCAGAATTTAACATCCCTGTGTGAGAAATACATCTCTCAGATCTTTGCCAGATCTTGGAAGTCGTAAAACACTTTACATTTTAAACCTAGTAATCACTTTTCTTTCAAGACACTAGAAAACCTTCTAGCTCTAGACATAGTGTCTGCTTCTGCACTGAAACTGAGAGATAACATCCCTTGTTTATGGCCCAGCTATAAAGTAATTTAACCTCAACTTTTCTTAAGTTTTGCGAGTTAATCTATGTTCCTGCAGGATATGCTGTGGTTACACTCTTGAGTTCTGTATAAATCATATTAATATCAATATTCACAAGTGACAGAATTATTTACAAAATCCCAGATAGCTGGGCTGGCAGCGTGACAAACTGTTGCACTGCCATTATTGAATTCTGTATTAAAAGGAAAATCAGAAGTCATACAGCTGACAGTGGCTTTCTAAGAGACATTTTCAATTTTCACTACTATAATTTGTCAAACTGATTCACAAAATGTTTATGTTGAAAGTATGGGCCAGAGCAATGAAAACAATCAAAACTTTATTTGCTAGACTAGATTTTAACTGTGGCCATTTTCAATATGTTTAGCTACTTTAGGTACAGCATTTCCTTTGAAGAACTTGGCCAGTCACATTTCACAAATCCAACTTAGTGTATGTTTTAAACCCCAAAAGATTATCTCCCCTTTTCTCTTTCTCTTTTTAGTAATGTGGAAATGTATGCTACTTTTATTCACAGTCCAGTGTAATAGTACGTTACACAGTGACAGCTGGGTGGAGGAGTGGTGCAGTGGTTAGCGTTGTTGCCTCACAGCAAGAGGTTCTTCATTTTGATTCTTCACTAAGGTGCCTTCTGTCTGGAGTCTGCATGTCCTTCCTGCAATCGCGTGGGTTTCCTCCGGGTTTCTCCCACATTCTAAAGACATGCATCTGGATCATTTCTCCCATGGCCTCTGCTGAAAATGGACTCTGTCCCAGTCAGACTTTCCCAGTAAACAAGCGATAAATAAATAAAAATAAAAAATAAAATGGGTAATTTATACATTGCTAGGTTTAATTTTACAAATGCAGGCTTACAGCTTAGGCAAATATTTTGTGTCAGAGTGTAGAGTATAGTTAGGTGGTCTTAAGTGTTATTGAATATTATAGATATATTTCTGATCAGAATAAAATTCTACTTAATTTCTGCTCCACAAGGAGTTTTCTGTCTTACCTTGCATGATCAGCTTCTTTTCTTGATATGAGAATTTGTTCACTGCTGTCTCTGTTAGTATTTTAATGTCAAATAGATGAAAATTAGTAAAGCTCTGGCCTTTCTTTTAAAAAGGCAAAGGTAGACTCGTATTCACAGGTTTTCATACTATCTCAACAGGATTAAAGCCATTTTAATTACAGTACCCCAAAATGCAAATGCCTGGATATTCATAAAACTCCAGTTCTGGCGTTGAGCTGTAGTAAAAAGGGGCAGTTTATACAATGCATAGATTTGGAATTCAGACATTCTTATATGGAGTTAAGAAGGTTAGCTGCATCATTAGCTACAGTGAAGAAATACCTCAATATTGACTAATTTGCATGCCTCTGAATTGCTCTCAACTACCACAAGTACAATTCAGTATTTTCCTGTAGTAAACACTGGCAGCCCATGTATCACATTGTCAGAGGCACCCGTATTCATTTCCCCACACATATGCATACATTTAAACAGACCAGTATACTTACTACCTGTCCCTGAGTTGTTAGAACATCCCAAATGCATCTCTTTTTTTGCCCATGCCCTCATAAATTATGGATCCTTGTACTCAGTAATGCCAGACATTAGATCATGGGATCATAGAAGATTACTAGGCTAGTGGGCCTGGGGTCTTTACAAGCCTAGGCAAGAGTTTATCCCCAAAAAAGAAACCTCAATTAGCACCTGTTGCCCCTGTCACTGAGGGACACAGGTGGAACCCCTGGGACAAATGTATGGTTTCCCATTAACTCATTAGGGTTGCGCTTGAAGATGGTCTGGAATGTACTTTGTTTGACGTGTATGAGGAATCTATTCCAGAGATGGGACAGCTTCTGGGAGGCAAACCGGTCTCTCCAGCAGGTTTTGTTAATGTCACATATTAGATTTAGGCCTTTCAATTGGGTAATATGCTAAGGGTTAAGACTTGACGGATATGGAGCATCTTTAGTAGAGCAGAGTCTGAGATTGCCTTATAGGCAAGACATAGATAACCTCTGAGCAAATCTGTATGATACTGAGTACAGTGATAATGATTTAAGACTGTCCACATAGGACAGGTGTTGGAGGACATGGATTCTCTTTGAGAGGTATTTTTGTGGCCTTTCCAGTTGGTGCAGGTGTTTGGAGAGGTACATACTTAACGGGGGATTGTACTCAATTATTGGCCTAATGAGGGAAGAATTCAGAGAGGTAATAACTTCCATTTTATGGATGCAATCCTGCTACTTATGAGATGAACCAAGTAAAAGGCTTTTCTGACCACTGCCGCTACATGATGGTCGAATGTGAGATTGTTGTCTTCCTGTCTACCCAGGTCTGTCACCACAGGTGGTGTGCTTAGGAAGTTGCCGTTGATGTGGTAATCAGTAGGGGCCATGTTTTTGCCAAATGGTGTGATGATATATTTTTTTGCATTTAACTTAAGGCCGTGACCTTAGCACCAGTCATTTGTTATTGTGAGACCCTCTTGTAGTATGTTAACATCATTTGGGAAGTCAATGGCAGCACCCAACTTTACAGTTGTCTGCAGACTTGCTCAGCCACAGGCCTTTAGTCTTTACCTGGATCTCTGAGAACTAGATGCCAAACAGTAGAGGTCCCAGGACAGATCCCTGGGGAACACCACTAGTGAAGGTCTGCTGTCGGAGGAGAGGAGGAGGAGGAGGAGGCACCTGTTTTGACCTTGTGGGTCCTATCAGTGAGCCAGTTGGCCATCATCTGATGAGATAGAGATTTACGTCAAGTTGTGTTAGCTTTTCGATGATTCCGAGTAGGGGATTATGTCAAAGGCTTTGGCCAAGGTAAGCTGTATGTACTGACTTTCCCTCATCCAGTGCCTTGGTGATGGTCTCAAAAAAGTCAACCAGGTTCAACAGACAAGATCTGCCCTTGACTAATCTAAACTGGGTGGGGTCAAGTGGTTGGAGATTGTCTAGGTCTTTGTTTATGAGGGTCATAATAGTATGCTCCATGATTGTGCAAAGGGATGACAATGGCAGTTCTCCACTCTGCTGGAATGAAGCCTGTACTTGGGCTACAGTTGAATAGCATGGGCAATGGCGAGGCTAGTTCTTGCGGGAGGTGGTTTATAATAAAGCCTGGTGTACTATCATATCCCATGGAAGCTGTGTTCTTTGCCTTGGATAGGGCCTTTAACACTTGATCTTTGGAGATGTGAGGTGTGGGACAAGTATCGGAGATGCTGCACTGAACCTATCTGCTAGCAGGTTGGCTAAGTCAAAAGGATCAGTGTAAGTGGTACCATTATGAATTAATTTGGAACAAAACTGGGCTTTGCCATGGAGGTTCCTGATATAACTGAAAAAGGCTTTGTGGTTAGCCTTTGTTTTGGAGGCTAGTTTCAAGTCATAGTTGGCTTTGGAGGTTTCACTAGTGATCTAATTTGCTTGTTGAGGCTAAGGAGGGGAGTTTTTCCAATTGAGAATTTGTGCCTTTTTACCCTTGAACAACAGTTTCTTCCTTTTTTGGTAAACCCTGTTGGTAGAGGATGTCCACCAGATAGGTTTGTGTTTCCTTGAGGAGCAGGATTTTTTCTTTTCGGTATAGCTGAGTCCATGTAGTTGTACAGGTGCTTTTATACTGCACTGGCATACTGTTCAGCATATTTGTCTGCATCCTCTGAGGGAGGGGCAGTGGTATGAAGCTACTGATACCCTCCCATAGATTTTTTTAGCATGGTTTCAGCTGGGGGAGGGGTTGGACGGGATATATACTTCAATTGAGACAGAACAATGGTCTCATCTCACCAGGGAAGAACTTACTGTGGGGGTGGTGCAGCGGTCACCCATATTTGTGAGAACCAAGCGTAGAATGTTCTCTCTCCTTGTGGGGGATGAAACAAGCTGGTCTAGTGCATTAGAACTGATGAAGTCAAGGAATCATTGGGTGAGTGCATTAGAGCAGGAATAGTTCACCCAGTCTATGGTGGGGTAGTTGAAGTCACCAAGGGTCAGGGTGTTAGGGGGTACCTTGATGGAGTCACATAGGTCCAGGTAGGAGAAGTAGGTGTCCTCAGCCATGGAGGAGGGTCTGTAGCTGGCTATAACTTGGATGGGTGTCTTGCCAATTGTCATTTGCACCTGGAGTAGTTCTATTGAATCATGCTGGTGAACCAGTCTGAAGGTGTGCTTGTCTTAAATGAAAATAGAAACTCCACCACCCTTAGTCTTCCCAACCTCATTTTGGGGTCAGAATGTGTGGAATGAGTTTTAACCTGGCAATGCAGGGATGCTGTCCGCAGCCTTGAACCAAATGTTAGAGTTTCATTCTGCTTATTGTTCCTGATGTGGACTGTGGTGCTAGAGCTGTTGCACTGTTAACTTTTTTAATGAGTCCAAGTAATACTTTAAAAATGTTGCCATGGGTCATCTAGTGTTCTTCCCAGCTCTTTACTGAAGCCCCTCCCTCATGGACACACTCCTGCTGTTGCCTCTTATATGAATATTTTCCCTTGTAAGTCATGGACTGTTATAATTACTGAATCCATGCCAGACATTAGAGTTTCAAGCAGCTTATGTGAAATAACTCTGGCTATACTAACTGATTAGTTAACATGGGTTAATGCTGCTCCTTTATATACAGTTTTTTTTGTAACATTTGTGTAATATTTTCAGCTCTACCTAATATCTAGTGGTGGCACAGGGGATTAATATCTTCTGTGTGAGTTTGAATCTATTTTAGTGACTTAATGTAATATTAACAGCTATCCCTGGTGTCTATTGTTCTCCGACCCACATCTTTAACTGCCGTTAAGGCACAATATTAATAGATGTCCTTCTGTATCACTGTTGCAGTATCGTTTACCTAAGGGATCTTTTGCCAAGGATATCCAAAGTCTAGCCAGTATACTAAAGCCTTCAGTTTTTATAGATGTCATACATCACAAGTATGCTCCCTGTGCAATGAGGAGAGCATAACGGTGACATATGGATGCACACACACAGAACTTCTTTGGCACCAGCCTAAATACCATTGTTGAATGTCGGTCTGAAAGCCCATCTGCTGTGCTTGTTACCAAGCCATGTTTTCAGCCAAGTGCCACATTGGGTTTTGTCTCTTTCTGTTACTTGTTTTGGTTATTGTACTCATGTCATCCAAAAAGGGAAAATGTCAGTGAGGGAGGCAGATTTCCCATAAAGACCATTGCAACCAATGTCTCTTCTGTTTTGGTGCTTCCCATGATCATACACAGTGCTCTGTCTGCTAGGGTTTTGTGCCAAAGACCCTATGTACTCCTTTCTCCACCTACCTAGATAAAAACATATTGTCATTGACTCAGGGTGCTGTGGTAGATTCCTCCTGTCTTTAAGGCCAGCCATCTGCCAAGAAGTATTTTGGTTTCCCCCACAGGCTGACAGCGTTTTGCATTTGGTCACCTGGCGAGTAGGTCAGAAAAGTTAGGTCTGATCCAGCTGCTGTCCAACCTATCCTGGATACCTCTCTTGAGGCTAGTGAAAGCCTAGAGGAAAATCAGGTGGTTGCTTCCAGTTCCTCAGCTACAACCTCATCCAGACGCCATCATAGATCTGGCTTCACACACATCTTCAGAGGCTTTACTAATGTTTGCACCTGATGTGGGGGGGGGGGGGGGGCTTGACTAATTATATTGAAGGTATGAGGAGGATTCCTCAGATCTTAGGAATGAGATTCCTATGACCATTGAGTCTCTTGTCAAGGGTCTGACCCTCCAAGGGTGTTTCGGATGCCCAGCAGAAAAAGAAACAGAAAACAAAGCATATTTTCTCTGTTGCTAAGAATCCCAATGTGAATGGCAAGATTTCACTAAGGGTTTATTTAATGTTTTGGATGGTCTTAGAACCTCCTCAAGGGCTGTCTATTCCTACTCCTTCCTGGTCTTCCACTCAAGAGGCCTAAGAAATTGGATTCCGCAGATGAGGACCTGGACTCGCAGGAAGAATCTTTGGCCTATTCTTCCAAAATCCCTTCCCTCTGGCCTATGCTTCAGAGGAGGAGGATTACATTAACCAAGATTCCACCTTAGAGGAGCTCTCCTTTGGGGAAACAGTCACCCATATGATGGATTATTTTAAGTGAGATTGTTCTCAAGTCTCTGAGATTTAGAAAAGATATTATGAACTCCTACATTTGGAGTCTGTCGAGCCATCTGCTCTTCCTCCTGTTCTGGCTGCCCTTCTAGATACTTTCTTGACAGCTTCTACAGCCACTGACCTTCAGCCTTCTGCACCTAAGAAGCCAGATGGATTCTATAGGTTGCCTGAGAAGTGCAAATTTCTTTATAACTAACCCTCTACTTGACCCTTCTGTAGTGTCCCCCCACCAAGTGAATGGATGCTCCACAGAAATGTGTTCCTGGACATTGTCCACCAGTGGGATATTCCTACAGTAGATCTTTTTGCCTCTACTCTGAACAGACAACTTCCTCTATTCTGTTCCACAATCCCAAGTCCACTGGCTTGTAAAGCCAAGTCTTTTCCTTGGAAGAGGATGTTTCTGAATGCCTTTCCTTCCCCTCCTCTAATACCATGAGTCTAGCACAAGATCAGGTAGGACTCTCCCAAAATCTTGCTTGTGACTTCCTTTTGGCCCAGACAGCATTGTTTCTCTCTTGGCCATGGGGCAATCACCACAAGTTACCTCACCAACCATGTTGACCTTCTCACACAAGACGAGATTTCTTATCCATCCTCACTTGTCCACTCTTCAACTGACCCAGTGGGTATTAGGGTGTTGATCCTTTTCAGGCACCTCTTTTATGAGGACATGCTTCAGGTACTGCGCGAGGCTTGGAAACCCACTAGCAGTAAATCATATATATCCAAATGGAAGCGATTTTCTGACTGGTTCCTCTCTCACCATCAGGATCCCCTATCTGTGTACGTTCCTCTAGTTCTGTCTGTGTGTGATCTGCTCTATGTTGAATTGGCATATTCTTCAGTCAAAGCTCACCTGTCAGCAATTTCTGCTTGTCTGCCCTTGACTTCTCCTCTGGCCTCTAGATTTGAGGTCAAGCAGTTTCTTAAAGGTGTCCTTCATATCAGGCCTCCCAGAAAGCCTATTCCACCCTCCCAGGACCACTATTTTGTACTTGAAAAATTGGCTCAGGTTCATTTTGAGCCTGCTTCTTCAGCTTCCTTACAATGTTGTACTTGGAAGTCTCTATTCTTCTTTTTTCTCTCACTTCAGCCAAGAGTGTGTCTAAACTTCAGGCTGTCATGACTATTCCACCTTTCTTCTTTTTCCACAGGGGCGGGGTGTCTCTTCATACTAATCCTTTTATGCCCAAGGTAGTCCATGAATTGTCCCTTAATCAGTCTATTCATCTTCCTTCCTTTTTTCCTTCTCTGGAGTCTACCAAATGAGAAGGTTCTTCACACTTTGGATTTGCATAGACAGCTCAGATGTTATTTGGATAAGGCTTAAGTTTGCAAATCTTAGCAGCTTTTTGTTCCCTTTCATCCCAGGACTTTGGGTTTGACTGTCGCTGAATAGGAAATGGTTACTGTGAGATATACATCTCAAATCGGTCTCATGGTTGTTTTTCTGATTTTGAACAAAGTCCTTTTTTAATACAAGAAATTAGATTTTTCTGTGCAAAGTCATCTTCCCTTCTACTCACAGCCATCTTTGATACTTTGTGAAAGCTCATAAAACAGCAGTGCAGAAAATGTAAATTATTTGCATTGAAAATAATAGTTATGATGGTGTATTTTAGCAACTCACCACTCTAGCTCAGTAAAATGAATCAAATAAAAATATTTAAAATATAAGCCAAGGGCATGCAATATAAAATAAAACAAAATGTATGATTTGATAAATTACATGTTAAAAAAACCTTGAAAAATGTTAATTGAACTGAGTTTGCTAAAACAGGACTGTTGATAATAGTCTGAGAAAGCCATATATGAGGCATGTTATACAGTTAAAGTTTTCAAAGACTGGTTTGATGTTTTTTTTTTTTTCTTTAATCAGTAGTAATCACTGTTTTGTTTTTTCTCTCTCTCTCCAGATTTGTAATGCTTTCAATTTCTGGTAAAAATCCAGTTTTACATCATGAGAAGTAATTCTCCCTGTATATTGTATAATAGATGTTTTAGAATGTAGCTGGTAATTATTGCCATTAATTGCAACATGTTACTGCCTTGTCTAATTGCACAAGATTTTAATGACTACAGTTGAAGTTTACATCCAGTGCTAGACACCATTCAACACTGAAATGTTTGTTTCGCTTAATTACAAATTATGTTTGTGCTTTATCAATTCAGCCAAGGTTTTAAAAGTGCCCAGTATTTACATGACATTCATGTTTCTAAAATTTGAGTAAGGTTTTTTTGTATCTTTTGTCAGATTTGTATGCTTAGTCTAGTAGGTCTCTCTCTCTCTCTCCTTCTCTCAACTCTTTGCAGCCTTTCAGTCTGTCTGTATGTTTTAAGAAAAGCCGTTTGTCAGACAGAAATGGCTGTGTTTAGTGGTAGTTTAAGATCAAAACTATTATTTTAATGAGGTACATTTTTTGTAGAAATTTATTACTGAATGGCAAGCTGCATGTCGAAAGGATGTTAGTCAGTGCTGTGATTTCAAAAGCTGTGTTTCTGTGCAGTAGAGAGAGTTTCCGTGAGTAATCCCCTTTAATTCCTTCCTTCACCTCTGACTTGTCCTTTCTGCTTGCTTTGCACATTCCTTATTTTCTGTTTGTCACACTGATTTCTTAAGCATTCAGTAGAAAAGATATCTGACTTGTTTGACATTTTCTGTGTAGGTAAGGGATAACACACAAAAAATCTAGCTAAACTAAAAATGTTCATCATATGATCACTGCTGCAGTAGTCTTAGCAATATGGGTTATATCTTGCCAAGGATATAACAGCCAGCTGTTATATCCTTGGCAGGATATAACCCACTAGACCAGCTCATCTCATTCCCCACAAAGGGAGATGACGTTCTTGACTTGGTTCTCACCAACATGGGCGACCACTGCACCACTCCCATAGTATGTTCTTCCCTGGTGAGATCAGATCATCGGTCTGTCTCATTTGAAGTTTCTATCCCACCAACAACCCCCCACACGTAATCAAACTAAAAAACTTCTCAAAAGCTGACTGCAACCTCCTATGGGAGGGTTATCAGTAGCTTCACACCACAGCCCTCCTCAGAGGATCCAGCCAACTGTGCTGAATAGTATGCAAGTGCAATATGCAAGCACCTGTACAACTAAAACCTGCTTCTCAAGGGAAAATAACAGAACTAAAACCTGATCCTCAAGGAAAAACAAACCTATCTGGTGGACATAATCTTTCAACAGGCTTCACAACAAAAGGAAGAAACTGTTGTTCAAGGGTAAAAGGAACAAATTCCAAATTGGAAATGCTCCCTCCTTAGCCTCA
This sequence comes from Protopterus annectens, assembly GCF_019279795.1. Classification (NCBI taxonomy): domain Eukaryota; kingdom Metazoa; phylum Chordata; order Ceratodontiformes; family Protopteridae; genus Protopterus; species Protopterus annectens. The sequence goes on from NC_056744.1 coordinate 185,920,168, forward strand.
AAAAGCAAATTAGATCACTAGTGAAAACCTCCAAAGCCAATTATGAATCAAAACTAGCCTCTGAAACAAACAGAAACTGCAAAGTCATCTTCAGTTACATCAGGAACCTCCATGATAAAGCCCAAGTTTGTTCTGAAGTAGTACTTAACAGTATCACTTACACTGATCCTGTTGACTTACGCAACCTGCTACCATATAGGTTCAGCACAAATTCCATCCCGTCCCCACCCAAAGACCCTTTTGACATCTATGATACTTGTCCTTGACCTCACATCTCCATAGATCAAATGTTAAAATCCCTTTTGAAGGCAAAGAACACAGCTTTCATGAGACCTGATAGCACCCTAGGCTGTATTCTGCACCATCTCCAGTAAGAACTAGCTTCGCCATTGAGCACCCTTTTCAACCACAGCCTAAAGGCTTCATTCCAGCAGAGTGAAGAACTGCCATTATCATCTCCTTCCACAAAGGTGGTGCCACCACTGACCCTGGAAACTATTGGCCCATTAGCTTGACAAGTCTGATCTGTAAAGCCATGGAGTGTAGTATTATGGATCTCGCAAGGATAAACAAGGACGTAGTCGAACTCCAAGCACTTGACCCCACCCAGTTTGGATTAGTCAAGGGCACATCTTGCCTGCTGAACCTGGTTGACTTCTTTGAGACTGTCACCAAGGCCCTGAATGAGGGAAGTCAGTGCATACAGCACACCTTGACTTGGCCAAGGCCTTTGACACAATCCCCTCCACTTGGGCATCATCCAAAACCTAACACAACTTGGCATAAATCCCGATCACATCAGGTGGGTGACCAACTGTCTCACCAACAGGACCCTCAATGTCAAAATAGATGCCTCCACCTCCAGTAGCAGATCTGTCAGTAGTGGAGTTCCCCAGGGATCTGTCCTGGGACCTGTACTGTTTGGCAACTACTTCTCAGAGGTCCAGGTAAAGACAACAGGCCTGTGACTGATCAAATTTGAGGATGACTGTAAGTTGGGTGCTGTCATTGAATCCCCAAATGATGTTAACATACTGCAAAAGGGTCTCACAGCAACTAATGAATGGTGCCAAAGTCATGGCCTCATGTTAAATGCAAAAAAAAGTATCATCATACCATTTGCAAAACCCACAGCTCCTACTGATTACCACATCAACGGCAACCCCCCAAGCACACAACCTGTGGTGAGAGACTTGGGTACTCAGGTTGACAACAATCTCACAATCGACCATCATGTGGAGGCAGTGGTCAGAAAAGCCTTTTACTTGGTTCATCTCATAAGTAAAGGGATTGCATTCAGAAAAAAATGAGGTTATTACTTCTCTACACTTCTCCCTCACTAGACCAATAATTGAGTATAACACCCCATTTGGTATGTACCTCTCCAAACATCTGCGCCACCTGGAAAGGCCACAGAAATACCTCACAAAGAGAATCCATGGCCTCCAACACCTGTTATATGAGGATAGGCTCAAATCACTATCACTCTACTCGGTATCGTGCAAATTGCTCAAAGGTGATGTGTCTCGTCTAGAAGGCAATCTTGGACCCTGCCCTACTAGAAATGCTCCATGTCTGTAAGTCTAACTCCTCACACATTACCCACTCAAAAGGCCTGAATCTAATATGTGACATCAACAAAACCTGCTGGAGAGGCAAGTTTGTCTCCCAGAAGCTGCCCTGTCTCTGGAATAGACATCCCATACATGTTAAACATAGTACTTCACTGACCATGTTCAAGTGCAGCCTTGATAAGTGGATGGGAAACCACAAATTTGCCCCAGGCATTCCACCTCTGTCCCTCATTGACAGGGGTGACAGGTACTGACTGAGATTTCTTTTTTGGGGATAAACTCTTGACTAGGCTTGTAAGGGCCCCAAGGCTATTAGCCTTGGTAACTTCCTATGATCCCATGATACTGCAGCAGTGATCATTAAAACATCTACTGTTACAGCAAGTTTACTTATGCAACTGTACTTTTTTTGTTTATTTTTAACACCTTTATTGAATTATGGTTTAACGCATAGGCAAACTTACAGTTGTACAAGAGAAAAAAACATACTAACTTGTTCCCAGCTACATACATTATACATCACATATGTTCTCATGTATAATTTTCAGTCCAACATTACATAACTGCTGAATTCCTGCCTGCCCTTAAGCCTCACTCTTCCTCTAAGACTTTATTATACATGCATTGTTTCCCACAATTTCCATTTATTTCTACGTAATTTGCTCATACCTTTCCTTAAGATCCCACATCCATGTCTTTTATTTCTGTTATAATATTCAATACAGCTGGTTTAGAATTTGATTTCAGTTTTCTAGTAAATGCTTTTTGTCATCCTCCAGAATTAAACTTAACAAGCCCTACTATGTCTAGGCAATTCAGCTCCTGTGTCCCAGCTCAAAAGAATAATTTCCTTAGTTACATCCATTTGCTCACCCAATATTTCTGACAGAGCCCTCTGTAAGGAATTTTTAAAGTCTGCCAGTTCATTACATACCCAAAACATGTTTGCATTTGCTTCTTTCTTCACCATCACACCTATAACATTTGACATGAACCTGAGGAAAATTTCTTTGGAGCCTGCTTGGGGTATAAAATACCTATACAAACACTTTCAAGCAATATCCTAAATCTTCCATACTTTGTTGCATACTTGGGAGTCCTACATATGTCCTCCCATTGTTCCCTTGTAAATTTCTTATCCAGTCTGTCTTAATCTTATCTAAATTTCTGTAATTGGTTATTATATTTATCATGCAGTGTTTTATATGCTCTACTAATTATTCCTTTTTTTTTAATAGCAGCATCTGTTCTAGACTCAACTAAAACCTGTACCAGTTCATGTCTTTCACTTAGATTCCCCTATCCCTTTCCCTTTGCCTATACTCTATCGGGCCTTGGTACAGAAGGCAGTCTCTAGTCTGCGGTGCAAATGTCGTCTTATTCTCTTCACATTGTGTTACCTTTCCCTCTCTAATTATTTGCTCCCAATACCTGGTTCCTTTACCAGTCTTCTCCAGTAAATTCCAACCCCCTCTTGCCAATTCTCTGTACCCCTAATTGCAGTCACCCCATCAGCAAAATCTCCTTTCTCCATTCTCATGTTGGTTCAGTTCTTAGAGTACTTTCTGCTACTTTATGATTATATTTCATATGATTGTTGATATTCTCCTTAAGGATCTACATCCAAAATACCATTCTCTCCTTATTTCTTGAGTTTCCCTCCTGCATCATTGTCATCCCTTTCCACTTTGAACTATAGCTTTCTGCTTGTGTTATGATCCTTAGTTGCGTAACTTTAAAATAACCCTCCAAATTGGGTAATCTAAACCACCTTGTTCTATTGGAAGGATAAACTTATCCCACTTGACCCCTGCTCTTTTCCTCTCCCAGATAAATTCCTTCAACTCTTTATTAATTATGTGCAACTTCTCCTCTGGTTGATAAAATATGCCTGACCTGTATATAAAACTAAAGGAACTAAAAAATATTTTCACTGATTGTATCTTGCTAACCATAGACAAGAGCTTCCAGTCTCAGTTTTTGTATTATCTTTTGTTTAGTCTCTTCCCACATATCCTGAGCTGTTATAACAGAAGCCTGTTTAATCCACACTCCTGAATAATATATTTTATCATGTACCACTATATATGGGTATTACTGAACCAATTCATGTGTGGGTACATAATTTACAGCTATAGCTTTTTTATCTTCATTTTATTTCCCAGAAAGACCTGAAACCATCTTAAAATGTTCCACAACATTGAGATGTCTTTTTCTGGTTTTATCAGGAACAGAATAATATCCACAAATAAAGCCAACTTTTCTTGATTACCATACCATCTGTATCCTTTAATTTCAGAGTCCTGTATTTTCTTTGCCAATGGCTTTAAATATAAAGCAAATAATAAAGGGAAAAGATGATACCCCTACTTGGGTTCTCTGTTCAGACACAACTTATCGGAGACGGATCCTCCTACTTTAATTCTTGCCTCCGATCCCTCATATGTTTCCCATAATAAGCATTATTATTGTACCAAGGAATGCAAATGCGTCCATTGCCCTACTCATAAAAATCCTAGCTTACTCTGTCAAGTGCTTTCTCTGCATCAAGTCTCACCAAGAATAATGGTATTTTCTTACATTCTGTTTTTCTCTGGATCATCATTCTGTTAATGTTATCAAATGTTTGCCTCCCTTCCACAAAACCACATTGATCTATATCTACCAATTTTGGCAGCACAGATATGACCATTTTATAATCATGATTTAAAATTGAAATGTGTCTCTACCAAGCTTGGTCAGATGAGACTTTAGCATCTTTAGGTATTATAGCCACCACAGCTTTCTTTTAGGATGTTGCCACTTCCACTATTTTAAAATACTGTTAAACAAAACCTTCCAGATCTTCATCAATTTCTTCGATCCTAGCTTACAGACTTCTGCAGGAATACTATCTGTTCTTGGAGGTTATATGTTACCATATTTATGTGATCTCCTCCTATTTTAACTGTTAATTGTTGTCTCATTTTCCTGTAGCCTTGGCATACTTAAGTCTTCAAATTTCCATTTCTGCTCTTTTTTTGATTTTTACATTTCTCTGTTTTATACAAATTTTCATAAAATTTCCAAAATATTTCTAATATCTCTATATGATATCTGGTTATTTTTCTTGTTATAGGCTCCCTAAGTTTGGCAACAACCCTTTCTATTTTCTGTTGCCTAGGCTGTTGTGCTAAATGTTTTTGTACTCTGGAGTGATCAAAAAACAGTTGTGTAGCATCAGTCTTTCTAAACTAATGCATATTATCCTAATTCTCTCTTGTTTTCATTTTAGTACTGCAGTTGTCACCTCTTCTTGTTCTGTGATATTCCCCTTATTCTGTAATACTTTAACCTTTGTCAGCCCCTACAAATTTCTGTTGCTTCTTAACCGTACCTTTTTTCATTTATTTCTACCCTATTTTTAAACTCTACTTTCATTTTATCCTACTCACTAACTAAAACTTCTGAAGAATTTTCTATCTTCCCTAATAACTCTCAAATAATTTCCACTACGCATTCTTTAAATTCCTCTTTTTAACAGGTAGGTGTTGTAGAACAAGACTGTGTGTATGTAACTTTAAGAAGCATTTCCAGATGTAGGCACGTGCATATAAACAGTGAGCACGTGCAGGCAGCAGTGCCATTTTGAGAGAACAGCCAGCGTATTAACATATATGAGTGTGGTAGTCTGTTTATAAGTTTAAGTTACAAAGCCTCATTCCTGATGTGTTTGTGTGTAATAAAGTTGCTTGAACTGAACCCACAACCACTAGTCTGCTTTATCCTGACCAGACGAGTGACATGATGTCAGAATTGGGATTGAGAGTACAACTTCTTCATGCCATGAGATGCAGAGTTGAAGGTGAAGGTGTATTGAGCAGATTGGGTGTTAACAGTGCTCAAACGATCAAAAAGGGCCAGAAACAAACTAGAGGTAATTAAAACTTGCACAAATTATTTATTTCCAAAAAAATGAAATGGAGCATTTGTAAGGCACAAAATGCATTATTAATCAAATGAGTGGCACAAAACATATTAATCAAACAAAAAGCACAAAACACAGCATTAATTAAACAAAATGTTCGAAACTGTGATATTTGATAAAACTAGCAGAGATATGGGGCTCAGAATTACCTTTGGTTTGCATAATGAGTATGTTTAAAGGGCAATGAGCACAAGAAAAGTATAATGAGCATGATAAGAGATTAAATAGGCATAGCATGTACAATAAAATGGCAAAATAAACTTAAATGTGACTGTATATTTTATAGTAGAAGACTGCGTTTGGGCATAAACTACTATTTTGCATTGACTGAAGCCTTCAAAGCAACACTAGAGTTGTGCAAAGTGTTTGCAGTGTGTGCTTTATTACAGTGCAATTATTTCAGAGTTTGCTGTGTACAAAGTACAGTGATTTTATAGTATTCCTGTGCTACGGACACTTATTTGGTAAAGTGCAACTGTTTCAAAGCATCTGTTGTGCTACTGGGCATAATTACAAGTTTTGGCATATATTTTTGTGTGTGTTTGTATATAATTTCAAGCAGTTTCACTACTGTGTGTTGATACAGCAGAGGCATTTCACAGACCCAGTCCACTTGTGTTTGATCCTAATATTGCAGAGAACTGGAGAGTATTTGAGCAGGAATACAATATTTTAATACAAGCAGCTGTTTCTGACAAAGATGCACGTGCAAGGGAATTCATTTTGCTTAACTTAACTCGGTCAGAGGCCATTGAGAGAGAGCATTCATTTGTGTATGCACCAGCAGTATATGCAGGAGAGGGGGAAAAACTGCCATATTGTTGTACTGGCTGAGTCAAGAGAGGACACTGAGTGCTTGAAATGTAAATTTAGAGAAATGTGCAACCGCCAGACAAATGTTATATTAGAGACACCTATTCTATACAGGAGACCAAAAGCCAGATGAAACTTTTGCAGCTTATATCACTGACTTGTAAAATAAAGCTAAAACATACAGATTTGGTGATTTGAAAGATGAGTTAATAAAGAACAGGCTTGTCTTGTGTGTGCTGTTAATAGTGCTGCAGTGAGAAAGATTTTGCTTCATGACAATAATTTAACATAGAGCAAAGCCATAGAGATTTGTCAAATCCATGAGCTCATAGAAAGACACACAAGTATGCTTACAAGTGATAAGACCTTTGTTTCAGCAGCCTGTAGAGCAAGTATAGACGGCATGCAGTACATGGCAGCTACAGCCCCTGTGGGTTTCCCGGGAAGGACCTGCACTTTCTAGGAAGCTCAGAGACTAGCTCAGCAAAATGGACATGCTCAGTGCAGTATAAGGGTGAGTCAGCAAAGCCTAAGTCATGTTTTATTGTTAACTGTCTAAAAGAGAAAAGTGCTTAGCATTTGGTCAGAAATGCCACAAGTGTAAAAAATAGAACCACTTTCAAATGTTTTGTAAATCAAGGAAGCTTCATTCATTTATTAAGTAAGGTCACTCAAAAAAGCAAGTTAATCATATAGAAATCTGTGCCCCTACTGTCTATGTAGATGGTCTATCAGTGGTCGGTGAATACAGTAGATTTGCTGGCAAAAGATTAAGTATTTTATACTGTCCTGATCTATGGTAAGCCCAAGGAGCTCAAAGTAGACACTGGTTCAAAGTGTAATGTGAAGTCAGCAGAAACATTTTCTAGAGTTGAGAGTTGGTGAGCAACTTAATTTGGCCAATTGTGCAAAGCTTGTTGCTTATGGAGCTGAAGAGATTCAAACTGAAGGCTCAGTAGCCCTTTCATGCTATTTGACTGGGTACAATTACAGCTTGCAATTTTATGTAGTCCAAAGACCTGTGCAATCATTATTAGGCTCAGAGTTTGAGAATGAAACTGCTTTCTTTTACCAAAGAAATGCATTATGTAAGCACATATCCCCTTCTTGCTTTACTGATGCTATTTTCGCAAAGTATGCTGATGTTTTTGATGACAAGTTACGCAAACTTCCAGTTGTGTACTCCATAAAAGTAGACCCAGATGTCAGTCCAGTGGTCAGATCAGCAAGGTGAGTTCCAAAAGCTATGCAGGATAAAGTCAAAATCCAGTTAGACAAGATGGTGCAGCAAGGTGTGATTTGTCCAGTAGCAGAACCAAATGAGTGGGTGTCTTCCATGGTAGCTGCTCATAAGAAAAGTTCAGAAGAAATCAGAATATGCATTGACCTAAGAGACTTGAACAAGGCATTAAAGAGATATCCTCATCCTGTGCATACAGTCGAGGAGGTTGCCACCCTCATGCCAAATGCCACTGTTTTTTTCTGTCTTAGATGCAAAGAGTTAATTTTGGCAAGTAATTCTTGATCACAAATCTTTGTTACTGACCACATTCAGTACCCCATTTGGTAGATACAGATAGATGCCTCAGGATGCTTTCAGAATAAATTCTGCCAGTGAAGTCTTTCAGCGTGCAACAGTGCAAATTTTTTTGGACTATCCATTTACTGTAATAGTTGATGATTTACTGGTAGGAGGCAACAGTGAAGCATTGCATGACAGCAACTTCAGGAAAGTTCTGGACAGAGCACGTGAAGTGAACTTAAAGCTTAATAATCTGAAATGTAAATTCAGATTACCTGAAGTTACTTATGTATGTCATTTATTTACCAGTACTGGCTTATGACCAGACCCTTCTGAACAATCAACCATTCTTTATATGCCAACTGCAGACAATGTCCAAGCCTTACAGCATTTTCTTGGTATGGTTAACTATTTGGGCAAATTTATCCCTGACTTTAGTGAGTTTTCAGCACCTTTAAGAGAGCTGACATCCAAAAATGTTACCCGGTCATGGTTAGAACAACACCAGAGAGCATTTGATAACCTCAAACAGCAAATTGCCAACCCGCCTACATTGAGATACTATGATGTCTGCAAACCAGTAGTTCTTTCCTGTGATTCTTCAAAGTTTGGTCTTGGTGCAGTTATTTTTCAAGAGGGCAGACCTATTGCCTATGCATCTAGAACTCTTACCAGAACTGAGATGCAGTGTACTCAAATTGAGAAAGAACTTTTGGCAATTGTGTTTTCATGTTCAGAATTCCATGATTATATCTATGGCCGAGTTATCCAAATAGAAACTGATCTTCAACCTCTAGTCACTATTTTAAAGAAGCCTATGCATACCACTCCAGCAAGCCTACAAAGAATGATGCTTAGACTGCAAAAGTACAATTTCAAAATGGTCTATACAAAAGGCAAACCTCTTTATCTGGCTGATACCATAGCCAGATTGGCCAGAAATACAATAGAATAGCTTGCTACAGAGAGTTTTGACTTTGATACCATAGAAGTGCCTAATATTTCTACCATGAGACTTGATGAGCTAAGAGATCATACAAAGACTGGTCCGATTTTGCAAAAGCTCAATCTCTTCATCAATGTTGGATGGCCATCAAAGAAATCATGCGTACTGCCAGAAGTACATTATTATTTTCCATACAGAGATGAGATGCTGATGGAAGGTCCAAAAGTTATTGTTCCTAGTTCCTTACAGTGTGAATACATTCATATTTTACATTGTGGTCACCCATACTCTGATTCTACCAAGAGAAGGGTGAGAGGACTAGTATTTTGGCCTTCTCTATCAAAGGACATTGATAAAGTGCTTTCTTCTTGTTCAGTATGCAACAGTACTAAACCACATTTGAAAAAGGAGCCACTTCAGCTAAGCCAGATTCCTGAACTACCTTGGTCAACAGTAGCCACTGACCTATTTGAGTGGAACAATCAGAATTATTTAGTGTTGTTAGACTCTTATTCGAACTAGTTTGAGATCGATTTGCTACCTAACCTAACATCCAGTGCTGTTCTTACTAAGATGAAACATCCTTTCTCAGTCCATGGTAGTCCGCACAAAGTTATTTCTGACAACTGTACCCAGTAATACCAGTCAATTGTTTCAGAAATTTGCAAAAGAGTGGGAATTTATCCATGTTACTAGTAGTCCAGAATACCCACAGTCAAATGGCCTTGCTGAACGTGCAGTACAGAGTGCCAAGCAATTAGTAGAGAGGTCAAAGCATGATAATACTGATATCTTCTTGAATTTACTTAATCTCAGAAATATACCCTGTGACAACCTACTTTGCTCACCTGCTCAGAGACTTCTATCTGGGCAAACCAGAACAACCTTGCCTATCAGCTCTAGTTTGTTGGTGCCTAATGCTAAAAACAACAAAGCAATCAAAGCCCAACTTTTTAAGAAGCATTCCTTTCAGAAGTCCAGCTATGCTAAAGCAAGCAGATTTCTTCGCCCAATAAAAAGAGAGAGATTGAAGATTCAAAAGGTGAAAGGCTTTGACCAAATTGGTCAAGTGAGAGGTATATGTGGCAAACCAAGATCCTACTTAGTGGAATCTGAGGGTATAAAATACAGGAAGAAACCACAGGCATCTTCTTCCTGTGTCAGAAATGATATTGCAGCATCATACGTGTGATACAGGCTTTGTATCTAGAGCAACCCTGACAATGTTCATACCAAAGAACATGACTCAGCATCCATTCCTGATGATGTCCCAGATGTCCTGAAAGTTGAACATTCCTTGAAGACCATTCCCATTGCTAGATCCAATTCTCACTTTTGTTACATGATCAGGTTGTATTTCTAGACCTAGTGTAAAATGCACAGCAACCTGGACATGATTTTTTTGCGTGTGTGTAATTTTGTGTGATTGAATGCCAAAGAATTAGTTCTATATAATTGTATGTCAAAGGATCATTTCTGTGTAACTGCATGTCATTGAATACTGTCATTTAGTATGTGATCTACTTCTCAAAGAGGGAGGATGTAGAACAGTGTGTGTATGTAACTTTAAGAAGCATTTCCAGATGTAAGCACGTGCATATAAATAGTGATCACGTGCAGGCAGCAGTACCATTTTGAGATAACAGCCAGAGTGAAACAAATGTGTGGTAGTCAGTCTTTTTATAAGTTTAAGTTACAAAGCCTCATTCCCGATGTTTGTGCCTAATAAAGCTGCTTGAATTGAGCCCACAACCACTTGTCTATTTTATCCTGACCAGAGAAGTGACAGGTGGGAAAGTACCAGTGTTTCATTTTCTACTTCATTACCCTGCATTTTTATCTTAGTTTTTATTGGCACATGATTGGACATAGTCATTGGATGTGTGTCGAAGCTTTCATTTAGACATTTGCATTCCTGTGAAACACAATTTCTGTCTAGTCTGGCCCAGTTATTGTACCTTGGGGAAAATATGTAAATTCTCTGAGTTCCTGCTGCTGAATTCACATCTTCCATAGTAAATATTTTCAGAAATGTCTTTGGATATCTACCCTCTTTAGCTATATTTTACCTTCTAGGTCCCCAGATACATTCTCACTGTTGCAAATCAATTGCTAGTCCCCATGTACAAGTGATATTCTCTGCTGAAAGCGGATTATTTCTCCCAACATCTTCTAAAGCTCCATAGTAGCAGTTTTAGGTGGAATATAAATACATGCCAACATTATCCTCCACCCATTCCAGTAGCCCCTTACTACCATAAATCTACCACTATTTTCTTACTGCCTTCTGTGTCTCTATTGGAGCTCCTCTAGCAATTGGTATAAATACTCCCCTTTTCTATTGTTCCTGATATTCTGCTAAATATCAGTCTTGAAATCCTGTCTTTATCAAATTCACTTGCTCATTTATTTGCAAATGTGTCTCCTGCAGCATTGCTGTTTGCACTCTGCACTTTTTAATATAACTAAATACTCTGCTTTTACCTTTTTTGCCAATACTTGAAGCCATTTACATTCCAAAGTAATATGGGTAGTGTAGCCGTTATAAGAAGTTGTTCCCAGCTATTATATACAGCTTTGTTAAACGTCTGTTACCAATTTTTGTGTTACATGCACACACTAATGTTTGGCAGGTTGATCTTTTATACATTTGCTTCTTGTCATCTGCATTTGAACCTGCAAGACTTCGTTTTAATGAAAACCCTCAAACAAAAAACAAATATACCATCATAACTATTAACTTAACCAAACACACAAAACTATGTACATCTTCAAATAGTGAAGTTTAACCCTCATTTTAGGAACAATTTCCCAAATCAACAGCTGCACCACAAGGCATAATCTAACCTAAAATTAAGGTTATCCATGCTAAAATGCATGTTACAGTCTGTGTTCTCACCTACACTGAATGCTGTCTGTTCCTCTTCTCCTCTCAGATGTAAAAAAAACAGCTTGTATACTTTCACTAAACATTAACTTTTAGCCTTAAGAAAAAGTGCACTAGCTATCTTTAAATAAAACTAAATTATACACTGTTCTAGTAAATGCAGTGAAGTATTTAGGCTACTTGGAAACTTTTATTCACTTCCAATAATTTCAAACTTTATTTTTACTGAGCCGCTTGCCCTTGTACCTTTTAATTTTATTTTTCCCTCAGAAAACAATGCTCAGAACTTTAAGATTAATTGCCTGCACCTGTAGTCAGCTTGTGTCCATGGAAACATAAAAACAGATTGTGTAAATGCCCTCAGATACAGACTTCTCGACTCATACTGAACATTTATTTGCTTAAGGGGAAAAAAGCTAATATGACATATGCAAGAGACCTGGTCCTCATTACATTCACTGTGTTTTATATTAAGCAAAGGGCATTAATCAGACATTCATCTATGCAAAAGTAAGAGAAAACACCTTAACTCTATATTATAATCCATGCACTTTTACACCCCATCCCCCACCCCAGCAACCTATTGACTTGGATATGCTTTTTTCCAGTCTTTCTTCTCTTTTTACTTTGTAATACCTACATTTCTTAAAAATAAAAAGTACTTGCTTACTTTAGTATCTTTATTACTTACATCAATCACTGAAAAGACTCACCCACACCCCCTCATTTTAGATACTGCTGACTATATGCTACACAAATCTGCTTTACTATATAACATGCAGTTTGTCATGAAATGTTTTATACAAATACTGTTAAGAACAAAAATTGTTTTACTTGGTTACTTTTTTCCTTTTAATGTCCTTCTAAACATTAATGGCATGAAGTGGGGCATATGCCTTTTAGTCCACATACAAGTTTAACAAAGTCAACAAATGTCCAGTCTTTCTCAGACCCTTTTGTGAAATACGGCTTCACAAGAAAATGTGATTTATAATCTCACATTTGTTCATTAATGTCAGTACTCCCAATTCTTCTAATCAGCTCCTGTTCTTGTTTCTGTCTTTCTAGCATTTTCCTTTGGAACTTTGGAAAATGTTTCACTGACGGTCTCTCTCTAAGCTTTGTCAGCAGAATGAGAACCAGAGTCTCTCTTTGTTTGATGGCTCAGTTTTTGTTCGACAAACATTTGTATTTCTGCCTTAGTCTGTTTTGCATCAAAAAATATTGTTGATCGTCCAGGAAAAAAAATTGAGTACAGATGGATTCAGCAGCTTGAATCTCACACCTGCCTCTCTTCATTCCCTGATTGATGAGATAAAGCTGCTTCTCTTCTGCCTGGTGTACAGAGAGTAATCATTTTCCATAAACACTCTACTGTCACCAGTTTTAATACTTTGCTCTTCTGCCACAGTTTTGTAAGCATTAACTCTTTCAGCTGGCATGATAGCAGCTGAGGGCTGTATTAGTAAAGATGCATTCTCATGGCCAGGTTTGGAGCATACACTTGATATGCCCTCTCTGTCAAATAGATATATTTAGAAATTTATAAATGCATGTGCACATCTGTTGCTAGTTAGATGCATATACACTTCTGTTGCTGTAATATACGTAGGAATAATATAGTCAGATGAATACATTTCTGTTTGCTAAAAAAAAAAGGGTTCATATGTTCATAGGTGTGTACTAGGCTAATGGCCCTGGAGCCTTTACAAGCCTAGCCATAGGATTACCCTGGCATCATGCCACCCGACTTTAGTTCCCAGTGTGTGTGTCGAGTAGAGCCACTGGAGTGATTCCCCGGGCTGAATTTTCTATTTCCCATCCACTCATCAAGATTTCTCTTGAAGAGGGCCAGTGAGGTGCTTTGTTTGACATGTATGGGAAGAGTATATTTCATAGCATGGGCAGTCTCTGGGTTATGAACCTGTCCTTATTTTTAGCTGAAAAGCAAGGAAAAAGTAAATAAAACAGCATTCATGCAATGTGACATGAAGTCTGGTACAGCTTCAGAAAAATGCTGATAACAACAACCTGAATATTCAGTGCCTGGAACAAGCTTCAGGGTTTACAGATAAGGACCCAGGTGTGAGAAAGAAACCGAGTTGGAGGCAAAAATAACTTACTGAACTGTTAGACGGTTTTCAAAGACCCCCTAAAAAGTTTATCAGTCTGTGAAAATACCCAAGTAATGACTTTGAGAGTTCCCAAAAGACTACTTTCATAAGAATGTATATATGTGAGATATAATCTGATTTATAGGGAGATTTCCTTAGACCACTGGAGATCATTCATATTGTACTGAAAAGAAACTTGAAGACAATAAACCCTGCAGAACTCTACATTGTTGTACATTTCGTCTGTTATATAAATAAGTTACTTTATTAGTTTCTGTGCAATATACTGCTGAGAAGGTTAATAATCTGCATAGTTTGTGTGCACTAACCAAATTTACAAGGCACTAAAATGCACATCTGACAAACATCTGCATTTAATTAGGCACTAACACAGGGCTGTAGTGGACAGCTTCAGTAAGAAAAGACAAGACTGTCAGTAACATTTAATCTTTTATTTTAAATAACTTTTCACACTCTGTTAACAAATCATACTGTGGAATACCAGTCCAGTCACTTATTTGTGCTTTTATAAAATTAATACAGTCTTTTCCTTTCAGTTTCTCTGGTACAGCAGAAAATCTTTGTGTGCTCTGTCCTCCAACTCTTCCATTTTTTGAAACCACTCTTCTTGAGATGCCTCATACTCAGCCAGATTTTTCTTCATTTCAACCTCGGATTTTTTGCAGTTTTATCAGTTCTAATGAATAACTGCTTAAAGATTCTTCCATATATATTTTTTTTTTTTTTTTTTTTTGCCTTTTGTTCTTTGAGTTGGTATACACCTTCAATGTTTCATTTATTGTAATCCACTCCGAGTACATTTAATTTATTTTTTTCCTGTAAATCACTGGAATCCAATTGTTGTACCAAAGCTGGAGCTTGAAGTTTTTTTTTTTTTTTTTTTTTTTGCTGAACAGCTGCAGGATTCTTCTCTGTCAGTATTTTTCTCTTCACTTTTTCTAGTTGATTTTCATTGAGTCCTCCTAAGTTTCTTCTTTGCTGGCATCCAGACATTGTACTTACTAGCCAGTAAGTGAATTTTACTAAAGCTTGCAGAATTACTAGCCCCTGTTTCTTTTTCATGTTGGGAAAGTTGAAATTAAGCTGTTCATCAGTTTGCAGCCATCTTGTAATTCTTAGACAATGGTACCTTGTATCCTTCCAGCATATAGTTAAGGCTAATGTTGCAGTGATAGCTCAAACATCTGCTTTTATGGTAGGTTTACTTACACAACTATACTTTATATATACAGTGTAGTACATGAGGTTTTTTATGACAAGTAGACACTGAGGTCAACTATACGACTTAAAATTAATAATGAAGTGCAGAAAGAAAATGCATTTTTTGACAATTTAGTCTGCAGTCCATACTAAATGATTTCACCTTTCATGCTTTTTCATAGTGCAGCAAACTTTACATATAAATATAGCTTTCCTTTCTAAGCAGGGCTCTGGTAAACTAGTTGGCAAAATAAATTGGTTATTACAGACATGTCTAGTCAGTAAAGTAGCCCTTTTCCTAAGTCTATCATTAGGGAACAAAGCAACAGTTTCACCTTCAGTTTAGGCAGGCTTATGCTGTCGAGGGTCAGGTTTCTTCCCTCATGGGGATTCCTACTGAATTTTATTTCCTTATTCTTTTTGTTCTGTGTAACTCTAAATTGAGCTCTTCCTGCACCATTCTTAGACCAGTACTAGGGGACTTTGCTTCAAATAGCGTTGTGTATCTCTGTGTGTCTCTCTGTCTCTCATTACTTTTAATATTCTTGCTTGTAACTTCCATAAAGGGGTCAGTTGTTAGTCAGCTATGTGATACTTCTAGGCTAGCACATTTTAAGGGACTAGTCATTACTGTGCTATCTAACACCTAGGTTAGCACCTTTAAAAAGGACCAGTCATTGCTATGATCTCTGACCCTTCTGATCTAGCACCTTGAAAAGGGAGAAGTCATTACTGTGATATCTAACCCTTCTGTGCTATCACCTTTAAAGGGACCAATCAACACTTGCCTGAGTTCCAAAAATGGGACATGAAAGCAATAGCACACTCTGCACAAGAATAGTTGGAAAGTGATTTCATGTGCAAGGGCTGTTTAGCTGAGTAGTTTTAAGGGTGTAAGGGCTGTAGTATCTGCAGAAGGGGAAGACTTCACTATAGCCTATGGGATGTAAAGATGGTGGTGGACTGGTTAGGCAGGCAAAAATGATGGGATGTGCACCCCTGGCTTTGTTCTAGCCATCTTCAGTTTGAGTGGCATTGCAACTCCTGGTGGAGTCAGACATGGAGGGAAAAGAATGAAAAGACATTGTCTGCTTGCCTCTTCTGTGATGGGGGTGAGGGCATAGTATGGGACACATCTGATGATGTAGCTGTCTTTTCTGATAGGAGCACAGGGCTGCATGACTCAGTGTCACTTATGGAAGTGGATGAGGACCCCATTGTTTTCCCCTCCCCTAAGCTGTTGCATGGCACATCAAGAATGTTAAGGCTGGAAATAAATAAGTCTGTTTTTCAGTATGACATCTTTGCCTCAGTCAGCTCTCTTCCTAAAGGGGGATGATGGGATTTGGATTACACTTATCAGACTGATGGCTGGTAAGTGTGGATGAGCCAAACAATACAGAAAAAAAAAGAAAAGTTAGAGTGGAACTGGATAGAATGGAGCAGCAGAAGGCCAGCAGACAGGTTGGGATGGAAAAATACATGGTAGAAAAAGAATTCAGGAGGAATTGTCAGAAGTTGTCAGAGGAGTACAGGGAAGTGAGGTGGCACAGAGAAAGGTGAAGGGAGAAAGTGGGAGATGCAATCAAAAGGGAAGTACAAAGAAAAGGATGCCATGGTGGAAGAGAAATGCCAATATCAGTGACAAGTGATAAAGGAACAATAGAGCCAGCTGAGGGGGGTGAGGAGCTACCTTGTAGGATCATTACAGGGTGCTGATTAAGCCAGCTACACCTCTGCAGAAGAGAATGGATGCAGCACTGGAAAGGAGGCAACTGACGCTGATAGCGAAAATGGTTGGGAGGAATAGAAGTTGAGGAAGATGGGATGGAGGGTGGCATAAAGTAGGAAGCGAAGGAGATAAGGCTTGTGTTGGGATAGAAGAGTGAGTTTAGAGGATTAACACCTCATAAAGGGGGGAACACATTTTGGTGAAACTGTGTCTGGGCTTAGATTCATTAAGACATAGAAGCAGGAGACCAAGGTGCACACCAAGAGGAAGAGATGTCTGCATGTAGGCAGTAATGCTCAGAGAGCATTAGGCAGGGTCAAGGGAGGTGAAGAAGAGAATGCCAGGAGAGGGTTGGAGGCCACAATTTCAGAAGTGTTTGCATTTAACATAGGAAAAGAGAGAATTAGGGAGTATAGTGATTGGCTGCAGCACTGGACCAGGGTAAAAGACTTGGGAATTGTAAAAGAATGGGAGTGGACCTGCCAGAGTGACCAGTTCTATGTGGAGGACAAACTCCATTGCAACCCTGAAGGGATTGTGGTGCTTATCTTTGGAATGGAAAGGTACATCGCAAAGGTAGTACCTTTAAACTAAGATGATATGGATCTGTAACAGAAGCAAAAGATGGGGGCTAAGTATTCAGCATGTAGAATGATGGTAAAAACAAATGCAGAACATAACAGAGGAGCTAACCATAGCAACTCTGTGTTCGGCCTTAGCAGGAGTATGGGGAGCTTCAACCAGTGATGCAAATGGAGAAAGGTGGCCATTGCTATTGTCATAGAAGCTTTGAATGTTGTTATTGGGGGGAAACATGAAGATGCTCAGGAATGATGGAAAAGGAAGAGCTGGGAGTGGAGTAGCAAGCTGCTTTTAAAGGAGGACATTAGATGGGAGGCTGTGATGAGGGAGGATATTAAACTAAAAACGTGGAAAGACAGCAGATGGGATCAGTAATTCTAAGTGCAAGTTAGAAGAAAGGGCAATGAGGTATAGATTGATTCAGGGCATTGTCCCTTTGACACATCAAAGGAGGAGGATGATAGAGTACGGGAGTGAATAAAGGAGTGGGATAGGAGGAAAAGAATAACACTCATGAGCGATCCAAATCTGTCCATAGCGAAGTGGGAGATTCTGAGCTCCAGAGTAGACAGGGAATGACAGTTGATTGAGGTGTTGTACCATAAGGGAGTTCACCAATTAGTACAGAACTGTACAAGAAAGGATAGAATTTTGGAGGTGGACCTCACCAAAGTAAAGGGGTTCATGGAAATGCAGGTTAAGGCACCCTTAGCTAATACTGATCATTTAAGTTGTGGTTTTTAGTAAATTGGAAGGATAAGGCTACAAGCATGTTAACAAAGATGTTGGATTTTTTGGAGAGTGGGTTATACTTTGCTTGAAGAGGATCGGAGATGAATTTTGAGACTGAAAACAAATTCAGGGAATAAACAAGCTATGGAAATGTCCAGTGGAATGGAGTACTTGAGGCTATGCACAAGGATGTGAGACGGGAGAATTGTAGAAATAGAAGGATACTGATATAGCTATGCAGGAGTGTGGGCCTTGAAGTTAAGGCAAAACACCAATCCTGCAAGAGTGATGAAGAAGGGGATAATCAGGTGGGGGGCACAGTATAAAACTAGTAGAATGGTAACAAAGTTAAAAGTTTAAAAGGAATTGGCAGAAAAGCTAAATAAGGGAAATGAGCATTTTATGTACATAGTGGAAAGGAGTAAGGGTTTGACAGAACTGGCCAAACTGGGCAAAGATAGGAGAAGACTGGGGGGGGGGGTGGATGCATTGAATTAATACTTCACTTAAGTCTCTTCAGATGATAGGGGAGGGTGACATGCATGAGAGAAGCAAGGCAGAATGGGGAAAATAGACAGATGTCAGCAGAGATGGTACTAGTGGTAGCGAAAGGACTGTGGATGCTCTTATGGAGAGGTTAAGACCTCCTAGAGTCCTTAGAAATCTTGCTAGTGAATTGGTAGGCCTCCCTTGTAGATTTTTAACAAATCAAATAGTGAAGACATACCTGAAGACTAGAAAACCGCAAGTATGTGATGCATGATAGGAGTAGGAAAATCTAGAGAACTTCAGATCTGTTAACTTAACAGATACAGGGAAAGTCATGGAGAGAGTCCTGAGGGGAAGGATAATTTTTTTCTAGAGTACAGCAATGTCCAGAAGAGCAATCAATCCGAGTATCTGTTTAGAAGTAGATCGTCAGTCAAATGCGACTCAGTTTTATGACTGGACTTGAGAAAGGCCATTGACTTGGTTTCACACCTGGAGGCTGACTGGGAAAAAATGAAGTGCTTGGTGGGTGGGGCCATGAATAGGATTTTTGCATGGTCTAGTACTAGGACAGAGATGTGGTGGTAAGAGGGAATATGTCCAGAATTTCAAACACAACTAGCGGAGTATTGTAGGGGTCTAGTCTGGATACAGTATTCTTTACTGTGCATGTTACAGACCACAAGAGAGCTCTATAAACATATTTATGAACACAAACATGCTGTTACTATTGGTGATGAAAGGAATGCTTTAGCAAAATATTATAAAAGGGGAAAATGTAAAGTTAGTTTCAAATTTCTTGTGTTACATGAAGTAAGGGGATATGATAAACCTTTTAATGCTGAAGATGAGCTTGGATGGCAAGAGTATTTATGGCAAGTTAAATTGAATGCTTGCCATTCACCTGGGCTCAGCAAAAGAGAAGACTTTGTTGCTTTCCTAAAAAGGAAAAGGTTAAAGCACTAATGATGCTGTTGATCATGTGATTTTTATTATGTCGTGTGATAGTTCTTGTGTTTTAAAAAGCTGGAGTATAGAAATGCATGTCAGTTTGAAAAAGTCTGTTTCAAGGACGAAAGCATTTTCTCTACAATAAAGTTCTTTGGTGTGCTCTTTTACTACACCTTTTTTTCTTTTGGATTATCTATTTTTGGTGCGTTTTTTTTACCTATTTGCATTTATTGCTGTTTTTGGTTTAATATAAGCAGCCAAACTGAATCCAGCTTTTTAGCCATACCTTCTAGTTGTAGGCTTCATGACACACCTAATGGTTCATTTGTACTGAATCAGGAAGGTATGGCTAGCAACTCTATTTCAGTAAGAAGTCACAATTCTCATCAAATTTTTACATCCTCTATTACTGATGAAGTGTTATTAGGTTGTTTGGCTTCTCCCATAGAGCCTTTCAAAAAACGAGGATGTAGTTGGTCCTATTAAAGATGTTCCATATCATTTGGAAATGCTTAATATATTGGAGAAGTATTTACTTTGCCTTAAAAGGCTTTAATGGGACAATATATACTTTGAAAACTGTTTAGTGGCCCAACGTGTACCCAAAGGTCAAAAATTACAAAAATCCCGATCTGAGATAACCTACCCAAAAAATTATTAGCCCAATGGATTGAATTGAATTAGAATGTTGGGATACAATATGTAGAAATGCTGTCAAATCTCGAATGTTGGGATACAATATGTAGAAATGCTGTCAAATCTCGACAGAAAGTGAAAGATTTGATGAGTAAAATTCAATCAGCATTTCTGCATCTAAAAGGAAATATCTCTGCTCTAAATTTTGACTCGAGGTTTTGTTTAATCCAAGAAAGATTATTCAAAGAAAATGAACTTAAGAAAAGGAAAATAAGAAAATATAACGGAGATAAGTCTGACTATGAGAAAGGAGTGGCATATTTTGGCCAAGGAAAAGTCAAAACGTCTACGACCAATCAGGAGGTGGCTAGGGTTGAAAGAAATGACATAGAAATTGTAATGAGGAACTCTGAGCCACACATACGAAGATCTGAATGGTTAGCAGGGAAAAGTAATAGCCTTGATAAGTGTTTCACATTTAAATAATAAAGAAATTGAAAAAGCCTAAGGAAATGCTGCTAATCAATCCAGTGCTGCAAATCAAAATTTTCAGCAGCACTTAAAAAGTCAAAATATTCAGATATATCAGCAAAATGGGATGGGCAACAAAACACTGGCAGAAGTGGCTGGGACCAGAAAAAAATATTACAATGCCAATCAGAGACGATGGGGAAAGAGCAATTATAGGAACCATCAAAGAAAGAGGAAGTAAGTGCTCTAAACTGTGATTTCAAAATTAACTTATCTTCTGTTACCCTCACTAATGCAGCTTGTAGAATTTTGAGTAAAAGCTGGAATTTTGTACTAGCAGCTAGAGCTGAGAAATGTGATGTTAACTGTGAGACTATGTTTGCAAATTGAATTTAAAGACATTGTTTCAAAATGATAATAGTGACATAAATTTATTTAATCAACAAAGTGTTTTTAATCCACCACTTAAGAAAGAACTGTTCTTAATTATGACTGAATTACAAATTATTTAGTTATTATATGAAAAGACTTGTTATAAATATTATAAGATGTATTTAAATGAAAGGTCTGTGTTTTTTAAGATTATTAACAATGAGAATGTATTGATTTTTAAAGCAGACAAAGGAAATGCTTTAGTTCTAATGGACAGATGTATGTGCAACCAAAAAATGTTAGATTTATTATTTGATGTGCAATTTTATAAAAATGTTTCCTTTTTAGAAGTCAGAAAAGCTTATTCGTTGATTGATTCTTACATAGAATTTTTTTTTTTTTTAACTTTTAGGATTACCGAATCCTTAATATTTTTAAGGTATGTCATCCTAGTTTTAGTCATTTTTTTTTTGCTTTCCCCAAAATACACAAAGATATAGATGATCCTCTATTCAGGCCAATAGTAATAAGTGCTGGTAACAAAACAGAGTCTATGGCTATTTTTATTGATGAACATCTACAGAAAGTGGTTCAAAATGTTTTATGTTTATTAAGGACACCTTTGATTTTATAAATAAGATAAAAGATGTCCAAATATCTGAGTCTTACATGTTAGTAAGATTAGATATAAAACCCCTTTATACTGTTATACCTAATAAGGAAGGATTATAAATAGTACATTTTGAATTAATGAATTCTAGAATGTTCTCTAATGATGTGGTTATGTTGTTAATAGAAGTTTTAGATATAATACTAAGTTATAAGTTTGAGTATGATGGAAATGTATACCACCAAGTCAGTGGTGTGGCAATGGGGGCAGCTATAGCCCCCAGCTATGCTAATTTGTATATGGCTGGTTGGGAAAAGTCAATATTCTAGGAAGTGTTTTTGCAGAGAATATAATATTTAAAAGATTTATTGATTGTGTTTCTAATTTGGAGTGGGGGAGAGGTTTGACTCATCGAATTTGCCAATTATTTAAATGAGGTTAATTCTTTTTTGACATTCACTAGTAGCCATCATAACAAATATATTATTTTTTGGATGTTACTGTTTTTAAAGAACAATGATGTCTATATACAAAATTTTTAAGTCAGTTAGTTCAGAATAATGCATACTTGCATTATACTAGTATGCATTCAGAAAGGACCAAAGAAAATATTATAAGAGGTCAATTGCCAAGAGTTAATACTCTTACTAAGAAGGATGAAGACTTCCTACAGGAGAGTAAAAATATATGTGAGAGCATTTCTAGTAGGGGTTACCCTGAGAAGTTATTAAATGAAACATAGAAGTTTCAAACTTGAGAAAAGAAGGTTCGAGTAGTAGGATGAAATCAAATGTTAAAGATTTTAGAACATCCATGCTTATAAGTAATTGTGTAGATGCTAGGGCCATTAAATGTATTATTTTTAATAACTGGAAGATTTTTTGAAAGCAACCCAGAGATAAGAAATTGTGGGAGAATCCCCATATTTTGTTCAGAAAAGAGGGAAAAGCTTTAAGAATTTTTTTCAAGCCAAGTTAAAAACTCCAAATTTAGCTAATAGTAACAAAGTAGGAATGTTTAAATGCTATAGCTGTAACCTTTCTGATTATTTGTATGTGGGTTTGTAGACAATTGTTATTAATGTTATTACTATTAAGGGTTGCTATACGTGTAGATTTAGGTTTGTGGTCTATTTAGTTAAATGCATGTCATGCTCTGCATTTTATATAGGACAAACCCCAAGAGAGTTCTATAAATGTATTTATGAACACAAACATACTGTTACTATTGGTGATGAAAGGAATGCTTTAGCAAACATTATAAAAGGGGAAAATGTAAAGTTAGTTTCAAATTTCGTGTGTTACATGAAGTAAGGGGATATGATAAACTTTTTAATGCTGAAGATGAGCTTGGATGGCAAGAGTATTTATGGCAAGTTAAACTGAATGCCTGCAATTCACCTGAGCTCAATAATAGAGACGACTTTATTGCCTTTTAAAAAGGAAAAGGTTAAAGCACTAATGATGCTGTTGATCATGTGATTTTGATAGTCATGTGACAGTTCTTGCATTTTAAAAAGCTGGAGTATAGAAATGTATGTCAGTTTGAAAAAGTTTGTTTCAAGGATGAAAGCGCTTACTGTTTTCTATACAATAAAGTTCTTTGGTGTGCTCTTTTACTATGCCTTTTTTACTTTTGGATTACCTGTTCTTGGTGCATTTTTTACCTGTTTGGATTTACATGTTACAGACATGTATGAGGGAATAGGGTCAGGCTCATCCTGATGATGTAGAGATAAGTGCAGCAATGGGAGAAAGTGTCTAGGGAAGAGTAAGGAAAGGTTGAATAAATTGTCAGAAGGTGACAGTTGAGGTTCAGTCCAAACAAATGCAAAGCAGTACACATAAGCCACAACAACCCAAGTGGAAATTATCAGCTGTGAGAGTGGAACTAATGCTAAAGGTGATGGAAAAGGATGTGTGGCACTTTATCTTAGCTGGATTAGTCCACCAGGAGCAGAATGAGAGGGAAGGAATAACACCAGATAGAATGTTGGGATGTATACTCAAGAGTGTGGACAAAATGGTAATGTTTCCATTCTAAAGGGTGTATTTAAATCGCACTTCTAAGTACTTTATGTGGTTCTAGTTATGATACAATGAGAGGGATGTCAGCCTGTTGGGAGGATCTGAGATGAAAAAAAAATGGTAATACGGATGGAGAGAAATGTATATAACCAGAGACTGGAGTTTGGAACTCTTCTCTTTTGATGCTGATTGACATTATTCATGCATATATCATGTTAGGTAGATATTGAAGGGGTCATCCAGAGCAGAGAAGGAGAAAGAGGGGCTACAGACTTGAGATTGCAGGAACCAACAATCTTCCTATTTCTCCTAATCTACTCCTTCATAGAGAGGGTTGTAGATCAGTGGAATGGATGATGAAAAGGGAATCCATGGGTGGTATTCAAGAGGGCATAGGGCAAGTAGAAGGAAGGGCTGGAGAGGAGAGAAAATATTAATGCACTCAAAGGACAGACTGGATAAGCTTCCTGTCACCTGCCACTGGGCAAATGTTACTTGATGTTTACTTGGGAGGGCACTGACAGGAGTTTAATTCCAGAAACAAAAGGGTGGATTATCAGGCAAAAAAATGACAAATATGTTGTGTCCAGATATTATACTGTTTTTACTATAGATTATCCACCATTGTTAACCATGTATTTAGCCAGGGATATAACATGCAAGCCATTGCATGAAAATTGACTTTCATGAAATATCATTTTTCCCATTCTAGTGTTAGCAAAAGTTCCACATTTAAAGGCATAAATGAAAGTACAAGGAAACAAATGAGTTAGAAACTTAGATAACTGACCAGATTTTGATTGTTTTATTACTAAGAACACAATTAAATAATTCTAAATACGAGAACTATTTTATAAATGCTTCATTACAGTAATGTATAGTTAAAACGTATGACACTAAAATCAAGGCAAATTGTTCTTGGCAGTACAGCAGCATCACAGACTATATAAATCAAAAATATATGCCTATACTGATTAACTATGTCATCTATGAAGGGTCTCTCATCCTAATGTTTACGTTGCCTAATGTAATATTAGATCACTAGATCTACTACTGTATTTCTTTGAGCTATATAAGGAGACTGGAACATCGAGTAAAACTTAATACAGACACAGTACTGGCATAGAAATTTCTTGTGGAAGGCACCTGAGATGAGAAATGAACTAGAGAACCAAACTCATTGAAGTAATAAACCTTATCATTGTACCACTGAGCATCCTGTATAGACAGGCATCTTACACATAATTAGTTTGTCTGCCTTGTGGTCAAGTTCACCTTTAACCCTAAAATGGATAAAGAAGGTAACTGGAGAATGAAAAAAATGAATGAATTACTATACTATTGCTATTACTGTGTGTAACCCTTAAATATGCCTTATATTGGTTATAACATTTTTCTTCCCCTGCAACAAAGCCATTGGAAACTGAAGCTGAACTATATTGAATGATGTAATTGAAAGCCATATTTTGTTTGCATGCACTAGAAGATCCTTAAAGATTAAGAATGAGGATAACTGTTCTGAATGCCAGATCCTGGCCACAGCTAACATAGCAAAAATAAAGTCCTCTTTCCAAAGAAGAAAATGGTCTAGTTAAGGGTTTAAGCAGATTTTTATTCAGTGATTGGATGAACATTAAATATCTGCTTAAACACATAACTGGACTTTTACCTCTGGAAAGAGGATTTTATTTTTGCTGAGTTTTGCTAAATTAGCTGTAACCAGGATCCAACATTCTGAACAGTTATCCTTATTCCTATCTTTTGCTTTGTCCTGCAGACTGTTGAGGCTGCAGGCTGGGATGCCATATCAGTGTTTAATGGATTTTACTGTTTTTCTTTTCACTAAAACATAGATTACTGGGTTTGAGAGATAAGGGACATAGCTGGATTGGGATGAATAAATATGAGGAGTGCTGTGACTTTGAAAAGAAACGATACAATAATATGCCATTCTTCATTCCTGTTGTTCTCCTGTACCGTCACCTTAGTTCTTCTGTTTGTAAGCATTAATATCTTTTTTTTTAAATTCTTTTTGTGATGCGTAGGTATCTACCACAACTTCTAACATGCAAGTGGGCTTAAAGGAACATCTAGCCCGCCTGGATGAGCTCTTTGCCAGACAAGTGCAGTACATAAAGACATTGACATTTGTTCAGCAAATGGCAAGTAACATCCTGCAACAACTGTCTGGGTTACCCAACTGGCAAAATATCATCAAGAACCTGGCTGAAGTTACTGATCAGATCAGTCGCATTGAGTACTACAGGTGAGTGGAGAAGCTATTATATCTATGGTAGAAAGCAATGGCATTCTTTTACCGGAGTATGTTCTTATTATGTCAGCTGTTTATTTAACAGTACAGAAATCTAACATTTTCTAAAAGATGACTATCCCTTCTACTGTATTAAGGGTATTGCCTAGTGTTCACAATGACCAGCCTTGCAAACCTGATTGCTGCATGAAAATGTATACAAGAACATGCTTTGCTCAACAAATGTTTAACTCCTAGCATTCTGATTTAGGTGCAAATGAGTAAACATAAGATTAGTTAGGTACAGTTACCACATCCAGCAAAGAGGTGGATGTTTGTGTGAGAGAAGTCCTGTGACAGTTATGACAGTCAAAGAAGGTAGGAGAGTTGCACTGAATCAGGGGAGATGGTGACAGTTGACATGATTCTCTAACCTCATGTAGAAAATTGGGGAAAGGGGGATAATGATGGTGACCACCTCTCATTTTAACTGACAGCTGCTCAAGCACTGCACCATGCATATGAATGTAGCCTACAGCTCTGACTGTGCTAACCTTTATGCATTTTGGAATACTTTGCAAGCTAGATATATGCATAAATATTGGACAACATTTTCTTAAAAATCGTAGTGCTGTAACGCTGGATGCCTGCTCTATTTTTATGATATTAGTAGGTATTCACTATTTGTATTGCTCACTGCCGTCCACCTCTGACATCATGAAGAATGACTACTGTCTTTACAGCACTGAACAACCTTTTGGCTATCCTTTGGACCTTATTTGCCAGCCAACATCCTATGACTATTCCCCTTCAGTGCTGTTACTGTCCCAATGTCCTGGGCTATACTGTCATGATCCTTGACAAAACTGCACAATGAAGAACTTGCATATGTCTGTGCCATTTACCTTATTTTGGCTGTAGACTGACTATACTAATTACTTGACTGTACTGTAGGCTCCAGTGAATGATTTAAGTAACAAAATGTAATTTTCTTTGAGAATCTGGATCATAGTGCATATATATGCATTTCATGTATTTTTCCAAAAAGTATTGAGCAGATGAGATTAATACGTCATGTCTAACCCAGTCCACATAAAGAATAAATATATAAATAAGGAGAACAAAAAAAATGGGATTCAGAAACAGTGGCACATTGAGCTAGGCAGTTGTGCATGACAAGTGACCATGCACAGTGTATGTGGGTGTGATTCGAAGAAGCACTTGGCATGAATGGTGTGCAGACAGAGCAGCTGCTTGAGGTAATTGTTAATGTTCGTATAATGAGATGGTAATCAACAGCATGAAAATGAGGGGCTCTGTGTATGCAAATGGGGGAAACAAGATAGGGGAATGATTCAGAATTGTATAAAGAGTGTAACATGGTGCATGATCACCAATATAAGTGACTGCAGTGAAAACTCTGTGTACTTGCATCGGAATTATAGAAGTATTTTAGAAGCTGACACAGCTGTAGTGATTATTTATATGCAACAGGCTACAAGCCACTGAGCAATGTCACATTGTCACACTAGGAGACACAAAGTCATCTGACCTCATTTAACATTTCAGGGTCTTCATGACGGCAGCATTGTAGACCAGTACTGTGTGGATAAGGACACCACAACAGAAGCTGGTAAACATGTTGACCTTATTTGCAGACTCACGGGAATCCTGGATTACTTATCTCTGTGGAAACTAAGGTATGTGTGGCTTTGCGTATACTAGCCACGGGGACCTTTCAGGGACCACAGAAACACAGCGGGGGTATCTCAGACATCTGCCTCAATAATACTTGGTCAGTTTGTCAATGCTATGCTGCACCATATGAGGGAAAATAAGTGGTTCCCACATACCAAAGAGAAGAGGGATACCACTGTGTTACATTTCTGTGATATATCCCATATCCCTCAAGTGCTGGGCACTGACTGAAATAAGATATAACTGGAGAGCTGGGAATAAGGTATGTGAACCATAAAATGTATCACTTCATCAACTGCCATGTGAGCTATAATGCACAGGAGATCATCTACAATTTGTCTTCAGGCAGCCAAGGGCATTACCATAACTCCCACATAAGACACAAATGTGACCTTTATTAATAGGAGGGTGAGCCAGATGAGGAGTTGATGGGGGGGATACATCAGCAATGTATGAACATGCTAGATGTTGCCAGGTGCAGTACACAGTGTCACCAGCAAAGATGCAGCAGCTAGCACATAGTTTTGGCCCTTATTAAAGCATATATACAGTACAAGTGATGTGTGCAAATCTGCAACCAGTCTGTGCTTACTCTGCATAGACTGGCTACACTTTGCATTAGACATAGGCCACTGAAGTAACAAAGTACAAAGTGTGGGGCACAGTTCTCATCATTTGCACAGGTGGAGCATTGAACACAATTGCACAATGTCTTCTATGGGGAAATGTGTGAGTGCTGTACAAACTGAAAATTGAGTGCACTGTGTGTATGAGGTGTGTGTCTGGAGAGAATTACTGCAAAAGACTGTGCGAGTGGCCACTGTCACTGTTTCCTGGCTGTGTGAGGCAGTGGGGTCTGTGATGGTGCACATGTTTATATGCTGAGAAAACAGCCTCTGCAGTAGGTGCACCAGTGCAAAAAAGCATGACAAAGCCCAAAAAATAGGGACATATTTTAAATATTGCTCTTATAAGCTTAAAGTTGCTAGAGTAACATGATTTGCTTTGACATACATTTTCTGAAGGGTCTGAAGTCTGAAACTCAAATGTATGTCATTATTTAGTGACTTCAATCTTCAGATCATCCCAGTGATTTGCCAGAAAACAACTGTTTAGGAGCAGACCAAAAATATGAGCCAAAAATCTGGACATGCTGCAAGAAATCTAGACAGCTGTTCGGTATGAATGCTGCACTGTGGCTTGATCTAATGGAGAGGTCCAAGGCATGCATGAAAGATGTACTGGCATCCCATGGGTGCCCTGGTCCATGGGAAGGTCCTCTTCCAGGAGTATCATGGGTAGTAACATGGCTTTGGCTAGATAGATGAAGGTGTCCTGGTTGACCAGGAGCAATGTCCATATCAGACATTGATCTCTCCAACCCATACTCACCCCACACATGATGTTATTATGAAACTTTAGAGCTGTGTGACAGTGCTCTTGGACTACCCCACCCATAATGACTACCCTCAGTAGAGACAGAGCATGAAAGCTAGTGAGGACCTGCCATGCACCAGTAAGTGATCAATTCAGTCAAAAAATGTCACAAGTGGAATATGCACTCCTTCTAGGTCATCATGCGCACACTGCAGTATGAATATCATCTCTATGTCTGAGGTGTTGCTAGCC
Organism: Protopterus annectens; assembly: GCF_019279795.1. Classification (NCBI taxonomy): domain Eukaryota; kingdom Metazoa; phylum Chordata; order Ceratodontiformes; family Protopteridae; genus Protopterus; species Protopterus annectens. The sequence continues at coordinate 185,949,392 of NC_056744.1, forward strand.
TGTGCCTCCATGATAGCCCTTCAAATAAGCTAGGTTGTATCCATTGATGCAGTTAGCTCTGAAGGAGGGGGGCATCTTCATGCACCAGTATGCACCCCACTTGCTCATTCTCATGACCTGTGGAGTTTGTACCATCAATGGCTGGTCTATAGGGGATGGCACACAGGTTTGACTGCATGCATTCACACCAACCAGTTATTTACATGTAGTGTGTGTCTTGGGTATTGTCCACAGTCAGAGGCTGTGCTATGGTCTAGGTTAAAGATCTAGTGTAAACACTGTGTACAGCATTGACGTACTCCCCAACCATGGCAGCAGTTTAACACCATCATGGTCAGTGTCAGACATTTCCCCAACATCAGGCAGTGGAAGTTCCATGCTAAGTGGAACTGGATAATAGAAGTGTAACCCAACATCTCTATTGCACACTCAGTGTTGCATAAATACAGAAGGAAAATAGTGGTAATAATGGGTAATACAATCTTACCATGTGCAGGTGCCCTTGTACAAAAAGCACACAGCAATGTTGTTTTATTGAGTGCTAAAGGTATCAAACCATATCATTCTTGCTTTAATAGAGGGGTTGCATAACTACATCTGGGGCATCTCCAATTGATTGCCAACAGAGATGATGATGCAGCTCAGCTCCAGTATCTAACATATGGCCACAGAAAGGTGACAACTCCAATCTTCCATGCAAAGAACCCAGAAAGTCCTCCATCAATTGTAGTTCCATCAATGGCCTGCCTTCCTTTGTCCTACCCTCCCATGCAAGACAGATAGCATAATTTTTGACATCATGCATAATGTTGGTGGGCCTATATCTAATCTGCTCATAGTTGTGTTCTTGACCACTCACATCATTAATATCAATTAAAATATCCTGGCAAGGATGGCCACAATAGGGCCAGACCTATGTGAAGTGGTAAGTTATCGGTCACATGATAACTGTATGAAAGAAATCAGAAGTGCAGAATAGAAGCTCTGTACCTGAGTTATGTACTTGTTATGGGTATCATTTTGGGAATAAGGCCCAACATCTAAGACCAATGCATGAATGACAGCTCATCATGTCCTATATGTCACGTGGCCTTCTTGTCAAATGTTACTGTTGATTTCAAAGTCTCCATCATTCAGTGGCACTATTTCACTATTGGCTTGCTGAGTTGGAGCCTATGCAAGCATGGAAAAGGAGAGACAATTAATAGTATACTATTACATATTACCAGCTGTTTTTCTTTCTGCATGTTTGCTTATTTTTAAAGTGTATATATGTTACATAGGTGTAGATAGTGGTGTTGCCCTCTCTGCAAAATACTATGGTGTTTTACATTTAGTTAATACTGGTGATATTTATGGTTACTCAGTAAATGGATTCCTCTTTTTTTGTCCATCTGTACTGGTTAGTTCTACAGCTTTCTATGTTTATGGCTATACTTTAATGGTTCAGTATTGTCTCTCCAATGATTTTTTCTCCTAGATGTGTTACTTCATATCAATCTTTAGGTTACAATTTTTAGAAATGCTCAAGATGGGATGGTTTGCAGCCATAAAAGGAACTTGTTTTCCATTATTAACAATCAAGATGAAGCATTGTGTGAGCTTAGCTGTTCATATTTGTAATGGTCATTAGTGCAGTTTGGCAGTGTACACTAGCTACACTACCACTTTTGTGACCACTTCTGTTTGTGATCTTGTTTGAATCATATAAAGTTATACTTTGTTGTGTTAAACAAGGTCCAGTTTAAATAAAGGCAAGATCCTTGTGTTGTCCTGTTGTTGTAGACTGAAAGTTCATGTAAAGAGGCTGTCCGCCAGGCATTATTCAGATTGAACTCTTGTTTTAGAATCTGTGTGTTAGGGAGAAGATATGTTGACTCCTGTTTTACAGTAATCAATAGCCTTATTGAGACAGTCCATCATGATGATCATCACTTGCATCAACATCAGAAAAGATGTAGAGTAGGAGACACGGGACATAGTCTTGGAGAACTTCACTGGTGACATGTTTTATGAGGAAGAGCTACCCCACCCTTTACTGTGCAAGTCCTGTCCCTGAGCTAGGTGGATATGCAGTGCATAACATTGTGATAAAATGAAATTTGTCTGAGCTTGCTGATAAAACCTGCATAACTAGGTCCAAGTGAGAAGTATGGGAAAGACTGCTCTATCTCTATGCTTCTGAGACAGTATCAAAGAAATTGATTAGCTTGAGTTGACAGGCTACACTTTTAACAAAGAGCCATATTGGTTTGCATCCAGAGACCTGAAGATTCCCTGTATAATCATTTATGAGATACGCTGTGATGCTTTCCATGATCTTACAAGTGATACTGGTGAGTCTTATTGTTCTTTCGTTAGATAGATCTGTGGTGAGGTCAGTCGGACTTTCACTGTGATAAAATATTAATAAATAAATGAATAAACCACTGCAGTAATTTACAAAGTGTCAGGTGCATAATCAGTGAGAGAGACAGAGAGGTAGCTAGGGAGGGGATTGAGCAAAACTGTATTTGATACTTACTAGGAAACTGCCAAGCATTATATTATGCATGTTTAGGACAACTTTTACATTTAGCTGATCCAAAGGTTTAAAATATCTCCCATGTGTTAGTATATTTAGGCTAGGTGGTTCCTATTGCTAGACTTTTAGCTGTGTAGTGGGTCCAACATGTACAGTCTTTGTAGACCTGTGAGGTTAACCAAAAGTAAATACAGTATATCATAATGTTTCCTGTATGTCAGCTGCAAGGAAAAAGAGTACAAAATAAAATCAAATGCCTGGTCATCCAACATTAATCATACTGTGATTTATCTGCTGTTTTCCTGAAAAAAAAAAAGAAAAACCAAAAAAATCCTCATTTCCCGCCTTTCCTTGGCTAGAAATAGTCCCCTATACAGGATACAAAATAAAATCAAATGCCTGGTCATCCAACATTAATTATACTGTGATTTATCTGCTGTTTTCCTGAAAAAAAAAAAGAAAAACCAAAAAAATATCCTTGTTTCCCGCCTTTCCTTGGCTAGAATAGTCCCCTATACAGGCTTTGCTGTATTCAGGACTTTTGGATAGTTCCTGTGTTGCCCATTTCCCTACTTGGATAGAAGGAAGTTTCATTGCTCACCAGTGGGAGTGGGGAGCCTTGAGCAGCCTATCTGCCCCTGAAGGAGTGACCTCAGCACAAGAATCTGTAGTAATTGGCCGTTTTGGGACATTTCTAGCTCTTTGAAGTTCCCTGCATAAAAAACCCGCTTTAGCGCGGCTTTGCGCGATTGTGCGCATAGCGCAGCATTGGGCAGCGGCGGTTAATTGGGTTTAAACTATTCCCGGCTCCACAAAGTCTGCTCTTCACTTTTTCCCTTAGAACTGCTCTATTCTCTCCAATTAAACACCCTATACTCAATCTAAGGCCCAGCATTTGCACAAAAACGCAATTTTACAAGTTAGCACTAATAAACTAAAAGCACTACATCCTCATAGACTCTTTACGGTCACCTTGTTCCCCATTGGTCCTTTTTAATTCAGTGATAAGAGTTCACCATATTACTCTAGCATGTCCAAAGGTCAGTTAATGGTTTCCTCTCCAGTCCAGCTGGTGAATCTGGGAATCTTGAGACAATGTTACAACTGCCTCATGTTCACGGACAACCCTCTCCTCCTCCAAAAAGGTTCAAATATATGTGAGAGATGCAACTATATAGCCAAACTGGTGGCTGAACTCTCTCAACTCAGAATTGGTGTAACCAGTCAGGAGGAGAAGGTAACCTCACACAACACAAATCCAGTCTCACATAGTCCTACAACATCAGCAAACCAAATACATAAACACACAAAAACATACTCGGAGGCTCTAAATAAAAATCTGCCTAAGCAGCAGAGACCTCCAAAGCAGACATCCAAGCAAACGCTACCACAGAACAAAACACGTGCAACACACAGTCCACAAAGTCAGTGTGCCAAGCAGTCACAGCCCTTGAGGCTGAATAACACACCTGATACACTCGTAATAGGTGATTCTATAGTCAGACACACTGATGGTCCCACTCACCAGGCTGAACAAAGAGAAAGTCACAGTGAGCTGCCTGTCAGGCGCTAGGATCCGCCACATAACGCAAGCACTCAGGTCACTCCAAAGTAAGTACAAATATGACTCAGTCATAGTACATGCTGGTGTGAATGACCTGAGACGTACCTCCCTCGACTACATGAAAAGAGACATAGAGGAGCTCTCTGATCATGTAGCCCAGGCCGGTATGACCCTGACCTTTATTAGCATATTACCCTCACCTAGAATGATGCCGCAGTACAAAGACAAAATGATCGATTTTAACAATTGGCTAAAATTTTGGTGTCATTCAAAGGGGATCCAGTGTCTGTCAGCCTGGGATGACATGCTCGACAAGTCACGTTGCTTCACTAGGGACGGCTTGCACCCGTCACTCCTGGGCTTTCGGATATTGGCAAAGACTCTTGCCACCCTCATAGTGCCTTTTTTAGGTAAGGCTCAAAAGACAAACCCACCTCCATAAACAGCAAAATGAACAAAAAACTAAGGGTAATGCTGCTAAATGCCAGAAGTCTAAACCTCAAGATGCATGCACTCGAAGCTCTCTTCAGTATGGAGAACATAGACATATGTGCAGTGACAGAAACCTGGTTCAACGCTCCAGAGAGCACCCCAGCACTACCAGGTTATACCTCATACCATGCTTTTCGGCCACAAAACTCGGACCGAAACACAAAAGGAGGGGAGTATCCATTTTTATCAAGGAAACCCACACCTCCAGGTTAGTGGCGTTGCACAAAGCATTGGAGACCATCCATGTGCAACTAACAGTGGGCAAAACTGCTTTTCAGTTTATAGCATGCTACAGACCACCCTCTCAAAATCAAGAATCCCACTCTGCTTTCCTGAAAACATTGGATAACATGAAGATCTCTCCAAACACCATCATATTGGGTGATTTCAACTACCCAAACCTAGACTGGGAGCATTACTCAAGCCCCAACACCCTAGCCCAAAGGCTCCTGGAATTTATAAACTCAAATGCCATGGAACAACTAGTCACCACTCCCAGAAGAGGGGATAACATACTCGACCTAATCATTACCAACATGGGGACTCTATGCTCCATACCAGAAGTAAACCCCTCATTGGTAAGATCAGACCATAAATTAATCTCACTAGATATCCAAAACCCGTCCCCACCCCCAGCCTAGAAAACCACAGTGAAAAACTTCTCAAAAGCGAACTTCACACTTCTCAAAACAGAGGTGGAATCCTTCAAGGCCCCTGGGCCAGGGGAAACTACAGCCCAAACAGCTGAATCCTATATAAACGCATTCTATGGACACCTCCAGGAATGCATGGATCATGGTATCCCTAACAAAACCAAGGCCCAATCATCCAAAGGCAGATGTCCAGGCTGGTGGACCCCAGCCATAAACAAGCTGTACAGCAGAAGAAGGAAGCTACTACATGATAGAGCAAAATCCCTAAAAGGGAAGGCATCTCTGATCAGTACTAGCAAAAAATTACGATCCCTCATAAAATCCTCCAGGGCCAGCTTCGAGAAAAAAATTGCACAGGACACTAAGGACAATCACAAGGCTTTTTTTAGATATGTTAGGAACCTGGGGTGCAACTCTCAGATATGCTCAGAGTTGATTCTAAATGACAAAAAATTCACGGAATCCACAGACATGGCCAACATCCTGGCAGACAGGTTTAGTGCAAATCCCCCCCCCCCCCCCAAAAGAGCAAATATCTATCCCAGCAGAGTGTAGCCCCCATAGCATCACAGTTGCTCAGGTGAAACCCGCCCTCTCCAAAGCAAAAAACACTGCTTCAATGGGACCGGACGGTGTCCTGGGTTGCGTACTACACGAACTCCAAGAAGAACTAAACCCTCATTTAAAAATGCTGTACAATCTCAGCCTTACTACAGGATATGTACCCAGTGAATGGCGTACAGCAACAGTGGTCCCTCTCCACAAAGGTGGTGCCTCAACGGACCCTGGAAACTACTGCCCCATAAGCCTGACTAGCCTAGTCTGCAAGGCTATAGAGAGGATCATCATGGAACTCATAAACAATGACATTGGGGACCTACAGACACTAGATCCTACCCAATTCGGCTTTGTCAAGGGCAGATCCTGCCTCTTGAACCTGCTCGACTTCTTTGAAACAGTCACCAAGGCCATAGACGAAGGGAAGGTGGTCCACACAGCCTATCTGGACCTCGCGAAGGCATTTGACACAATACCCCACTCGGGCATCATAGATGAGCTATCCAGCTTAAATATAAACCCCTATGTCACAAGATAGGTTACAAACTGGCTCAAAGACAGAACCCACAGAGTCAGAATTGCTGGAGCCATGTCTGACTCAAAACCGGTTACAAGTGGTGTCCCACAAGGCTCAGTCCTGGGACCTCTCTTGTTCGGTATATATTTTTCTGAGGTACAGGCTAACACAGGAGGACAGTGGCTGACCAAGTTCGCAGATGACTGCAAACTGGGAGCCATAATTGACTCTGCAGCTGACATGAGCATCCTTCAAAAAGGTCTCACAGAGATGGATAACTGGTGCCAGAGCCACGGTCTAAAGCTAAATGCCAAAAAGTGTATAGTCATACCCTTTGGCAAAAACAAAGTACCCACAAATTACCACATAGGTGGAAACCCATTAAGCACGGAGGAAGTAATCGGGGATCTGGGGACCCAAGTTGATAGTAATCTCTCCTTTGATAACCACATTACCAAAGTGGTTAGAAAAACCTTCTACATAGCCCACCTTATCATGAAAGGATTCACTTCCAGATCAAAGGAGGTCATAGTGCCCCTTTATACAGCCCTAATCAGGCCCATAATAGAATACAATGCCCCTTTTGGGATGTACCTTACCCGACACCTGCAGCAACTAAAAAGACCCCAAAAGTACCTCATAAAAAGAGTCAAAGGACTCAAATAGATGCCATATGCTGCTCGGTTAAAAAAAACTCCAGCTCTACTCAGTTGCATACCGCCTACTTCGAGGCGGTCTATGCCTGACATATAAAGCTATGTCCAACCCAGAATTAATGAACTTGCTCCACCTCAGGAAATCCAAATCCCTTAGAGCTATGCGCTCGAGGGATCTGAACCTCTGCACAGAAATAAATAGAACATGTTGGAGGGATAGATTCATAACCCAGAGGCTCCCCTTGCTCTGGAATAGAATCCCAGTCCATGTCAGGCAGAGCCCCTCACTGACTCTCTTCAGGAAGAATCTTGATGAGTGGATGGGGGATCGTAGGTTTACCCCGGGATTACTTCAATGTCACTACTAGACAAAGGCAAGGTAAACTAACCTTAAAAAAGGGCACGGTAAACTTGAATCAAAGGGTGGCGAAAGCCAAACACACTCAGGCTAGGCTTATAAATGCCTCAGGGCAGATAGCCTAGTATGATCCTATGAACCTAATCCATTAGAGGGCTTCATCTTCACTTGTTTAGAGGCACATAGTGTTGGGTGTATTGCTAATGCCATCAGCTAAAGAAGGAAGTTATCAGCCTTTGTTGTTTTGTCTTTTCGGCTTTTCCCAGTTAGGAGTCGCCACAGTGGAACTCTGGACCGCTAATGATTGGCAGTCGAGTTTTATGGTGCCGAGTTGGCAGCCCGATGCCCAACCTTCAGCGAAGGCATGCCCATTCACTCATGTCTTTCATCAGCCTTTGTAAAGATACTTATAAGTGTTTTTCTTTCTGAACCCTTATTTCATACAAATTGTACTATTACTGACAGGTTTGGTAATAGGTTCCTTTAATCTGCAAACATTGCTTTCACAAAAGTAGTTTTATACTGCCTTCTTCCAATACACCACATGTATTTAAACTGTTAAGTGATTTAACCTGAGGCCACAGGAGATGCTTTGAAATTCATATATATTCCATAAAATAAGCTAAGCAAGGGAAAGAACATAACAGCAATTGATAACTAGTAAATTTAATGAATATTTTACTGATTTTTAGCAATGATATGAGCACTGACACAAGTGACTGTTATTCTCAATTAGTGGAAGAAATAATTGCTTGTATGAAAAAAACATCCTAACATTACTGGAGGCATGTTATCAAGAGCCTTAAATCTGATACGTTGAGTGGAGCAGATTGTATTCCTGGAATTTTGGTAGTTAATATAAAAGATTATTTTGTAAATATATTAACTAGGATATTTCATTTTGTGATCTATAATGAAAAAGTACCAAGATCTTGGAATAAATCATTAGTTACTCCAATTTTTTAAATCTGAAGATAAGATGCCAGTAAAAAAATATTCTCCAGTAAGTCTAACACCAATAGTATGCAAATGCTTTAGCAAATTAATGAAATCGTATGTAAAGAAATAATCTTATATTATTTGATATTTTTCAGTGAGTTTTTTTTTGAAAAGCTGTTCAACACTCTCTAATTTATCAAGCTTTTATAATTACATCTTTAAGGCTGTGGAGATCAAAATTAGTACCAATGTAATCTATTTGAATTTAACTAAAGCTTTTGACTTACCTTGTCATTCCATACTATTGATTTGGCCTTGGAACAGTATAAAAGGTTAATCCAATATTTATGCACATGGATTAATTGTTGGTTCAAAGGCAGAACTCAAAACATAGTAATTCAAGGAAAAAAATCTGATCCAGCACTGGTGAGATCAGGTGTTCCTGTGGGTGCTGTGCTTGATCCTTTGTTGCTTAAAATGTTTTTTGCCTCTGTTCCACGTGATGAATATAGTTGGTTGGTATGCCGACAATTGTAAAATTGGCTTTTTTGCTAATAATGAAGATGAATTCACTAATATTAATAGGTATTTACTATGTTGTAAATATAACTGATCCTCATTTAGTGAGAAAAAGTGTAATGCCCTGCATTTTGGTCAAATGTAGACATTTTAAAGATCTCCTTTATTGGAAGATCATGGAATATTGATTGATTCCGTTTTTGTTTTGAAAATCATCTGAGAGCCATCTGTAATAAGGCTTTGATGTGGATAGGTTTGAGTCTCCAAAACTTTACAGTGAGAGAGGTTACAATCTTAGCTAGGTTATTTAAGGTATACCTCAGACCAATTCTGAAACACAGTATAGTGATGATCATCATATCGATCACTGCTGCAGTAGCATTAACTGTATGAGTTATATCCTTCCAAGGATATAACATCCAGCCAGATTCCAAAGCTTCAGGGCACCTTCATTCACCCAAACTAAAAGGCAGATTGAGTAGAGCTGACTCTGAAAGACAAGTTCAGACACCAAGCCCTTTAGAGCTTTACTGCCACTGAAGAGTATGCTCCTCTAAGGCTTTAAGGATAGACTGTCGGCTTCATGATGTTCCTTTGCTGGGTAGATAAGTTCCCTTTGGAGAAAACCCTTCCATTTTCTAAATATTGATTGTTTCATCACTTGCCTTTTCAGTAAAGTTATTTTAAAACTATGGGTTTTGTGTTTTAATGGACTATTATGAGACTGTATCATATTTTTAAACAGAAGTGCTCTTTTTTCCCGTCAGTTTTCACTTTAAAAGTTACGTAAACCTACTGAAAAACATTTTTTTCCTGTGAAGAAACTGTGTTTGTTACTGTTTGGGCTTGCAAAGTAGTTAAATTAGCCACAGTTTGTAATTACATCTCCAACAACCAAATTGTTTTTTTTTTTTTTTGTTTTTTAAAAATTAGCTGTTTTTGTATGGTGTGATGAATGCTTTATGTAGAAATTTCCATCTTAAAGATGTTGAAGTTAGTGTAGAGGATGTAAGTATATATTTTTTTTCATTATCACTTGGGAGACTATTATTGATAGATATAAAATATTCCCAGTGTTTATCATTACAAATATCGGTTTTATTTTTAACTATTTTGTATACTTTGGAAAGATAACCTTTCTCTGGAGAATTTTGATGTATTGATAGAATCAAATTTTCTATAAATGTAGGAATCTCCTTTTTAACTGTTGCTTGCATTAAAGATGGTGGTCTTTCCATAACATATCGACAGTTTTGTATATCTAACAATATTTCAGTATCCAAGTTGAATTTGTGTAAAATAAAATCTAATGAGTTAATTTTTTTCTTTGTCCATAAACTGAAACCAGAATGTTAATTGTTTTTCTTTAAATCTGTTCATTGAAAATGTATTAAGTGTAATAATATTATTTTGTGTATACGCTGTTGGAACAATTAAGAATATCCATGCTGCATATTCAGGTATCCTATAAACAGAATTTTGAAGTTGAAGATTGTCATTGTAATATATGTTGGATTTACTACTGTTTTTGATATTGGATTCCGTAACCCATCATCCAGTTTTGGAAAAAGTATAATAAACCCTCTTTTAACAAAATATAGGTAAACAGACTGTTAAGAAGAAATGAGAAGTGGGTTGCAAAACAAGTCTTGGACCTCCCCAAACCAAGGACAGTCCAACAAGTCTGAATGACTATGCAGGAGACTGTGATCCCCACTCACCCGGGCCCCCTTTTTCTTCCAGAAAGTCTCTATCTCCATTTTTCCCTTTTGCAGTAGATTGTTTCAGACAGATGGGTTCCAATGATCATTCATCAAGATTACAGGTGGCAGTGGGAGGGCATTTTTCCTTTCCAAGAGGATGATTCCTTGTCCTCCAGGTCAGATTGTTGTTTCTTCCAGGTCCTCATCTTATGCTGTCCCAAGGAGTGATAGAAACAGTTCCTCATTCCCAGGTTGAGAAGGATTTTTATTCAAGCATGTTCTTAGTAAAGCATGTTCTTAGTAACAAGGAAAGAAAATACTTTGAGACCGGTTCTGGATCTTTCTTTCTTACACCCATTTGTGATAGTGCCCATATTCAAAATAATGCCACTTCACAACCTGTCACCTCTTCCTGTTTCAAGTTCCCTAATAGCACAAGACTTAAAAGATGCTTATCATTGTGACAAAGGAGGTACTGCCAGGACAGCTATCTGGAATTTTGTAAATCATTGTCATTTGTGAAAACCAGCATGATGTATATAAGATGCTTGTGTTGCAAATGTATTGGAACTGTGTGTCATATGTATATCAAACTGCGTGAAGGTATTTGCAATGTGCTATTTGAACTACAACCACAGTGTACCCTAGTGGTAAGGAACAGAAATGTACATGCATTATTGTAACTGTTTAAATGTATATATTTTAAAAGTGGAAACTAGGATACAGGAGGTTAACCTCAGTCTAGTAAATTTTAGAAAAATAGCTGAAATTAAATTATTTTATGGCTATGCAATAAAAAATATCTTTCAGCTTCAGTGCAGCAAGGAGGCACAATCTCTGTACTGGGGAACTTTCTATATCATCTTAGAATTGTTTTATCGTTTTATGACTTCCAGCATCTGCCAGAGATCTTAAGGGAAAACCCTTGTCTATGTATTTTCACAGGTAGATGCTAAATACTGCTAGCTTCCAGCAGCGGGAGTTTCATCTGGGATAGTCAGATGACAAGAAATTGTCATTCTTCAAGGTTTCCAAGCAGTAATATTTGAGGTATTAATTTGAGAAAACTCTGAAAGAGAAAGATCATTCTGTCATGGACCTGGCAACTTGAACCATTCACTACATCTGCCTTGCTCTTAAGTTAACTATGGTATAGTAATTTTCTTAGATTCAATGAGGAATATAATGAAGCATTGTTTTAAATATTTCCTGTGATTTTGAACTCTGTCACTGTGAATATATATTTAGTATTTTATTTGGTGACACTGTGTAGGCAACTCCTAATGGTCTTGCTCTTGGTCAAACTACCATTTGTATTAATAGTAACATTACACAGTAAGATTGGACACCCTTTGTTAAGGGCCTTAAAGTAACTGATAAGAGTTGGCTGGTGGTGGTGATAACTACCTTATAGTCTGGGGAAAAAGGGGGCATTGCTAGTCAACCTGTGCCAGCCTTTCCCAGGTGTGTGTGTGTGTGTGTGTGTGTGTGTGTGTGTGCGCGCGCGCGCACGTGTAAATCAATCCTCAAAGAGTGTGTGTGTCAGCTACTTGGGTGGGGACATGAAGCACTGGTTGGACAGAGAGGGTGCTGGAGGTCTTGGCTTGACCACTCAGCTGAGATCTTAACTCTATAGCTGTGCCAGTGGGGAGTCTTATTAGGGATCTGGAGAAACCAGGCCCAGACTGACTGTGGTCTCTGTGTACCATTAAGGGAAACTGCACTTGTTGCAGAGAGCTGCATCTGAAAATACTGTGCATGTACCTGTCATCCTCTGTGTACGTCCCCCATTGCTGCCGGTGGTGAGGATTCAGTTTCCTTGAATACTGGTCCAGTGGTGGGTCATCACATTTATTGGCTGGCAGTTGTGGGATCACCACATCACATTTTAGGATTCAGTGGTATGAATATTAAACTTTTGTAGCCTGAAAACAATGGTCACTAAAGAAGGTGTTTGTACTCTCAAGCAGCCACACAGTAGACATTGAGTTTCATCTCGCAATAGTTTTATATATATTTTGTTATCTTAGTCAAGGAGAGCAGGCAAGGATGTCAGCAGAGGATTATGGCAAGCTGACAAAGAACCAGTTGGCTGAGATATCATGCCAACCTGACTAAAGCAGAAATTATTGCAGCCTTAGTCACAGCTGCATCACAGACCAGCAACCAGGAAGACAACCAGACTGGCCTTGGAGTTGTACAACTCAGAAAATGCACATTTCAGCCTTTCCTCAGAGGACTTAAAAATCCATTTGGAGCTAGAGAGACTTGAACTGGAGGCCAAATGGTTGGAACAAGAATCAGCAGAGAGACTGTGGCATTTGGAGGCCGAAGAAAAGGAGAAACGGACAGCATTCTAATTTGCAGAGAGACTTGAGACGTCTGAAGGCCGAAGAAAATGAGAGGCTGAGACATTTGGAGGCTGAAGAAAATGAGAGGCAGAGGCAATATGAAAAGGAAATGCTGATTCTTTGCCAGGGTCATGGAGGTAATGCAGAAGGGAATAACTGAACCCCAGTAGCAACAAAGATCAGTACATTTCTTCCACAATTTACAGAGGGTGATCATTTTGATAGTTTTATTCATATGTTTGAAAGGGTTTGTAAACAGTATAATGCTGACCAAGGGCTCTAGGTATGGTTTCTGACCCTCCTTACTCCATGGTAAAGATGTAACTGCTGTTTCTAAATTGTCTGATACTGATTGCTTAAATTATAATACTGTTAAAAATTGTTTATTGGATGGTTTTAAGTTAACACCTGAAGCTTGTAGGAAAAAGTTTCATGAGCTGAGATGCAAGGCAGATGATAGTGTGCATGAATATATTGCCGAGTTGAGCACTTATTTTCATATATGGGTGCGTGGGTGTCGGGTCACCCCTTTTGAAGGGCTGGCAGACCTTTTGGTGAGGGAACAAGCCCTTAACACTTTGCTTGAGGACATGAAAATCTGATTGGTAGATAGGGAATGCAATACTGCAAATGATTTGTGGAAAAAGGGAGACCTATACCTAGCAAGCAGGACATCACTGTATAGGAAAGGGATAGCAGTGCTGCTCATGGGTCTATGGGAACCCATGGTGGGCAGCCTAAACTGCCCCAACAGAGTTCTCCAGTAGCAGGGGGAGCCACTATTTCAGGTACATGGCCAGGACCGAGGGTTAAATGTTTAAAATGTAACCACTGGGGGCCATGTAGCATATATATGTCCACGGAGGCAAGGTGGGGAACAGAAGGTGGGAGAGCCAGTAAGTGGGTATGACAGAATGCCTGTAGTAAGTTGTCTGAAGACAACAAGGGTACCAAACTGCCACAAGAGGATATATCCTATCTTAGTAGATGGAAAACATGCCACTGCTAAGAGAGACATAGCCTCTGACCTAAGAATTGTGAAGCTTGCAATGGTTAAAGACGAGCAGTACTTGCTTGGGCAGTCTACTCCATTCAGGGCTTTAGGAGGGACCCCATTCCAAATACCTTTGGCTAAGGTTCACCTTGACTGGGACAGTGGAAAAAGAAGCAAGCAAGTAGGTGGGTTTGAGGATATCCCTGCAGATGTCCTGATAGGGAATGATTTTGATAATACAGTACCTTGTGTGCATGCAGTTACATGCAGTCAGGCTTGGAGACAAGCATGTGGATCTGGCAGCGTGGGGGGGGGGGGGCCAGACAGACTGCACACTTGAAGCCAGGACTGGTGAGGTGGCTACTTCAGAGAGGGAGCTACTCTGTAGCAGTGAGACTGAAAGTGAGCCACAGCTGCTTATGGATAGTGATGTTCCCTTGGACAGAGTGACTGAAAGGGCAGAGGTGAGTAGTAGTACAAAGGCTGACAGTGAGGCACTGCTGTCAGAGCATACCAGACTTCCTGTGGAAGGGGAGCTGGGAAGGGTTACAAAGAGGGACTTGAGACTGGCTCAGTGCTCACACCATACATTACAAGGCTTGAGAGAAGTAGCCAGGGAGGCACCTGACTCTCAAGGAAAAAAGGAATCTGTATACTGAAACAAGGGTTACTGTATAGAGAGTGGACTGCTGATGGAGGGCTAGAGAGTGAAAGAATACAGCAGTGGGTAGTGCCCAGAGCCTTCCATCTAGCACTTCTAGCCATAGCACATGATATTCCCTTTTCAGGGTCATATGGGCATAAAGCATACCAAGAGACGTATTATGCAGAACCTTTATTGGCCTGGAATTTCCAGGGCTGTAACAGGGTACTGCAGGACCTGTGAGCAGTGCCAACAGGTAGGCAAGGCAGGAGACAAGGTCAAATCTCCTTTGGTGCCTTTGCCTGAGATTGAGGAGCCATTTCAGAGGGTAGCTATAAATATTATGGGGCCTCTGTCTATCCCAAGTTCCACAGGGAAGAAGTATATACTAGTGGTAGTAGATTATGCTACCAGATACCATAAGGTGGTCTTCCATTGAGGCAGAAAAGGTGGCAAATGCTTTGTTAAAGATTGTAGGTTTCCTAAAAGAAATACTGACTGACAGAGGTGTCAGTTTTATGTCAGACCTGCTGGCTTGTCTGGGGAAGCACTGTGGGGTTAAGTACCTAAAGATCATCCAATACCACCCCCAGACTAATGGTCTGGTGGAGAAGTTAAATTCTACATTAAACACCATGCTACAGGCATTTGCAGACCATTTTAAGAGAAAGTGGGACAAATATCTGCCCCATCTGTTTGCTTACAGAGAGGTGCCCCAGGAATCCACAGGTTTTTCACCCTTTGAGTTGCTGTATGGACATAGGTGAGTGGACCTCTAGATTGATTCATAATGAGTGGGAGGGTAAGTGTGAATCCCACAAGGAGCCTGTTGTGGCACATGTCCTAAACCTCAGGACAAGACTTAGGGAACTCTTAGGTTTGGCCAAGGAGAACCTGGCAGAAGTCCAACAGCAGAAAAATGTCTGGTATGACAGGAATGTTTGAGCCAGAGAATATGCTGTTGGGCAGCAGGTTATGGTTCTCATTCCTGTCAGACACAGCAAGCTGCAAGCAGCTTGAGGGACCCTTCAAAGTGGTAAAGAAGGTCAGTGCTGTTAACTGCATGGTAGAACTGCTAGGCAGGAGGCAGGGGCACAAATTGTACCATGTGAACATGATGAAGCCTTATCATGGTAGGCCCTGGTGTTAAGTATTTGCAGTAGAAGGCAGGAAGGAGTCTGATGAGGATCTATGGCTACAGGGAGCCAGCCAGCAAAATCCTAAGTTGCTATGGTGGAGCCTAGGGTTGCAGGCATATGATATGACAGTGCAACACTGTAATGGAGTCAGCAATGCAAAGGCAGCTAGGGTCTCAAGACAGGGAATGGGGTAATGTATTCCCAGATAGGATCATCCTTCTCAAGCAACGTTTCTCAAGGGTCACTTGGAAAACTAGCTTGAATCTTCTGGGGAGGGGAGAGAATTGTGACAAAGGAGATACTGCGAGCACAGCTATCTGGAATTTTGTAAATAATTATGTCATTTGTGAATATCAACATGATGTATATAAGATGCTTGTGTTACAAATGTATTAGAACTGCATGTCATGTATATCAAACTGTCTGAAGGTATTTGCAAAGTACTGTTTGAAATGTAACCACAGTGTGCCCTACTGGAAAATAACAGAAATGTACATGCACTATTTTAACCATTTAAATGTATATATTTTAACAGTGGAAACTAGGATGCAGGAGGTTAACCTCAGTCTAGTAAATTTTAGAAAAATAACTGAAATTAAATTACTTTATGGCTATGCAATAAAATATTATATCTTTTAGATGTTCTTCATCTCACATTGCTGCAGTCATAATCTGTGGGTAGTCCGCTGTCCTCGGTCGGCCCGAATACCAAAGTGTTAGGCTGGCGTCGGTCATGGTCGCTCAGATCTGACGTCAGTACGCCGTGGTACTAAAGCGCATGACCAACGCCATATCCTCAGTCTTTCTTGCCGCATGGTCCGAAGCAGAAGCAGCGTTTGCAAGTGCCGTTCGGCGTCCTGAAATTTTCGTATTCTGAGTTTCAGACCGAAGACCAAGTTGGGCTAAGTACCCCGTTGGGGAATATTTTTGTCTTTTCTTGCCTCAGTTAAATCCGGATGTCAGAAAAAGTGAATAATTGTATTTCTTGTGGGAAACGGATACCTCATAGGGATTACCACTCTCTGTATTCCTTGCTTGGGGCCTGAGCACGACGTAGTCGGGTGTCGCTTTTGTGCTAGGTTTAATAAGCGCACCATTAAACGTAGGTTAGATTGTGCTAGGCTTGTCTTCGGTAAGCGGTGTAATTACAATATGCCGTCGGATCCTCCGACGCCCGCTACCGCTAAGAAGCGCAAGGAAAAATCGTTAAAGTCCAAGCAGGATGAGTCGTCCATTCCGGACGCCGGTTCTTTAGAAACTACGGTGGAATCTGTGGATCCAGCCGAGGTTTCGGCTGAGTCTCTGGGGGAGCCTTTAATATTGCAAGATGTGGCCTCTCAGGAGTCGGGTCAGGCTGAGGGGGCCTCTCAGGTTACTGTACTCCCTTCTTTGCATAAGGTGGTTAGGCCTTCCCCTTCTGTCTCTAAGGTGCCTTCCAAGGTCAGGCCTGGTTTGTCTTCCTCTGGTGTCAGTCCTAGTTCTGCAGGTTCTGTACCTAAGAAACACATGCTTAAAATGGCAGAAGATTTGATTAGCTTAATCAGGGGTTCTATGCCCCCTCCAGATAAGAGGCCTAGGGTGGAGCCAGAGGTGGAAAGTTTGGAACATGCTTCAGATTACTCAGAGTCTTCGGCTGAAGACATTCAGGATTTTCCTCCTTATTCTGATTCAGACGCAGAGGATTCTAGTCCTTCTGCTTCTCCTCCAGAGGATTTTTCTTTTTCAGAAACCCTGCATTCTATGAGGGAGCATTTTAAATGGGAAGGTCAGGATTTCTCAGATTCCCGAAAGAGGCTTAGGGAATTTTTGTTTTTACCACAACATAGGCCCTTGGCTATACCTCCTGTTTTGGATGTTGTTCAGGATGTTTTCTCTGAGGCTTCCCTTAATCCAGACTCTTTGCCTCCTGCACCGGTTAAACCAGATAGGTATTACTGGGTACCAGAGGCTCATAAATATTTGTATAAGAGCCCTAGGGCTGACCCAGAAACTATTAGCCAGGGACCTAAGGGTATCAGGGCTTCTGTTGTAAAGAATCCCGTTCCTATGGATAAAGATTCTAGAGCTTTGGATAGGTGGGGTAAAAAAGTGTATACCTCTTCCACTCTAGCAATGAGGGCTTTGAATTGCCAGTTTCATATGCTGAAGTACCAGAATTTTCTCCTTACTCAGTTAAAATCTAAGGTAGATGCTTTGGCAGAGGGCATAGAGTGTAAGGAATTACAGGATTTGGTGCATGCCTCTGATCAGGTGGGTAAGCGTTCTTTGCAGTGTGGTTTTGATGCTTTACAGGCTTCTTCCAGGGTGGCTGCCACTGGATCAGTTATTCGTAGGCACGCCTGGCTTAAGGATCAGAACTTGTTAGAGCATGTTAAAGCTCGAATTTTGGATGCTCCCCTTCAGTCTGAAGTTTTGTTTGGTACTCCTGTGGAATCAGTCTTGAAGAAAATGGAAGACAAAGCTAAGTCTATGCAGACTGTTAAGGATTTTTTGCAGGTGCAGCCCCCTAAGTTTAGCAGAAATTGGCCTACTAAGGGATGGGCTTACCCTTCTTCTGATTTACAGTCTAGGGGCAGATCTAGACGTGGTAGGGGCAGAGCTCAGGGTTCTTTCAGGCCTAGGATGTGGAGTTCCCCTGCACAATCTCCAGGTGAGGGCAGGGGCCAGTCCTTTCGTAAGCAGACCCAATGACCTGCATCTTCAGCTGCCAGATCCTTCCTGTCTGGCAGCTCCTCTAGGAGGAAAGTTGACACTTTTCAGACAAAATTGGTTTTTAGTCACCCAGGACAAATGGGTGTTGGACATTATAGACCGAGGCTACAAGTTTTATTTCCACATTGCCTCCTTTCAAAGGCATGCCAGACGTTCCTCCTCAGCAAAGGGCGGAGGCTCACAAACAGATTTCTTTACTTCTTCAAATGGGAGCTATACAGCAGGTCCCTCTGTCAGAAGTGGGCCTAGGATTTTATTCTCGCCTGTTTCTTGTACCAAAGAAAGGAAACACTTGGAGGCCAATTTTGGATTTGTCTATCCTCAACACATACCTGGACATTCCAAAATTCAAAATGTTGACTTTGCAACAACTTCTGCCTCTGTTAGGCAAAGATCACTGGATGGTAACTCTGGATTTCAAAGAGGCTTATCTTCATATTCCTATCAGGCCCAGTTGCAGGAGATTCCTGCGTTTTCGGGCTGGGACTTTACATTATCAGTTCTCTGCATTGCCCTTTGGCTTATCTACTGCGCCCAGGGTGTTCACAAAGGTTCTGGCTCCGGTGATAGCCTTCTTAAGGTTAAAAGGAATACAAATTTATCCTTATTTGGACGATTGCCTGATTCTTGCTCAAGACAAAGACAAGCTACTTCACCATCTATGGTATGTTATGGCAGTGTTAAGGTGCCTAGGGTATTCTGTGAACGAAACAAAGTCCAGTCTAGTACCCTCTCAGGAGATGTGCTTTCTGGGTGTGAGACTGAATACAGCCTCTCAGATGGCATTTTTGACCCCGGACAAGCAAAGAAATCTTACGCTTTACTTCCAACAATTGTCTCTACGGTCCAGACTGACTGCAAGGACAGTCCTTCAAGCCTTGGGGTTCATGGCATCTTGTATTCTGGTGCTTCCCAATGCCAAACTGCATATGAGGAAGCTACAATGGTATCTCAAAAGTGTATGGACTCAACACTGCCACGATTTGGACACTGTCATTCAGATAATACCTTGCATTCAAAAGGAATTTTTGTGGTGGGCTCAGGAATGTCACCTAAACAAGGGACTCTCTGTGACCCGACCAGAGGCGAGTCAGATATTAACGACAGATGCCTCAGACAAGGCTTGGGGAGCACACCTCAATGGAAAATGGGTTCAAGACACGTGGCCTGCCAGACTTCAACATTTGCATATCAACTTGGAGATGTTAGCGGTCCAATTTGCATTGATGGCTTTCAAGGATCTACTTCACCCAGGACAAGTGTTGATTCAAACAGACAACACAACTGTCATGTGGTACATCAACAAGCAAGGGGGAACCCATTCGTACCCTCTTTGCAGGCAAGCTATGATTTTGTGGGAGACTGCTCTGTTTGCACCTCACTCTTCAGGCAAGTTTTCTGCCAGGAGCACAGAACTCCTTAGCGGATGTTTTGAGCAGACAGATGGTGGATCCCCACGAGTGGAAGTTGGATCCTCATGTATTTCGACAGTTGACAGTGATTTGGGGGACTCCAGACATAGATCTGTTCGCTTCTCCACTAAATTTCCAGTTGCCAAAGTTTTGCACCAAGATGTTTCATCCAAAAGCTTGGAAAGTGGATGCTCTATCGTTCAGTTGGAACAATCTTCACGTCTATGCCTTTCCTCCTCTGCCTCTCCTTCCCAAGGTGCTCTTGAAGGTCAGACAGGACAAGCCCTCCATGATCCTAATAGCTCCAGATTGGCCACGGCAGCACTGGTACCCTCTACTGAGGAGTTTAGTACGGGAGCCTCCTTGGCCTTTGCCATCAACTCCACACCTTTTGTCCCAGGCAGGCAATCATTTCCTCAATGTCAGGATACAGTGCCTGCATCTGACGGCCTGGCATATTCTGTTCTAAAACCTGGAGGGTCGCAGCTTCCTCAACAAGTTTTGAATGGCATTTTGGAGGCCAGAAGGCCTAGTACAAGGAAAGTTTATGCTGATAAATGGAGGAGATTTTTTATTTGGAGCAAAGCAAAGAGCTTTGATGTTTCAGGGCCTAATTTGAGTGTTTCACTTCAGTATCTTACAGAATTATTAGACAAGGGTTTGTCTTTCTCCTCTGTAAAAGTTCATGCTGCAGCCATTTCTGCTCATTATGACTGTGACCCACCATTATTCTCTCATCCTTTGTTTAAGCAATTTCTTAGAGGGGCAAAGAACATAAGACCCCCGCGTAGAGCTCCTACTCCTTCCTGGGATCTCAATTTTGTGTTGGAAAAACTCACTTTACCTCCTTTTGAACCTGCAGCTACATCTGAGTTGAAGTTTTTGTCTTGGAAGACTGCTTTTTTGTTGGCCATTATGTCTGCTAGAAGGGTATCTGAATTACAGGCTCTAATGGCAGTTGAACCCTTCCTGATTTTTCATAAGGATAGGGTATCCCTGCGTACTAACCCTACTTTTATGCCTAAAGTGGTTTCAAATGTGGCCTTGAACCAATCTATTCATTTGCCTACATTTTATGCTGATCCCCAAAATAAAGGGGAGAAAATTTTGCACTCTTTGGATATTCACAGGCAGTTGCGTTATTATTTGAGCAGAACTAAAGGGTTCAGACAGTCTCAACAGTTGTTTGTTTCTTTTGCTTTGGGTTCTCGGGGGAAACCTGTTTCGAAACAAACTATTTCTAAGTGGATTGGACATTGTATTGCCTTTTGCTATTCTCATCATGGTAAAGAAATTCCGGCTGGAATCAGACCTCATTCCACTAGGGCTACTGCCACCTCTACTGCTTTTTTAAGGGGTGTAGCTACTAAAGATATTTTGGAGGCAGCTACTTGGAGTTCAGTGCACACTTTTTCTAAACATTATCATCTCCCTCTTTATTCCAAATCTAGGGCTGGGTTTGCCACTGCAGTTTTACAGGGCATGTTAGCAGCTCCCAATGCTTTATGATTTTGCCAACCTCCCTTTTCCTTTGCTTTGGGATTCTACCCACAGGTTATGACTGCAGCAATGTGAGATGAAGAACATAGTACAGTTTTGTACCTACCATAAATGTAGATGTTCGAAGATCCACATTGCTGCAGTCCAATTTACCCTCCCTCCTTCCCCTCTGTAGTTTGGAGTGGTTGTGTGGTTTTGGGTTGTAAATATGGTTTGTGCATGGGTGTTTGGAGGTTTTCTGTTTTTGGTTATGGCCTTTCTTTTTAGGGCCTTCTGACATCTGGGGCAAGAAAGACTGAGGATATGACGTCGGTCATGCGCTTTAGTACCACGGCGTACTGACGTCAGATCTGAGCGACCATGACCGACGCCAGCCTAACACTTTGGTATTCGGGCCGACCGAGGACAGCGGACTACCCACAGGTTATGACTGCAGCAATGTGGATCTTCGAACATCTACATTTATGGTAGGTACAAAACTGTACTTTTCAATGCAACAAGGAGACACAATGCCTGTACTAGGGAAGTTTCTGTATTGTCTTGGAAGTGTCTTATTGTTTCATGACTTACAGAATCTGCCAAAGATCCAAGGAAAAGGCCTTGTCTATTTATTTTCACAAGTAGTTACTAAATGCTGCTAGCTTCCAGCAGCGGGGTTTTCACCTGGGATAGAGTCAGATGACAAGAAATTGTCATTCTGCAAGCTATCCCATCAGTAATACTTGAGAGATTAATTTGAGAACTCTGAGAGACAGAGCATTCTGTATTCTGTCTTGGACCTGGCAACTAGAACAACCATTCACCACATCTGCCTTGCCCTTAAGTAAGCTAACTAGGGTAAAGTAATTCTCTTAGTTTCAGTCAGGAATATAGTGAAGCATAGTTTAGATGTTTTTCTGTATTTATTTGAGACTGTCCTGTAATGTTGTTTTAAATATTTCCTGTGATTTTGAACTCTGATATCACTTGAATATATATTTAGTATTGTCTTATTTTATTATTTATTATTAAATATATTTAAAGCTTTCATTGTGGCTGATCTGTGTAGAGATATAGTATTTATCTTCTGAGAGTACTTGCATATTTATTTGGTGACACTGTGTAGGCCACTTGTAATAGCCTTGCTCTTGGTAAAACTACCGTTTGTATTAATAGTAACATTAAACAGTAAGATTGGACACCCTTTGTTAAGGACCTTAAAGTAGCTGATAAGGAGTTGACTGGTGGCATTGATAACTACCTTATAGTCTGGGGAAATAGGAGGCATAGCTAGTAAACCTGTGCCAGCCTTTCCCAGGTGTGTGTGTGTGTGTGTGTATGTGTGTTTATAAATCAAACCTCAGAGTGTGTGTCAGCTACTTGGGCAGGGACATGAAGCACTGGTTAGACAGAGAGGATGCAGGAGGTCTTGGCTTGGCCACTCAGCTGAGATCTCGACTCTATAGCCGTGCATGTGGGGAGTCTTACTGGGGATCTGGACAAATAGGGAGAAACCAGACCAAGACTGACTGTGGTCTCTGTGTGCTCTTAAGGGAAATTGCACTTGATGCAGAGAGCTGCATCTGGAAATATTGTGTGTGTACCTGTCATCCTCCCAGTGTACATCCACCACTGTTGCCACTGGTGAGGATTGAGGCTCCTTGATTACTGGTCCAGTGGTGGGTCATCACAATCATCACATCCCTATTTATCCAGATTTCAGACCCTTTTTAAGGTTTTGTGTTTGTGGATCACATTATAAGTTATCTGCTTTATACTTTGGACTATCCACTGCACCAAAGTCTTCATAAGATGTTGAGCTCCGATTATACCTCATTGCAGGTTACAGAGTATCCAGATTTTTCCATATTTAGACAACTTTCTTATCTTGGTAGTCTTTTTCAAGGTGTCAGGAATCTGTCTCAGGTGAGAGATCTCTTGCACAAATTGGAACTTCAACAGAACATTCAAAAGTCTTTCCTGACTCCCTCACACAGAAATTGTGTTCCTGGAATGTCAACTAGGCACCTCAGTTCAAAGGGCTTTCTTCCACAAGAAAAATGTATTATATCTTGATCTATTTCTAAGGTTTTCCACTCAAATTTTGGTATTTGGGAATACCTTGGGATTTTGTCTCTCATGGTTTCTGTAATTTTCATGATACCCCTGGCAAAGTACCACATGAGAAACATACAGTGGCATCTGAAATCCTTTAATCCCAGCACCAGCATCCTTTGTCTTTTCAAATACCAGTGTTGGAGTTTGTCAGAAGAGAAATCATTTGATGGAGATTACAGATAACCTTAAATCTGGGTTTTCTTTTCTCCCTCCCTGTTTCAAAGTAATCATTCACCACAGATGCCCCTGACTACTTGGGGAGCAGTTTCAGGAGGGATAGAAGTGCAGGATGTGTGGGACACCAAGGACAGATGCAAGCACATAAATATTAAATAGGCGCTTGCCCTGATCAAGGCAGTCAACTCTCCAAATCATCTTTGGTTCCTGTGAACTCTTCAATTTGTACAGACAGTACCACAGTCATGATGCATCAACAAGCAATGGAGAACCAGGTTGTATCTGCTTTGCAGACTAGCCATGTTAGCTTGGTATATAGCTTTGCAGCACAGTCTCAATTTAGAGGCATCCTACAGTTTATCAGAGCAAAACTGCAGCAGACAAGCTGAGCAGGTACAGAGCAGACTCTCTCAAATGGAAACTAGATCAATGGTTCTTCAAGATTTGATCCATCTGTGGGGAGTTCCTCAAGCAGACCTCTTCCTCTCTGAACAATCAACTGGCAATATTCTACTCCAGGACTCCATGCAAGAAGACTTGGAAGACGGATGTCTTTTCTTTTCCTTGGACAGGGATGTTCTTGTATGCTTTTTTACCCTTTCCACTAACATCCAAGGTACTTCTGAAGATTTAGAATAAATCCCCCAAGATCATTGTGGTGACTCCTATCTCTTGGAAATGGATAGGAGGAGTTACCACAGATTCCATGTAGACTAGATCTACTTATGCAAGAGCAGGGATGTTTGACACACCCGGATATCAATCATCTTCAATTGACTGCTTGGATGATGGGGCCTTAGTTCTTAGAGGCACCTGTTTACTGAGAATGTGCAGCAGGTACTTATGGAGGAAAGAAAGCCTGCTACTAGAAAATCATATGTTAGCAAATGGAAGAGGTTTTCTAGATGGCGCCAACACTATAACCAGCACCCATTCAGGGTTAGCTGTTCTCTGCTTTTGCAATGTTTGTGTGAGTTACTATTCTTTGGCCTTTCTTATTACTCTGTAAAGGTTCATTTACCAGCCATTTCAGCATGTCTATCCATGGATCCTCCTCTTTTAATTCTGTCTTTTTTCAAAATATTTTTGAAAGGGGTTTTGCACAAGAGGCCTCCAAGTAAACCGGTGATCCCTCCTTGAGATCTTAATTTTGTGTTAGAAAAGCTAACACATGCTCCATTTAAGCCACCTAACATAGCTGACTTGAGATTCTTAAAATGGAAACAGTTTTACTGATTGCTCTGACTTCTGCAATAAGAGTATCTGAACTGCTAAGGCTACTGCAGCAGTGATCATTTGAAAATCTACTGTTTATGGTAAGTTTTACTTATACAACTGTACTTTCTGTATTCTTAATAATTGATAGCTTAATTGTATAGAATCAATACAATGTTTGTCTTTCAGCTTTTTCCCGGTAAGGGGTTGCCACAGCGGAACTCCGGTCCGCTAATGATTGGCAGTAGATTTTTATGAAACGCCGAGATGCCAGCTCGTTGACTAACCTTCAACTAAGGCATGCCCATTTACGCACGCATGTCTTTCGAACGCTACCCTACCGCAGGGAGGACATGCAGACTCCACACAGAAGGCACTCCCAAGCCACGCCGAGAATCGAACAGGTGAACCTCTTGCTGTGAGGTAACAAAGAATCAACACAATGTGAATTTACAAAAAGAATACCTGATATTAAGCAGTTATGCTGTAATGATAGAAGTGTTTCAACAGGTCTTTATATCCTCCACTATTTATAAATCAAGGGTCAGCTTTTATCTGCTTATAAGGTGTTTAATGATTCTTTCCTTCAGTCTTTACTGGGTTTGGAAATGTATAATAACACAAAGACATGTAATTATCATAATTTAAAGTCCTGTTTAGAGTTCTCTAATAAAAATAGTAGAAATTGTTGTTTAACACACAAAATTATACAGTTATGGAATTATTTACCTTACTATATCGGAGGTGTGAATGGTCAAGTTAAATTTAAGAGATTTTTGGATGATTGGGTTGGGGCTGTGGTGTTTGATCCAACAGTTACTGAGCTAGTGTTTCTTGAAAGCCATAAGGCTTGAACACTTCAGTGAATGAACTTATGAACAGCAGTTGCAGTACTGAGGAATAAAGGAGGAGCCAGATGGTTGCCCAGCCTATAAATATTACCCACAACCCACTGTGAAGTAGAGCTGTGCTGATTATGAATTAACAGTGAGTAATAGCTCCATTGCAGTGTGTCCGACTTGAACTGTTTTGTTGTCATTTTGTTTTTCTCACTATACTTTTCACTATGCCTGTCTTTAACTGATAAGTCCATAGGTAAAGGAGCATTATATGTGCATGCTTTGAAAAGTCCTGTTCTCATGATAGTGAGAAGTAGTAGACAAATATGTAGGTAACGGGAATATTTCACTTTATTTTGCATGATTTGCAAATGTTATTTGGTGCATTGTTTATAAGTGGGTATGTTGTTGTTGTTATTCAATTAAGTTTTGTAATAATAAAACTGTTTCCTGACAGATCATTGGGATGCAACATACATTAAGGTCTTCATTGTTGGAAAAAAATAATTAGCATTTACAGTGTCAGAAGCCCATGTGTTTGAAAAGAAAGCTTTACTGTTTATGAAGAGGATTGCACAGCTTTCACAAACAGTTTGAAATATGTTAAGTATGTTTGCCGTTGATTACAAATTGCTTTACTTTTGCAAATCCTTTTACATGTTAAAAAGGAAGACGTATGCTGTCAGATGTACATTATATTCCTTAAAACAGTTACATTGCTGTAGTAAAAAGCATAGAAGTATTTATCAGTTATGAAAATATTGCATTGCCTTTGTCAGATGTACTGTTGAAAAAGAAGTCTTGCTGCTTTCCAAAAGCAGATTGTATTAGTTTCACAAGTGGTTTCAGATAGCTTAATCATGTCTCTTGATAAAAAGAAACTTGCATTACTTTTGTCATTTATTTATTTATTTGACATTTGTTAACTGGGCTAGTCCAACTGAGCTAGTGCCCTTTTTCAGTGGAGGCCTGGGGAGAAAAGCTCCACAAGAATTAGACAATATAAATACATAAATATAACAGCTATACGTACAAAGAGAAGAGGACTACTTGAAAAATTAAAATAAACATATAAGAGAAATGAGGAAAGAAACATTAAATAGGAGGAAAGAAAAAACGAACATGATTGTCCACAGAGTATGAGAAATTAAGGAAGAAATTCAAGTAGGGTGATTACAGTGACATATCCAGGTACTACATAGGTATTTTTTTAGAGCTTTCTTAAACTCCTGGACTTGAGGAATAGATCTGAGGAAAAGAGGGATGATAGTCCAAGCAAGAACAGAAATGTAGCTGTAAAGGTTTTGGCCAACAGATTTATTTGGTTTGTATATCTGTAAGAGACATTTATCTGAACCTGTGAGGGACCGAGAGGGCTTGTATAGGGTGAGAAGAGTGGAAAAGTTAGGGCAGGCAGAGGGCTTGTTAAGGACAGAATGGATGATGAGCAGCTGAGTGGATAAGAGCTGGTTAGGAAACTCTAACCAATTGAGTGTAAGTAGAGCATGACGGTGGTGTGATTTAGGAGGTAGACTGTCTGCAATCCTTGCAATTTTATTGAAGGTGGTTTCCAATTTAGAAAGAAGAGAGGACTGTAAGTTAGTTAAGATTTCAGAGCTATAGAATAGGCTAGGGAAAAGGTAAGCTTGGGCAAGTGAGATTCTGGAGTCTGGTGTGAAAAATCTTCTGTTCCTACATAAAAGGCCCAACTTTTGGTGGATTTTCTTGATGCAGTAATGTACGTGAAGCTCAAATTTAAGTTGATCATCTATGATTGTGCCAAGGAGTTTTGTGTGAGAATCAGATGTAAGAGTAGTATTGTTGAGAGAAGAGATAACAAAGGAGGATTTAAGATGGGAGAGCGATGCAGGTAAGAAAAGAAGTAATTTAGCCTTTTTGGGGTTAAGTATAAGTTGGTTATCAGTAAGCCAAGTTTCAGTGAAATTGAATGAGGTTTGTGTCAGGTATAGCAGGTCTGAGGGGGTGTCAGCAATTGAAATTATAGTAGAATCATCAGCATATTGATTAAGAGATGATTTAGGACAAGATGTATGAAGTTGATTAGTGAAGATATTAAAAAGAAGGAAACCTAGAATAGAGCCATGAGGGACACCTGTTTTAATGGGGAGAAAAGGAAAAAGAACAGGTAGACATTTGACAGGTTGTTGTCTATTAGTAATATAGCTGTTAATCCAAGAGATGGCTGCTGAGGAGAATTTAAGTTGCAAAAGTTTAGAGAGAAAGATAGAGTGGGAGACAGCGTTGAAGGCTTTGCAGAGATCTGAAAAGAGGCAGGACACAAGTTTGTCCTTGTCTCTGGCAAGAGAGATGAGGTTAGTAAAGAAAATGAGTGCTGTAGTAGTGCTGTGATTTCAGCGGAAGCCGTGATGGGTAGGAGTGATCATATTTTCTTGGGTTAGATAGGTCATGATTTGTTTGCAAACACAGTGCTCCAGAATTTTAGAAAGGGGTGAAAGAATAGCAATAAGACGGTAGTTTGAGAGTTCCACAGAAGTACCACCATTGTGAATAGGTATAATATGGGATTTTTTCCACAAAGAATGGATGTAGGATTCACTAATAGATAGATTAATGATAATGGAGACAGGATAAGCTATAGAATTTGCAGCGGCCTTTAGAAAGAAAGGTAGCAAGTTGTCAGCAGATGGGGAACAAGGTTTGAGTTTAAGGAGAAGTTTTCTAATATAGTTGGAATGGGTTTGAGAGTGAAATGGTGGTTATGAAGTATAGGAGTTGAGGAAGGAGAGGGAATGGAAGGATTGGAAGTATTCAGAAGTTTACTAATAGAATCAATGAAGTAGGCATTGAAAAGTGATGCAGTTTCTTTAAGTGTGCTGTTAGGGCAGGGATTGGTAGGTTTGCCTGGATGAAGGATTTGGTTAAATGTATTCCAGAATTTCTTGGGAAAAATTATTTGTCAGAAGTGTGTTTATTTAAATAGGAATCTTAAAGATCTTTTATATAAAAAAGACTTGGTATTAGTCGTAAGTGCCACAGTCCTCACTATATATTACAATAAGCTGTCACGACCATGCAATTTTTTTAAACTAATGTTATGATACTTTTGTAGAGTTACATGCATTTGATACTAAGGACGCATGCCCTCTCTACATTTACATTACTGAGCATTAGCTCCCTGTTGGCTATTAGAACAGCAGCACTCCAATCATTGTTGCCAAACAGCAAGCTAGCATTCCTAATGGGTGAGTGAGGTTTTTCCTGGAAGGTACTAAGGTCCCAGCCAAAGACCCTAGCAACTATAGACCCATTAATCTCACTAACCTCATGTAAAGCTATGGAATGTAATACCAAAGACCTTATTAATCTGGACATTTAATATCTCTTAACCCTGGACCCTCATCAGTTTGGCATTGTCAAATGAAGGTTCTGCCTCTTTAATCTCAATTTCTTTGAAAAATTAATTGAAGCAGTGAATAGTGGTTATGCAGTGTATAAAGAATATCTAGACCTGGCCAAGCCCTTTGACACTATTCCCCCATGCAGGCATTATTGATAGACTTGAAAATCTGAACATAAATCCTTATATTGTATGGAGGATAGCTAGCTGGTTGTCTGACAGAATCCATGTGATTAGAGTCACAGCTACCACTTCTGCAGATAAAAATGTTACTAGTAGTATAGCACATGGCTCAGTTTTGGACCTTCTATTTGGCTTCTATTTCTCAGACCTTCAACCCGGCAGTTTTGCCCTATGGTTAACTAAATTTGCAAACAACTGTAACTAGCTCACAATTGATCTAGAGTGGATTAAAAAATGTCAGGAATTATTGCAGTTATAAAGGTTTCACATTAACAAAATGAACCAGGCTACATTTTTATATTTAAACAAAACTTTTTCACTTACCATATAGGTGATTTTCCCCTCCAATCAGACATTGTTGTAAGGCATCTAGGCACTCTTGAGGGCATAGGTGTGTACTAGGCTAATGACCACAAAAGGTCTTTTTAAGCCAAGACATGCATCCCAATCTCTGAGAAATTCTGGTACCCTTGGTAAGTGTAAATAGGAGCTTGAGAGAGGAATTATTTGCAAGCAAGGGGATCTGGGTGATGAACCATTTACACGCTACCTATGTCCATTAGAGCCATAAGTCTCAAACCAGGGATGAATTTCCTGCTGTCCATCCATTTGTTCAAGTTACACTTGAATTGGGTTACGGAGGAACTCTGTTTCACGTGGATATGAAGCCTGTTGTAGAAAAGGGGTAGTCTGTGGGATATATACCTGTCTTTCTAGCAGGTCCTATTTATATCGAAGACGAGGTTTAAGTGCTATTTATATCACAGGCAATGTTTGTCTTTAGAATGGGTAGTTCTGATGTTGCTTGTTTTGCAGATATGCAGGAGGTCCATCAGGGTGGGGTCTGATGATGCCTTGTATGCTATGCTGTACTCAACAGCCTGTAGAAGACAGAATACAGGGATTTGGCTTTTATGTGGTCTGCATAGGACATGTTACTTACACCCTGTATTCTTTTAGTGAGGAACCTCTGTGGACATTCCAATTGCTAGATGTATCTAGTTAGGTACATATCAAAGGGGGCATTTAACTCCATGATAAGTCTGATGAATGCAGAATACAGTGGAAAAATGACCTCCTTGGACCTAGATGCCATTCCTTTGTTTATAAGCTACACAACATAGAATGATTTCCTCACTGTTGTAGACATGAGGATCAAAGGCTAGATTACTGTCTATGTGCATCTCCAAGTCCCTGACTACTGTATCAACTCTTAGAGGTGTGCTGTCAATATAGTGATTAGGGGTGGATGACGTCCTGGAAGATACTGTTCCGCATTGCTAGGCATTTCATTTTAGTCCATGGCTCTGACACAAATTGTCTGTTAGCCCCTTCCTGGAGAACATTAGTGTCTATGTGGGATTCTATGACTGCTCTTAATTTGCAGTTGTCTGAAAATTTGGTCAGCCAGAGGCCCTTGACATCAGTCTTGGTTTCATAGAAGTAAATGGCAAAAAGAAATGGTCCCAAAACCAATTTCTGAGGGCTGTGCTTTTGACAGGCCTCTTTAAAGAGTTGGACTCCTCAATTGTAATGTCCTGAGCTCTGTCTGTGAGACAGCTGGCTATCCACTTGGTAACATAAGGGTTTTATACCTAACCTTTTAAATTTATCAGTAATGCCAGAGTGGGAAATTATATCAAATGCCTTGGTTAGGACAAAGTAGGCAGAGTGAAATGTTTTACTCTCATCCATTGCTTTGGTGGGCTCAAAGAAGTCCACCAGAATGTTGCTTTGTGTGGTGGCTTGCCTTATGGGCTTAGAAGTAGAGGTTCCATGGGATCTGACTGTATATGTTGATGTGGGTGTTGTTTTGAAAGAATGCATGTAGCGCTGCTGACGGTATTGGTTATGTGTACTTCATCTAGGACATCTTTGGAGTTTAGGAAGACTACATTTAAGTGCCTCAGCATATGTAGTTCTACGTGTATACTTTGAACTGTGCATGATGGATGCAATGTGTGTACTACTGACAACCTAATTGATATTAGAAGTGTTTTTATGTAAGAGCTTTCCCTCCAATGACATTGTGTATCTACATCTCTCATATACCTTATCAGTTTGTTTGGGAATTAGCTGGTTGTCAGTAAACATGAGGCAATTTCTACATTGCCTCAGGATGTCCATATCCACCAAGCTGGTAACGGAGATAGAAAGATCATGGCTATGCCAACAGGCCCTTTTTTATTGATTAGACGTTTGCAGTGAGGATATAAAGTAATGCCAAGAGTATCTGGTTTACAAGTCTGGGGACAGTGCTTGTCACTGCAAGCTAGTTGCCCTGTTTGAAAGTAGCTGTTGGTGAAATTCAAGGGTGCTTTTACAGGAAAAATGACAATGCAAGGTGTCTGTTTCTATACAGGGCACTGTCAAACACTTGAGGGGAAACTAATAAGTAGCCCCTGATGATTTTTGGGTGAAGTATTTAGGGAGTTATTCTAAACTTAGGTTAGACAGCAGAAAATCAAACGGTACATACTTGAAAGAATAAGAGTCGTTAAGAATTATGAAAAGGAGGGGATTTAGCTGATTGGCTACTACTAGTGCTGGTCTCACCACAACTTCTCTCTACTGGAATACAATGCCCTTTGCTTCTTCTCTCACCAGAAGCAAAACAGCAGCACCAATCCTAAGAAGAGAAGTGGGCCGAGGTTCTGTGGTGATCAGTTGTCTTGTCCCAGATGTAGGCTTGTTGTAGCCTTTTCCTGGTAGTTGTCTTGAATAGCAACCAGACCAATCAGGAAGGTTCCACACAGACGCTTCCCAATCAGTGACCATCGGGAATCAATGCCCTCTGCTGCTTCACTCACCAGAAACAAAATGCAAGCACAAATTCCAAGGTGGGACCTACTAAGCAATAATCAGACATTCTAGTAATCAACAGTCTCTAGTAAATAATGTTGCTATGCTTCTTCTCACCAGGAGCAAAACAGAAGCATTAATCCCAAAATGACTACCGAGAGTAGAATGTGGGCTCGCCAGTAATTGGTGGTCTTGGACGATCATGTCTTCACAGATGTTCAAAAAGCCTTTTTATCTGGCTCCTCTAATTTCCAAAGGCATCTCCACTAGATCCAAAGAAGTCTTAATTTCCCTTTACTCATATCATATCAGACCCGTTATGGAATATAATGCACCTTTTGTCATGTATTTGTCTAAACATATCACTCAACTTGAGAGACCTCAGAAATATATAACTAAAAAGATAAATGGCCTCAAAGATCCTAGTGATTAGGAGAGACTGGCAACTATTTTTATGTATTCTGTCTCTTACAGACTCCTCTATGGAGAGCTATGTGTAGCCTTTCGTGCCATGAAAGATCCAACCCTGTTTAACCTACTGTTCTTTCGCAGGACTAATTGTACCTCAAATGCTTGGTTAAAGGAACTAAAGCTTCGTCAGCAGATAAATAAGGCACTTTAGCATAATAGGTTCATATCCCAATGTATCTCTCACCTCTGGAATAAACTTTCACTATCACTACATGTCAAGCAGAGTAGCACCCTTGCAAGCTTCAAGATAAACCTAGTCAGCATAAAATTCTCCTCCCAGTCTTTCTTGTCTTGCCCCCCTTGAGGCGAAAAGGGTATTTTTGAATACAGTTTTTTTAGCTAGGTTGGTAATGCTCTGATTGCATGGTATTTAACCTATGAAGCTAAGTAGTCCATGGTCCTGGCACTGATGTAAATCATGCACAGGCCAATACAAAGGTCAAACAATATATAAAAAAATAAAATTGTCAAAGATAACATATTCCTGCAAAGCAATCCATTTGTAGTACAGAGAGAAAAAAGAAGTATAGCAATGAAAAAAATAGTGACACTGGTATAGCGGTAGTAAAACATACTGGGTGCAGAACTGGGGAGAAGTTTAGAATTAGGTGTCGTACATACTAGAGACCTCATTAACAGTCCAAAATAAACAGTCCTGGTTGACTGCTTTTGGTCATTGAGGATCTTAAGAAGCCTAGCTTTGCATTCCCATTGTGGTGTTTAGCCCTTATATTTGGCATACATGTAACCCAGAGATGGGCCAAACAAGGATACGCTGGGACATTTGTTTCTCCTGTCCATGAGGATCAGGGGGTGTTAAATCTAGGCTTCTTAAGATCACCACAGTTCAATAGCCTACTAAGTACCTATGAATTTATCTTTGCAGTATAGACTCTGCAAGAAATAGTACTGCAAATCTAGTGTGCAGCATGGAAGAAAATTTGAGGCATCTTGAAGTCATCAGCTAGCATAATGCAAGCAAGATCTGTGATAAATACTTGCAACAGTAGGCTCCATAAGTGACTAATACTTTACATTGCCAGGCTGATTGCAACACTCTCTCAGTAGATAATTTCTTTCCCCACATTATATGCTTCACCTCTGTAGTTAGGAGAGTTTATATTTCATAATTGTCCTGCTACACTGGTAAAACTAGGACAAAGTTGCATTTAAGCATTAGTGTGAACATCATGGATCTTCATGCACTATTGTACTGGATTAGAGAGGATGCTTTCAGTATTGCACCACCCTCTTTTTACAGATTATTTTATGTATGAGCTTATTGCCAGGGATGCAAAAAAAAAAAAAAAATACAAAGCATCTATTTCAAAGCTGCACTAATGTAACAGTGAACTAAATTTAGCGTGCCATCTGTAATCTGTTACAGTTTACTAGCATTCATTCTATAAAGACTGATTTTTCTCTTTGCTTTCCTTACACCAAAAGACAGCTATAACCAAATAATATGTCCTTTAAAGCCTATGACTATAGTGCCTTGAGAAAGTATCACTCATTATATACTTGCATTATTGCACCTTGTCAATTTCACAGATGATGGAAGCCCAAACATTATCTTTTAAAAATGCATGTGAAACCAAGTAGAGAGTTGCTACCACTGAATACAGTACATAGTAAGGCATCTAAATAATTATACAAGTAAAACAGTCTAGCATCTTTAAACTCAGCAGACCTATAC
This sequence comes from Protopterus annectens, assembly GCF_019279795.1. NCBI lineage: Eukaryota > Metazoa > Chordata > Ceratodontiformes > Protopteridae > Protopterus > Protopterus annectens. Next base: position 185,983,485 of record NC_056744.1, read on the forward strand.
AGGGAGGTGAGGCTTGACATGGTAAGAGGCCATCAGCTGCACCCTCATTTGCATAACATGTATGTATAGGATACAGGACTCAGCAGTATTTTTGTTCCATTACTCAAAGCAGTATACTCGGAGGCATCTGTATTGCTGTATGAAACATTGCTGTGTATATAAGTCCCCTGCCATGGCAAGGGTGTAGCCAGGTATACTCTTTTTACTCTGCTTGAGTAGATTTTATTCTGAGCATCATATCAACATGCTTTCTAGGTCATATTATGTCTACAACTGTCTAAATGAATGACTTTAACAGCAGGTGCAATATTGCTAATCTAAAAATAATATTTTTAATAGTTTTAGGGGGGACAGCTAAAAATTGTACTTACATTTATTACGTGCTTGGGAGTGAAGCATTTTGAGAGATGTGTCCATTTTTAAGTTATAGGTGTTCAAAGGGGATATCACTAAGATCTTGTGAGTACAAAGTAGAATTTGCTTGCACTACATGGTGCAAACTATTCAGCCATTTAATCTAAAGGTAGTTTTAAGGGCGTCCCTACTGATTATGTGTTGTAAATCTATCATAGCAGATAATTAAAAGTTTTATACTTGGTGGTATTTTGAGCTTTTCCCCAAGGTTGTGTAACATTGTGTGGTTAGAAGATGTTCGTGTTTCACTGTTGCAGTCATTACTCTAGGGTTATCCTGCTGGCAGGCTACCCGCAGTCGGCCTGAATTCCAAAGTCCTGGTCCAGCGTCGGTTGCTGTCGCCTCTTCCCTGACGTCAGTGCGCCAGGGTATAAAAGATGCAGCCAATGCCATTTTCTTCAGTCTTTCTTGCCGCACAGTGCCCGAAGCAAAAGCAGTTCGCAAGTGCCGGTCGGCGATTCCTGAGATTTTCAAATCTGAATTTCAGAACCAAAGTCTTCATTAAAGCTAAGTACCCCATTGGGGAAACTTTTTTTCTTGCTCCAGACCGATGTCAGAAAAGGTTAACAATTGTATTTCTCGTGGGAAGCAAATACCTCCTAAGGATTTTCATTCTTACTGTAGTCCTTTCCTAGGCCCTGACCACGACGTTGCTAGCTGTCGGTTTTGTGTTAGATTTAACAAACGCACTATTAAGCATCAGTTCGATTTTGCATTACATTACTTTGGCCGAAGATTTAACTATGTAATGCCGTCAGAACAGCTGACGACTGGAGTTTACAAAAAACTCAAGGACAAGGAAAAGGATAGGCATCCGAGGTCAAAAACCAACGACGAGGCCTCCGCTAGGCCAGTCGCCGGTTCTCAGTGAGGCACTTTCGCAGCCCCTGGCGCCCACTACCTCAGAGCCACAGACCACTTCCGACTCCCACCTGGAGCCGACTGGGCCTCTGGATACTCAAGGTATTGGACTCTTGGAAGCCATTCCCTCAGATGGGTCTGGAGCCGCTGAGCAGGCATCGGCTTCTGAGGGTATCTTCAGACCTACACATTTATATGTTAAGCCAACTTCAGCTTCAAAGGCAAAGACTAAAGCAGTTCTAAAGACAAAGAAACAAGTACAGCATTCTCCTACTCAGACTTCCATGCCTAAAAAACAGATGCTTAAAATGGCCGAAGACCTAATTACTTTGATCAGGGGTTTCCATCCCCCTCCTGATAAGAGGCCTAGGCAAGAGACAGAATATGACTCTTCTGATCAGGTTTCAATTTCCTTTGATTCCTCTTCTGAACAGGGATACTCTTTTCCTCCCTATGAGGATTCTGATGCTGAAGAATCCATTCCTTCAGCCTCTCCTCCTGAGGATTATTCTTTTGGGGAAACCCTGCATACCATGAGGGAGCATTTGCACTGGGAGAACCAAGATTATTCAGAATCTAAGAAAAGGCTCAGAGACTTTCTTTTAATACCTCAGCACAGACCTCTTGCTATTCCACCTGTTCTTGACATTGTAGATGTATTTTCAGAGTCTGGCCTGTCTCCTGACTCTCTACCCCCTGCATCTGCTAAGCCAGACAGATAATACAGGGTCCCAGACTCTCATAAATTTCTATATAAAAACCCTAATGCTGACCCGGAAACTATATCTCAGGGTCACAAAGGGGTCAAGGCTTCCAGTGCAAAAAAACCCTGTCCCCTCTGATAGGGATTCTAGGGCACTGGACAGTTGGAGGAAGAAAGTTCACACTTCTGCTACCTTGGCTGTAAGGGCTTTAAATTGGCAGTTTCATATGCTTAAATATCAGCAATACTTAATGTCACTGCTTAAACAGAAAATGTTTTCAAATTCTGAATGTTCTGATGACAAGGAAATGTGGGATTTATTGCATGCAGCTGAACAAGTGGGAAAGCATACTTTGCACTGTGGTTTTGATTCACTGGAGGCCTCTTGCAGGGCCGCTGTTACGGGTTCTGTCATTAGAAGGCATGCTTGGTTAAAGGAACAGAATCTGCCTGATCATGTTGAAGCAAAGTTATTGGATGCTCCATTGCAACATGATACTTTGTTTGGTGTTAAGGCAGAAGAGGTGTTCAAGAAAATGGAGGATAAAGAGAAATCCATGCAGACAGTTAAGGATTTCCTACAGGTACAGCCACCCAGATTTAGCAGGAACTGGCCTACAAAGAATTGGTCCTTTCCAGTGTCAGACAGGCCACAAAGAGGCAGATACAGATGTCCCAGAGGCAGATCTCAGCCCCAAGGCTCATACAGGCCTAAACAATGGGGTGCTTCTACCTCCAAAAGTGGAGAAAACAAATCACAGCCATACAGGAAACAGTCCCAATGACTTTCCTCTGCCAGATCCAAGCACTTATCTTTTGTCAGCCCCTTTAGGGGGAAAACTAGCACTTATTTCACCAAATTGGCACGATTGCCCAAGACAAATGGGTCTTTAACATAGTGTCCCAGGGCTACAGGTTCCACTTTCACACCCTGCCAAGGTCAAAAGGTATGCCAGACCTGCCACACAATCAATGGGCAGAGGCACAAAAGCAAATTACGTCCCTCATGGACATGAGGGCCATTCAACAAGTACCACAGCAAGAGCAGGGGCAAGGATTTTGCTCTAGACTTTTCTTGGTCCCCAGAAAGGACAAAGCCTGGAGACCAATACTGGACCTGTCTATACTAAACACGTTTCTGGATGTTCCAAAATTCAAGATGTTGACTCTGCAGCAGCTACTGCCCATGCTGGGCAAAAAGGCTTGGCTCGTAACTTTGGACCTAAAAGAGGCATACTTGCATGTCCCAATCAGACAATCTTGCAGAAGATACCTCAGATTCATAGCTGGCTCAATGCACTACCAATTCTCTGCACTGCCCTTTGGCTTATCTACTGCGCCCAGGGTCTTCACAAAATGCCTGGCACCAGTGATTGCATTTTGCAGAGAAAGAGGAATTCAAATATATCCTTACTTTGGATGATTGCCTTATTCAAGCAGAGAACAGAGACATTCTTCTAAAGCATCTGGCGTTTGTAAAAAGATTACTAATTTGCCTAGGGTACACAGTAAATGAAAAGAAATCGAAACTAGTACCTTCTCAAGCGATAATATTCCTGGGTGCAAGCTTAAATACAACTGCCCAGATGGCTTATCTCATGCCGGACAAACAAAGGCAACTGACTTCTTACTTCAAAAAGTTGGCAACAAAGACCCAGTTATCTGCAAGGAAAATACTGCAGGCCTTGGGCTTCATGGCATCCTGCATCCTGCTAATTCCATATGCCAGACTGCATATAAGGAAACTACAATGGTATCTAAAAAGTGTTTGGACTCAACATTGTCACAGCCTGGAAACATTAATTACCCTCATTCCCTGCCTGCAACAGGAGTTTTGATGGTGAGCAACAGGCCTGTCACCACAACAAGGGTCTGTCATTTACTTTACTCACAGCCAGGCAGACACTAACAACGGATGCATCTGATTATGCCTGGGGGGCCCACATGGCAGGAAAATGTATTCAGGGCACATGGTCCGCAAGCCAGATGCATCTTCATATCAATCAAAAAGAGATGCTGGCTGTTCAGAATGCCCTGACAGCTTTCAAGGATCTACTTCATCCAGGACAACTACTGATGAAGACAGACAATACTACAGTCATGTGGTACATAAACCAGCAAGGAGGCACACATTCCTACCCCCTCTGCAGACAAGCAATGAACTTGTGGGACACACCATTGACTTATCAAGTTCAGCTGCAAGCACAATTCCTGCCAGGAAAAATAAATACTCTGGCAGACGAACTAAGCAGAAACCTCATGGATCCCCATGAATGGAAACTGGATCCACAAGTCTTCAGCATAACAAGGAAATGAGGATGCCCAGACATATATCTACTTGCCTTTCCTCACAACTGCCAATTACAGAGATTTTGCACAAGGATTTATCACAAACAAGCATGGAAAGTGGATGCCCTATCCTTCAGCTGGAAAAACCTAACAGTATATGCCTTTCCTCCACTGCCTCTTCTTCCCAAGGTACTCATAAATATCAGACAAGAGAAGCCAAAAATGATACTGATTGCCCCAGACTGGCCATGCCAGCACTGGTACCCAATCCTAAAGAGCTTGTCTCAAGGTCCAGCATGGACATTGCCTCAAACTTCTCACCTACTGACCCAACAAAACAATCAGATCCTGCACAGCCAACTCGGGACCCTACATCTGGCAGCATGGCGGATATTGTAGCCATTCAGAACACTTCTCTTTCAAAAGCTGTTATGGATGTTATCTTGGAGGCCCAGTACCAGAAAATCTTATGCAGAAAAATGGAAGAGATTTTGTGCTTGGAACCAGGAACAGGGCATTGGCACGTATGTACCAAATATTCCTCGGATTTTACAATACCTAACTGAGATGCTGGACAAATGCCTTTCCTTTTCCTCAATTGCGATTCATGCCTCTGCCATTTCAGCCCATTACAATACGGAACCACCTATCTTCTCTCACCCTTTAATAAGGCAGTACCTCAGAGGGGCCAAAACATCAGGCCTCCAAGAAGAGCACCAATACCTGCATAGGACCTCAATTATGTCTTGGAAAAACTCACACTGCCTCCTTTTGAGCCAGCCTCAACAGCTGATATAATATTCTTATCCTGGAAAACAGCTCTGCTCCTAGCAGTAACCTCTGCAAGATGAGTCTCGGAGTTACAGGCACTCATGGCGGTGGAACCTTTTATCCTTTTTTATACAGACAGGGTTTCTCTGAGGACAAACCCTATGTTTATGCCTAAAGTGGTGTCCAGTGTGGCCCTCAACCAAACCATTCACTTGCCTACCTTTTATCCAAACCCACAGAACAAGGGGTGAGAGACTTCTGCATTCTTTGGACATACACAGACAGCTATGCTTCTACATGGACAGAACTAAAGCTTTCAGAAAGACTGAGCAACTTTTAGTGGCATATGCTGCAGGATCACAAGGAAAGGCTATCTCAAAACAGACTATTTCTAAATGGATAGGTCATTGCATTCATTTCTGCTACTCCCAGCATGGCAAATCAGTGCCTAAGGGCATTAGGCCACACTCTACCAGAACAGCAGCCACTTCAGCAGCCTTCCTCAGAGGAGTACCAACCAAAGAATCTTAGAGACTGCAACTTGGAGTTCAGTGCACACTTTTACAAAGCACTACCACTTACCTCTCTACTCTAAATCCAGAGCAGGCTTTGCCACTGCAGTTCTGCAGGGCCTTATAGCCTCTCCTAATCCTGTTTAGCCCAGCCACCCATCCTCAGCTTTGGGATTCAACTCAAGAGTAATGACTGCAACAGTGAAACACGATGAACATAGTACAGTTGTGTACCTACCATAAATGTAGATGGTCGAGTGTATTCACTGTTGCAGTCTAGGTTACCCTCCCACCGTCCCCCTTTCATTTGCTGGGTTTTATCTGTACTTCTCTATTCTATGCAACCTATGTGGTGTATTTGCTTGTAGATGAAGGATATGTTTACTTTAGTGCATGCATGTTTATTGGCATAATCTATTTAGCCTAGAAAAACTGAAGACAATGGCATCGGCTGCATCTTTTATACCACTGACGCACTGACGTCAGGGAAGAGACGACAGCAACCGACGCCGGACCAGGACTTTGAAATTCAGGCCGACTTTGGGTAGCCTGCCAGCAGGATAACCCAAGAGTAATGACTGCAACAATGAATACACTCGAACATCTACATTTATGGTAGGTACACAACTGTACTTTATGGGACGTTGGGGGAGGGGACTAGGAAACCCTCCATGCACTCAAGGCCATTTTTCTTACTTTTTAAGAGAAAAAAACACATTGTCTAGAAATTTATTGGTGCAGAGTCTGCATTAACTAAACAGAAAGCCAGTGTTACTCCTTTAAGAGAAATATGTTTAAACTCCATGTAGTTTGATAAAAATGTTTTTTTGTTTTAGGTTTTGATATAGTGCATCTACTAACTGTGCATTGTTGCTTTTACCATCAGTACCATTTTTTCATAGGATCATAGTAAGTTACTAGGCTATTGGCCCTGAGGCCCTTACAAGCCTAGCTAAGAATTTAGCCCATGTTCCAACAAGTCTGCACCCTATACCACTGTCCAGCAGGGACACAAGTGGAATCCCTGGGATGTATTTTCTGTTCCCCATCCAGTTATCCAGGTTTAATGAGGTACTCTGCTTTACATGGAGAGGGAGTCTGTTCCATAAAAGGGGGGTCTCTGGGACACAAATTTGTCCCACCAACAAGTCCCATTGATGTCACAGACCAGGGTTGAAGTCACATGCATGGGTTACTCGAGTGGAACTTGACTTGCGGATATGCAGCAGTCCCATCGGGGCAGGATCTGTGATTGCTTTGTATGCCAGACAGAGGTCACCTCTACAGAGTCTGTAGGAGACTGGGTAGAGGGACAGGGCTTTCACTACATTGTACAGTGATAACTTGACTTGCTGACCAACCTTTAGATTTGTTTTTAGAAGTATCTAATGCTCAGATTCTGAGCATCTATAAACAGAAGGGATTGTAAATAAAATGAAAGCTTTGTCTAATGATTTATTCCACTAATCCACTTGGGGAAGTTCTGCATGAATAAAGTAAAACAACTTGGCTAATGAGCTCATTTTTTCTAATGATTACTGGAAATTTTGTTAAACATTTACTTGAAAAAAAATATTTTGATGCATAGAAATTTGGTAGAAAACAAGATTTGGATTCTGAAATTCAGCCTGTTCCTTACTGTAAATGGATTAGCTGAAAAACCTGAGAAGGTTTCACTTGCCATATTCATCCAAGACACTGGGAAGTATGAAGGGTGTTAAATCCTTATATTTCTTGAAGATGAGAATATTAGAAATGCAGCATTCAGAGAAAAGTCCAGGAAGTAGTGAGAGCCCTGAAAGGATTTTCTGCTTATAGACTTGTTCTTTTCAAGAGCACAAGCCCACAGAGATCATAACTAGTTGTTACTAAGTTGAGAAAAGTAGAACCAGGGAGTATAAGGTTGACAAGTTGTGACATTTCATTAATGAGAGAGAGAGAGAATAATTTGTGGTATAAAACATGCTGAAAGGAAGTACAAACTTTTAAGAGAAAGAGACATGAGCATATTAAAATGTGGATGTGTGCATAAACAAGTGACATTACTAGTGTATGTACTTAGATAATTAAGGAAAAGGATGTTTTAAGAATGCAGTAAACATCAAATGAAAAAGCCAGAAATGAGAAATCATGAGAATGTGATGTAAAACCAATGGGGCTAAAAGAGAACCTTGTGACAGTTAGTCCAAAGAAATGCTTGCGCAATTTTAATTCATAAGTTACGCTTCTTGTGGATGCTGTTAACGTGAAAAAATGTGTGAAGTGTGAAAATGTATCACAAACACTGAGACAAGAGTGAAGGTAGACTAGTATGTATAATTAACAGAATGCAGAGCTTAAACTAGACACAAATACAGAGTATAATATTTTGAAGCAAATAACTATGATTGGGAGGCACCAAAAAGATAATTTTGTGTATATTTTAACTTATTCTGGTGAGTGGGTCAAAAATTGATGATTTGTGAATCAGACTAAAATCTACAGGTACTTAACTGTAGGACTTTGATGTAAAATGAAAACTCCAGCAAAGCTGGAGCTTCCACTGAGTGACCTCCCAAACCTCTTGTATCACAGGCACATGGGATATATGCAAATGATCCTAATGAACATCAGGTGTTTCAGCTAATTGGCGATTCTGAATACCCATGACTTGTTTTGTCATTTTAATGGACAATTTCATGTTAAAGCCAAACCTCCCCGTGTTTCTAATGCTTAGTCAAACACTCTGCTTGTGCACTTTCACTTTTTGCCACAGGGAAAGTTAACGAAAAAATAGGTTGAGCCTTCAATTCATATATCTGTTCTTGGAGTCCAATACTCTACCACTATACTATGGAGGCATTACACAGGGAGATGCCCGATATTCTCATATCTGAGAATGGTCCATGATGTGAAAGTCAAAAATTAAGATTTACACATGAGTGCGAACGCAAGCATATAGCATCAGCTTCACACTATCCACATCCTAATGGGCAGGTGGGGCAGGCTGTAGCAGTAAAAAAAAAAAAAAAAAAAAAAAAAAAAAAAAAGCTGTGTGTGTTATCATCTTGCAACTTTGTAATGCTATAGAAATAGTTCTAGGAATTTGCTTCCTTAGCACCTCCATTTTATAAAGGGTAGCATGTTAAAAAGCAGATTGTCAACTTCATCTACATTAACAATGCCTAAAAAATCAAAACAAAATGAAACCCATATTGGAAAGGAATCACCAACGATGGGCATTGCTATGATAAAAACTGCATAAGACTGCCAGATTTACAAGAGACAGAGAAAGAGTGGAAAAGCCACAAGAGAATATGAAGCTGAAACTGTAAAAACAGACGAACCAAGATTTTATTTTTGTAGCAGAAAAAAATAGAAAGCTATATGTACAAGTAGTTTTGGGATTTCAGTACAAGACAAATACTTCAGTTATTTATTTTAACAATTTATTTAAATGTTTGATAATTGTAAAAAATCAACTGATTCAAATACCCTTTTCTGTCATGACCTGGTCCACAGCTGGTTAATACAAACAAGTAGACAATAAACAACTGGTGGAAGACCAAGTAAAATACCAGTAGCATGGCTAGGGTGGGGCAAGTGGGGCAACAGCCCCAGGTGCAAAGTGTTGAGGGTGCAATCAGACGATCCTGATCAAATCTGCGGTCAAACCTGAGCACTGTAACGCTCTTTGTGTGCTCTAAACTGTAGCAACTGCTTGCTACTGTTTTTTTTTTTTTTTTTTTAACTAAAACATGAGCGCTGAAACTCTCTGTGCAGGCAGGTATAAACTGTAACAACTGTTTTCTACAGCTGAAAAGAAATGCTATTTTTAAATTAAAAAAATATATATGTTAAAGGATGGTTGGGGGCAGGACACAGAAATGGGACATGAATGGCTGGGGCTGGAGGGAAGTCGGGTGGAAGCTGTCATGCATCTGGCCACCTGGTTGGTGTGCCTGTAAAAGGAATGTATGTTTTTTTTTTGGGGGGGGGGTGTAGATCTAACTGCAATAAGCTGATCACTGACATATCTAAACAAAGTAGTATCCCTCATTACTGATCCTTTTTTCTTCTGGAGGATTTCAACTGTCCTACTATTAACAAGAAAACCCACACTACCAGAAAAAAATATGAGTGGGAGTTCTCATAATTTATAAATGCTATCTCCTTAGACCAGCTAGTTCAGCTCCTAACAACAGAATCAAAAATATTGGATCTAGTCCTCACCAGTATAACCCACTATGGTCTACACTTGTTGTTGCCCCACCACTGGTCATATTGCCACCTATGTTAAGAAACACAGAGCTTTTAACACGTATGTCAGAATCCTTAGAGGCAATATTCAGCAGTGCACTAAGCTAATACATAAAAACAGCATACAGTCATCCTCAGAAGGCAAAGCCAACTTGTCAGTGGGAAACTTGAGCTCAAACCTTAACATCCTTATTTCCATCTAACATTCCCCCACATAACATGTCCACTCCTACCCAACCCTGATCACTTCAGAGCAAGTCCTGAGTGCTGTGTCCAAGAAGATGAGCATTAACATCATGGAGCCTGACAATGTGTAAAGTTGTCTTCTTGTCTGCACCAAGCACAAGCCTTAGTCTCACTACTGAACCTAAGCAGTCTTAACCTCTCCATTAGACTTGGACCATAGGACAACTGTTGTAGTCATCCTACTCATCAAGGTTGTACCCACCACTGACCTTGGAAATTGTAGACCTATAAAACTCATCGGCCTTTTTCCCCTTCCTCCAAGCTTCATTTATTCATTGATTTTTTTTCATCTCATGGGTCCTAACTGCTGCTCCTCCCTCCATTGTATTGGGACCACCATTGATCTTAATGGTGTGCTGGGGTCATGATGCTGGATACTGCTACTACTTTTGGGGGTAGGGGGTATTTTGACATAACCATATTTCCAACACACTGGTGTTCATCAACAATGTCTAAGGGACTACTCCTCTCTGTGGACCTCCCCTCCCTTTCTTGTCTAGTGTGGTTTTCTGCATGCCACACACTTTAGAAATCAAATGTGATGAGGAATTCAGAAAAATTGTGTGAAGTGGTAAATCAAGCCTGACAATAGGGACATGCCTCCAAAAAAGGGAAATTCTGTGCAGGGGGTAAATCAGGTCTGATATTACGAATGCTCCTCCAAAATAGGGACAGTTGAGAGGTCTGCCAGGTAGCATAAATTTTACAGCTATCAACATCAACGCATATAATATGTATTTATTTACACACACACACACACACACACACACACACACACACACACACACACAATGATTGATCCATGGGTAGGTCAATAAAATATGAGCTAATAAATGAATGCATACATTGCAGTGTCATAAATATACTAATCTATGTTAGCCTGACCTTGTCCTTAACTAACGTGATGTCATACAAGGTCAGAAGATTATTAATTTTTTGATAGTGAGCTGAGACTCTGCTTCATATTAACAATGAGGATACTTGACTATGGTTAACAGTTCTTTGCTAGTAAAAGCAAAACAAAACCTATACAATAAATCTCTAAGTTAACAAATGCTCTCCACAACATACACCAGCTGCTATTAGTGCATTGTATTGCTGTGTGCAGTGCAGTTTTACAAAGGATACTAAGGAAAAAAGTATTTCTACCGGGAAGTGTGTTTAATTTTTTTGGGGGTAGGGGGTCCTAACCACACAATTGTCACCCAGCCTTCCAGTTGGCATCCCTGTAGGATTCATTCATTTCTGTCTGGGGTGAGCACCCACTGGATTATTTGTTCCCTTAGGAGATGAGAGTTGAGTCCTGATAGTGGTGATATTATTTGGTGTGGGAGGGAAGGGGATTTTTGTGTCTATGATCTTGTATTTCTACCTCCTTGCCATGGCTCTGATGTCTTTGAAATGCTTGCTATTTTGATATGTGTGTGTTTCCATATGTGTAAGCCTGCAGTTCCTTCCAGTAAACCAGCCACAGACCCTACTCTCAAGGTGGTGAGCCCTTCTCACTGCACCCATATCAGCCCCTCCAGTTTTTTGAGTAACAAGTTAAACCTGGTTTGTTTTGTGCAGAAGTCAGGAGTTCAGTCCTGTTTGCTAACTGTTGTGTGCAACTGCAACATCATGTTTAACTTGTGTTTGCAGGTTGTGCTTGGTGAAATTTTCAATTGTCTGCATTGTCTATGACATAAGCAGATTGCTTTTCCAAAGCATAATCTGCTTAGGTTAAGGTTGTTTGTCTTTTCGGCTTTTCCCATTTAGGGGTCGCCACAATGGAACTCCGGTCCGCTAATGATTGGCAGTCGATTTTTATGGTGCCGAGTTGCCAGCCCAACACCCAACCTTCAGCGAAGGCACACCCATTCACGCATGTCTTTCGGATTAACAGAAAACATTTGAAAGTCAATATCCAGTTCTTCTGTACTACTATTTATTCCCAAAATGTTGGCATATTTTAATGTATAGTTTAGTGTATTATTTCTATGCTGTCAACAATCTACTTTTGACTTGAATTTTACTCCTACTACAGTACTTGTCCTCAACTTGCAAGCATGCCCCACCTAGTTCTTCCAGTGACATGGGTATTGCTGTTCTCTGACTAGGTAGTGGTCTTATTTAACATAAATGCCTACTAATCTTCCATTGATGTCGAAAGTCATTGTCAGTTTTATGACTGACTGCCTAAGAATTTAAACTGAAAGCTGCCCCTGCATGAAGTCCTGTACAATCTCATTTTTGTCAATAGTCAGCCAGAGACATGTAACAAGAATGAAGCCAGAACTGAGCAGAATTTTAGGGTATTATAGAATATAGGAGTACAGGTGTGGAGCAGGTATAATTTAATTTAGGACCTAAATAAGAGAAATGAGTCTGTCAGAGTACCACATAATATTAACACTCTGAGGCCCTAAGCTTTATGCCTATTTAAGATCATCTCTTCACAAAGGCTTTAAGACTGTCATTTTTGCAGCGTGAAAAGTTTTTGCACAAGTCTTGTTCAGAAATCTTGCTCATATGAGTTTTTGTGTTTTAGGAATAATAGTTAAAAAACAGATTTATGCATGGCACATCAGTCTGCATACTGCTTGTAATGTCAAAGCCTTAAGAGATGGCAATGATTAATATGGCAATAGAAATTATTGTATCATTGTAATCTTATATGATAGACAAGTAGTGTGAGTGACGAGCGACTCACTGTGAGCTTTCTAATGATATATGATGTCATCTTTTACCATACTGTAGTTTTTATAAAAATATGGACTATACATTTACGTTTTTAACATTTCAGCCACCAAGGCAGTGTGAACATTGGCACTAGGTGATGGTTACTGTTAGTCTGTCACCCCAGTCCCATGTATGAACATTAAAAAAGGTGGTCGATGCAGATTTCAAAACAGCCAAAATGAAAGAAACTGTGTAAGTCATTTGTCATGTATTGGCACATTTGTTTTCCTGAAAGTTGTCAGATGTCATCATTCCATTACATGACTCATCTAGCTTTGATGACATTAATTCTGATGTGAATTTATTGTTAATACTCATAACTGCTGGAAAAGTAAATGTACATCTCTGGATATGTTCATTTTACATCCCAAGTTTTACTGTCCCTTTTAATATATAGTTTTACTTTCACTTACTACTTGCATGGGGCCACATTTAAGTGCACCAGCCAATCTCGTCACCTTGTGCTTGTGTCTTTCGACTTATCCCGGTTAGGGGTCGCCACAGCAGAACTCAGGTCCGCTAATGTTTGGTAGTGGATTTTTATGTGCTGAGTTACCAGCTCTGATGCACAACCTTCAACAAAGGCATGCCCATTCATGCATGCCTCCACACAGAAGACGCTGTAGACGCTGTAGCTGAGAATCGAACGCGACAATGTCTTGCTGTGAGGCGACAACGCTACCTAATTAAGGAAAATGTTACATTGTCCTTAGTTTAGCACAGTCTTCAATGACTTAGGCAGTATACATCTCATGCTGTGTCACAATGTAGACTTACTAATTCATGTCAGCTTAAAGGTATCTACTTACACCCTAATGCAGACATTGACATTCATAACATATTACTATTAATATACAGATGATCCTGATCTTTGTGACTGCAGGAACAAACAAGAATGTATTGGCCATGATGTCTGCATGTTGTCTCTTTTTTTTTAGTGCCCATTTCCACTAATACCCTGTGCTTCCTTTGTGTCCATTTTCACTAATACCCTGTGCTTGCTTTGTGTCACCGTTGTGTCCTTGCACCCCAGTCTATTATTGCAGTATTAAAAAATATATGAAAGATGTCACATTATAAAAAATTTTCATACGTAGTCATCATTCAGTCCTGGAACTGTTACCATGCTGAATTTTGCTGAGTATGTTTAATATATTATGTCAGGTTTCAGATGACAACTTTCTCCATAATGTTGAGTATACCATTATCTAAATACTAATGCTGCAGGTAGTGTGGTACAGTAAGCCTGTACATACCTCTCAATTATACAGATTTTTGCAGAATGTCCAGATTTTTGCCTCATATTTTTCTTCTATTTTTTTCATAAATTTGTGGTTTTATGGCAAATTTGTGGCAAATCTTTAAAGATTAAAGTTAGAAAATAACAGACATATGAGTTTCAGACTTCATACCCTTCAGAACATTTATGTTAATGCAAAACTTGTTGTTCCATCAACTTTCTAAGTTTGTAAGAGCAATATTTAAAATTGTCCCACTTTTCTTCATGGCTTTGTCCAGGGGTATGAGCCTGAATGACAGGCAAATGGACAAATATAGGCAGTATAATGTATTTCCAGCCATCTCTACCCCCCACAAAAATAGATCTAGACAGATTGAGTACAGTAACCATGGCAGACTGGCTATGTGAGCCAAATATCACCCACTGCAGTGTACATCAGCTTGTTTCAAACGCTGAGCTAGCAAGCTCAATTTCATTACCCACCGGCCTGTAGCTGGCATGGGTACAATACATATGATACACTGAGTATTTTACAGAAATATCACACACAGTATCCTCCAAGCTTCTTAGCATAACCAGGGTTAGAGTAGGTATAGCAAATATGATTGAAAAGCCAACTGAGAATGTTGTCCACTGTTGGCTATTTTGGGTAGCTGCAAACACTGCATTTCCAGCAAGTCATACCCTATCCAATAAGCAGTTGCACTAACTATGGCCAACATGACTTTATGGCCAGCTGCAAAACATTGTCTATAGTAATGCATTTCAGGTAGCTGCAAACATAACATATGTAGCAAGCCCCACCCTCTCCCCAACATCACCATTAAAGACACTGTTGAAGACCATGTTTCTTATATGTATGCCAAACTGGAGAGCCAAAACAGGCATTGTTATAGTAATATTTTCACCTGGTTTCAATCATGCAACCAGAAATCCCACAACACACACAACAGTAAGGATGGCTGCAAGCCGTACTGATTTGTTGTAAAATAGCTGAGCTTGTTTCTAACATTAGCACAAAGGTGGTAATCTCCCCAACGATAACCAAATGCAAGTAATAGTGCCCATAGTGACATATTTCAGCATGGTTTCTCATACAAGACAGTAAATTCAACCAGCTGTCTCAAAATAACCACTAGATGATTTTATACAGGACATGTGACAGACCAAATACAAACAATACTGCCAGCATTTAAATGTAGGTTTTTATCTATTGCAGCTAGCTGGCATATAACCTCATCCATTAAAATTCATTCAAATATCTCCATTGTTTTCTTCCTGCAAAATAACTCAGATGACTTTATAATAAAGGTCCTTAATTCTGTTCAGTTTAGAAGTGTCTCTTACTACTTTTAAGTTTTCTTTATGGAAGCAGTTCCTATTAGACACTTTTATTAATGATGAATTTTAGGACAATAGGTCTTTGGAGTGACTGCAGTCAGTAAAGGCTTTCTTCATTTATTTTATTGAACTGTACGATACCATGGAAAGAAGGAAAAAGAATCTTTATAAAACTAAAAAAACTGAGACACTTGTGTCCTGTACTTGAAGACAAGGTCCTTTAGTGTTGTACTTCATATATTTGCTGAGTTTGCCATACAATCAGAATGTGCTAAGTGAAGTACAGTGAATGCTGCTAATACTTTAATAGATATTTCTTAACTGGACTCAGAAACAAACTATTTACTATAATAGAAGTTTCTTAACCAGAATCTGAAGCAAACAAGTCAGTTGATTTGCTTACAAAACTTGAATACTAATGAAGTCTAAAGATGTGTGATGTGCAGGTAGTTAACAAGTAGGTATTAGGCTTCATCACCTCAGGTCACAGCCATTGTTCGGTAATATAAAAACATGCAGTCAAGATACATATGTTATAAAAGACAGGTTTTGTCACACAAATGCTCTATTATATGCACAGTAATATTTTCAGAACAGACACCTAGGACACAAAAAAGATTTTGTGACATGCTTGAGTATGCAAAGAAATCATTACACTGGTACAATGCAAAGCTGAAGTGGGTTGTAAAAATGAATGTAATGCATTGCAAGGACTTGGTAATAAGGAGCAGAAGTGTTTGTGTTTCCCAGCAAAGAAATCACTCCTGCTGGTGCAAATCAGCACAGGTTTCAAAACACATCCTAAAATAGAGGTGCATTTTGTTACCTTTGCTCACTTGTGTGCTGTACACAAGCAAGTTGGGCCAGAAGTGAAATGAAAGCTGGCTGCATAAATTTAAGATGTACCAAATGAAAATATTTTATATAAAATCTATATTTCCTGAAAAGAAATTACACAGAATTAGATAAGCAATCGGTGAATGGTAAGATTATTTAAAGAGTTTATTCAGAGCGCTGTGAAAACACGGACAAGATACGGCACTCATGAAAATGAGCAAGTGATGACCTAAAGCTGCTTTTTTCTTTAACATCTCTTATGGTACAGATATTTACTGGAATGGTGGTATTAAGGCACATATCACTGGTTTAGTTTTACACAAAATTGAGTGTATTCATCAAAGGACTCCAGGGTGGAAACTTGTATGATGAGTAAGCTTACAATATCTACAGAGGAAGTAAGCATTTTGTCAGACTTGTACATAAAGCGCTCAAAAATCAATGATAGCATTTTTTAAAATCAGAGAGAGAGAAATAGTTAATTTTTCCTCATTGAGTGAGATTAGATTGTAAAATAATGGTTAGAAATGAAAAGGTCACTGTTATAAGCCTCTCTGAATTGAGTATGACATCTTAGTAACCTCCATTAAGACAGTGGTTCCCAGAGCACATAGACAGGCATTAGTTGATTGCAGGTGCGGGCATGGTCATCTGACTAAGATGACATCATGAATACATTCATATATTAGTACGCTGTCTCAAATATGCCAACTGCACTGATGTCAGGAAGGAATAAATTAATACACAGAAATGAGCTTGTACAATGATACCTACTTCACAGATTAATGCTACCACTGAGTCTGTAATAGCGATTTTACAGTCTTTTGAAATTGTACCAGAAGGGAAGGAATGTCCTTTGCAAGTGGATACCCTGCCTCAGTACTTATGCATCATCGGCTGCCTGGAAGTGCCATTCCAGAAAGTACAGAGGTACAAGTATACTGGTAACTGGCAATTTTCCACAAAAGTCATCTGCCACTTTCAGTCTTACTGAAGTTGACCTGCTGGTGGGCAAGCAAAGTGCCAATAGCTGTGGTAACTGACTGTTTTGGAGTAACAATAAGCCATGGTGGATTGTTACCACTTCTTAAGAGATGCATGCACATGGAAGCATTTACAAGATCCCATGCTACTTGGTGGTCCTGCCAAGGTGATACAAATCGATGAGCATGTATTACCTTGTGCCAAGTACAACAGAGGGTGAAATTTGGCAGAAGAGGGATCAGTGGGTCTTTGGAACTTATGACAACAAAGAAAAATTAGTATGTCTAACCTTCACACACAAAAGGAATTCTGCCAGTTTATTAGTACCACCAATTATCAAAACACATGTACTCCCTGGAACTGTGGTTATGTCTGATTAGTGATAAGTATACAGTGTAATAAAGGATTTGACTGGCATGACCCACCATGCTGTGAATCATAGCACCATCTTTGTGGACCCAGTAACAGCTGCAGCAGTTAACTCTGTAGAAGCTATGTGGTCCAGAACCAAGAAGTGTTCAAGGCAATGCATGGCATGTGAGCCCACATAATTCTATCACATCTAGATGAATTCATGTGGAGGTCCATGTGCAGGGAAATTTCTCTGGCTATTTGCCAGTAACCTGCATTTCATATATGAATTTCAACCTGCTGAAGGCTCAGCTATAGCTGTTCCAATGCATCCTGCAGAAAGCAAGCAACATGAAACTGACAAAAAAAATAGTACTTTGCAAATCATGAACTGATTGTGAATTGGTTTTATTGTGAATTGGAATTATTTTGAATAGTTACTTTTTTGGAAGTGTTGAATTTCATTTTTTCTTTCTGCATTTATGTTGTGGGCTACTTGTGCTATGTAAGTACTAGTTGCCTATATCAGATTTTATTACAGTTACAGCAGTTCTATGATTTCTTTGCTGAATTATTTAAACTCGGTCTCTTCCAGTTCTGCATACTTTTCTTAGTTAAAATAAAATACATTTTATATACACACTATATCATCTGTATAATTACAGCAATAAAGTAAATGTATATGTGTTATCAGCCAAACAGATTAGTTTCACTATAATTGATATGCAGTTTTAATGAAAATATGCATGGAGTGTGTTGTTTAATTTAAAAACTATACAGTGCTTTCTTTGAATCCGCATTTCACTTCACTTGTCATGGCAGCAGCTACGATATCATTGCTTAATAAACATGTATGATAAATGCTTTTGCAAACCTCATAGGTTCATAAGTAGGTACTAGGCTATCTGCCCGAGGGCATTTATAAGCCTAGCCGGAGTGTGTGAGCTTTCGCCGCCCCATTGATTAATTAACTGAGTCTCTGTCAAGCAAAGCCAATGAAGTGATCCCAGGGGTGCATTTTCTGTTACCCATCCACTCGTCAAGGCTTCTCTTGAAGAGTGTTAGTGAGGGGCTCTGCCTAATGTAGTTAGGAATTTTGTTCCAAAGCATGGGGAGTCTCTGTGACAGGAATCTATCCCTCCAACATGTTCTATTTATTGTTGTGGCGAAGTTTAGCTCACTAGAGCGCGTAGCTCACAGTGACTTGGATTTCTTTAGGTGGAGCATGTCCATCAATTCTGAGTTGGACATGGCTTTGTAAGTCAGGCAGAGATCACCTCTGAGTAAGCGATATGCCACCGAGTACAGCCAGAGTTTTTTCAGTCGGGCTGCATAGGACATATGTTTGAGGCCAGTAATTCTCTTGGTGAGGAGCTTTTGTGGTCTTTCCAGCTATTGGAAGTGTCTTGTGAGGTGCATCCTAAATAGGGCATTGTACTCTATGATGGGTCTGATGAGTGACGAGTAGAGGGGCACTATAACCTCTTTATTTCTAGATGCGAACCCCTTAGTAATTAGATGGGCCACATAGAAGGATTTCCTAACTACTATGGCAATATGATTGTCAAAGGAGAGATTACTATCTGCCTGGGTCCCCAGATCTCTTATTACCCTTTCTGTATTAAGGGGGCTGCCGCATATTTGGTAATACGTGGATGTTATGTTTTTCCCAAATGGGATAACTGCATTTTTTGTCATTTAGCTTGAGGCAATGACTTTGACACCAGGTGTCTGTCTCAGTAAGGCCTTTTTGAAGGATGTCCTTGTCAGCCGGAGATTCAATTATGGCTCCCAGTTTGCAGTCATCGGCCAGCATGGTTAGCCATAGTCGTCCTGTGTTTGCCTGTCCTTCTGAGAAATATATGCCGAACAGTAGGGGGTTCCAGAACAGAGCCTTGCGGGACACCACTTGTGACTGATTTAGAGTCGGACCTGGAGCCCGCTATTCTTACCGTGTGAGTTCTGACTGTAAGCCCGTTGGCAACCCATCTTGTGATGTAGGGGTTTATGTTCAGGGTGGTGAGTTTTTCTATAATACTGAGTGAGGAATGGTGTTGAACACTTTGGTGAGATCAAGGTAGGCTGTGTGAACCACCTTTCCCTCGTCTATGGCCTTGGTGACTGTCTCGAAGAAGTCAACCAGGTTTAGTAGGCATGATCTGCCCTTAAAGCCGAACTAGGTCGGGTCAAGTGTTTGGAGGTTCCCAATGTCTTTGTTAATGAGTTCCATGATGATGCGCTCCATAGCCTTGCGGATCAGGCTAGTCAGGCTTATGGGGTGATAGTTACCAGGGTCAGTTGTGGTCAGGGTCATGAATGCATTAACATAATTATGGGTGGTGCAAAATGACTGTATAGGCAGGATTTGCATCCTGGGGTACTACAAAGAAGTTATGCCCATAATCAACACCCCCAAACGCACACATGCATGCAAAACATGCTGTACTGCATCATTATAACATACAATCAGGAAGTCCTAAAAACAACAGCACAAAAGAGCAAGAATTAAAGTAAGGGATCACTGAGCAATATCTAATGGGAAGATGCAGTTCATTTTGCAGCACATTAATTAAGTAATTTTTATATTGTCTCAAGAAAATCTGTGTAGATTAACATCAGAGCCCCTTACAATATTAAAAGTGAGGCTGCAGTATTTTATTGTCCCCAAGGCCGAGTGATCTCAGCATTAGTATATTTAGAGTACTGGGAGGGTGGGGGCAGAAGGTCTTGCATGCTACGTTGTTTTTATTAAAAATAAATAATGGTGCTAGTGTAAAACTTTTTTTCTGGTTTTGCTGTTGTTGGGAATGATGATTGTACCTTAGAACTAACTGCACAATTGACCTCAGCACATCCTCCTTAATGTCTGAAAGTTACCCAAAACAACTGTTGCATTCAAAACCCATAAAGAAAAAATCATTGGATATCACAGTTACTGAACAATAATATTGTAATGGAATAAATAAAGCATATAAATCCCTGAATACAGCCATTTTAAACATAAGCAGACTATTATATATCAGGTAACAGCTTGGTACTAACTTGAGGATAATGGCTATTTAGGCATGTATCTGTTATGAAGTCACTATTTATATGCATGTATACAAAAACATAAAGTGCTAAAAATAGTTTGCCATATTGAACTTAAATATGTGTGCATGTATATATGTATGCATGCATGCATATACATATATGTGGTGTGTGTGTGTGTGTGTGTGTGTGTGTGTGTGTGTGTGTGTGTGTGTGTGTGTGTGTATATGCGCGCAGAACTGGAGCATGATCAAATGGGGACCATAGGCAGGGTGACGGACCAGGGCCCCGCAACCATACCAGTATACCTTTACTTGACCATCTCCCCAATTATCATAAAATATTAATCAAATTTCTCAAGTCAGCCATGGTGATGCAGTGGTTAGTGTTGTCGCCTCACAGCAAGAGGTTCTCCAATTTGATTCTCGGCTGCAGCTCCTTCTGTGTGGAGTCTGCATGTCCTCACTGCGGTCGAGTGAGTTTTATAGACATGCAAGTAGGTGCATGTGTGTGTACCTTCTGTGAAGGCTAGATGCCAGGCTGGCAACTTAACACTGTAAAAACTCCACTGCCAATCAGTTTGCAGAACAGTGATCCGCTGTGGTGACCCCTAATGGGAGAAAACAAAAGACATTGCTATTAATCAAATTTCTCAATGTACATACCATAAATTAAGTTAAACCAGAACCTCGGGTTGTAGTGGAAGAAATCTGGATGAAGCATAAAATAATGGGGGGACAAAGGCCCAGAAATTAGGAATGTATTTTAAATATTGCTCTTATAAACTTAGAAAGTGATTAAATAACCAGTTTGTGTATGCATGCATTTTCTAAATGGTATGAAGTCTGAAACTCAAATGTCTGTCAATATTTAATGTCTTCAGTCCTTTTTGATTTGCCAGAAAATCACACATTTTATGAGGAACAGACCAAAAATATGAGGCAAAAAATCTGGGCATTCTATGAAAATTTGGACAGTTGAAAGGTGTGAGACAAAGTATTACATAGACTTATCACTGACTATAGTAAATTGAACTGCATAGTTAATGTACCGTGGTAGTAGGGAGATTCCTTTACAAGAAAACATCTGGGGTTAACAATGAAAAAAGAATGGAAAGCCTTTAAGGGAGTCACTGTGACATGACAAATCCAAAAATATCTAGCAATTGGAAAAAAAGTCTGGGCACCCGGACCTTCTTCCATTAGTATATTGTGGGATTTACAACGGGCACACTGGCCAATCAGCATGCATGTTTTGGAATATTAATGTGGGGTCATTATATAATTCCTTGTTATTAATGACTGTTTTAAGCCTTGGTCCATAAAATAAAAACCTTCATAAGTGTGTAATTTTCCCACTGTGATGTCTCAGAAAAGTTAATTGAACTTTGCCCTTGGTGATGTTGGGAGTATGTGCAGCTGCACACATAGAGTGCCCCACAGAACAAACTCCGGGGTCTGTCCATTAAAGTCTATGGACACACACACACACACACACACACACACACACACACACACACACACAAGCCCTCAAGCGATGTCAGTGAGGGCAACAGCAGAATTATGTGGGTAGATACATTGTTACTAAAAAAAAATACCCATGCAATTCTAGTCAGATTAAGTTACAACTTGCTGCAGTGTGTAGCAGAAGTGTTACTGTGCACTTTAAAGATACAAAATGCTTATCACACATTATAAGGCATACCATCATTTATTTCAGATATGATACAATAGGTGGTGGTACTGCAGCCTTTGTAAAAGAACACTTAAAAGTTAGAAACCAAGAAACTAATTCAGAAGTAGAAATTGATAATTTAATACACCAATGTTGATTGTTTATATTACTACACACATGCAGAGTGAAGTCCAACTTTCCATTCTTAATGCATGCTAATCCCAGCCTTGTCTCTGACCCCAGCCCTCCAACTTGCATTTAAAAAAGTCCTCATTCAGTAACACTGCCATATTCAGACAAAGCATGTCTGAATTTAGTGAAAGTATTCTGGTTAATATATCCTAAAAGAAAACCACTTGTTTTCTTTTGCAATCTTTTTTACTCTGTGAATTTTTCATTTTGTTGATTTTCAAAGTACCAGCAGTGATCACCTTTGTTTCAGTTCTTGTTGTGTTTCAAAATATCAGATTGTACTCATTTGCACATATCAACTTTTTCTTCAAATTGTGTAACACTTCCTGTCCTAATGTGGAACACAACTTCAACTATGAAGTTCACAGCATGATTACAAGGTGTTGCATTGAGTAATATGATTCAACATTATTTTCTATGGAGAAGTACTTTTTAACAATGAATGTGTAAAAGAGCTTTTCATTTTAGAACTGCATGGAAAGTGGAAATTTTAAGACTCAAAATGAGGCCTGCGCTTCAAAGTGAAATACAGTGAGAAGTATGTACTTGTAGCCGCAAGTGTCCACTCCCAGACTTTGTTCATGGTATATACCTCTTAATATCAATTTTCATTTTACAAATAATAGGCATACCTTTCAACTTTGCTCAAGAATTCCAAGCAAATTCAGAAATTATTGGGAAGATAAAGACCCAAAATCAGGGACAGTTTTAACTATTTGAATTTATTTAAAAGATAAAAGAACAACTGGTTTTGCATCAAATTACATTTTCTGAACATTAAGAAGTTAATGTCTGTCAATGCTGAGAAAGTGTAATCCTCACTGATTTACCAGACAATCCAAAATTTTACAAAGAACAGGCAAAATATGAGTTAAACTCTAGCATGACCAGGGGGCTCCTGAGAATATGACAGCAGGGCATTTTTCAAGGAAAAAAATGCATACCCACAAAATAGCTTTGGTTTGTCTTGCAGAGTTGAACATATTTCCTTGCTTCACACTTCCTTGCTCTGTCCACAACATGGATCTTCTTCCCCTTCTGCTAATGCTTTAACTTCAATCAGGATATCTCACTGTCCAAGGTGTCAGTCATGTGATGCAGCCACAGTAGATGGTCAAAGTAACTAATGTAGAAGCAGAACTGTTTTAAAAGTCAGACCTCTGCTGATGTTTTTGTTTAGTTAAAAAAAGAAATGAATGCTGAACTTTGGCATGCACGATAGCTCAACTTGCGTTACTGTCCATGATGTAAGATCCAATAAATAATAAATGCTTTTTCTGTCTTAAAAAGTATAAGACAACTTGAAACATAATTAAAAACTAAAAATAATTTGTGGTCTGCAGCTTAACAGGTAAGTACTATGAGCTGCTTCTGCTCTTTAGTAGCAGAATATAGGGGCCCCCCTAACTTCAGGCCCTAGAAAGTTGCCTAGGTTGCCATGTCGTAAATCCAGCTGTGTGTGTATGTATATATATATATATATATATATATATATATATTACACATATATATCTGTATGTGCATATATAATAATCAAAATGCAAAAAGCATTAAACAGCTGGTCAATGCTTGCATTTGAAAATAAACTAAAATCACAAAACAACAAAAAAGAGATCACAAAAAGAAATCATCAGTTTCTTTTTGTGATTCATAGAACAAAACCTTAGCATAGCATATTGTGACACCCGTGCCCTGGCCCAGCAATCAAGGAGCCTCAATCCTCACCACTAACACCAGTTAGGGGCGTCCATATAGGGAAAGGAAAATAAGTACGCACACAGTAAAGTACAATTTTCCTTAAGAGCACACAGAGATCACAGTCAGTCTGGGGCTGGTTTCCCCCTTTCTTTCCAGGTCCCCAGTAAGACTCCCCACTGGCACAGCTATAGGGCCCAGATCTCAACCTAGTGGGCAAGCTAAAACCTCCATCATCCTCTGTCCAACCAGTGCTTCGTGTCCCTGCCCAAGTAGCTGACACACACACACACGCACTTTGAGGTGAGCATTATATACAACCACACAGACCCTCCTGGGGAAGGCTGGCGCAGGTTCTCCAGCTGTGCCCCTTTTCTGCCCAGTCTAAAAGGTAGTACCAGCTGCCACCACCCAATAATATCATCTACTCAAAGGCCCTTCTGAAAGGGTGTCCAAAATTTACTGTGCAATACTATTATCCAAATAGTCAGTGTGACTGAACTGTCAAGGCTTATTAGAGTGACTTGGTACAGTATCACTATATAATGCAATGTACTCTACAGCTTAAATTAACTCTGCATAAAACAGCCAAAGTTGAAAGGTTTACAGATATTTAATAATAAATAATAAAAACACAAGACAGTACTACTTACTGCACAGTGCTAGTCAAGAGTTCAGAGATCACAGAGAAATACTTAAAATAATATGGTAGAAAAGTTCTGACATCACAGAAAACAAACTAGTCTAATCTTCCTATTTCCCAGTTATATCTAAGAGAAAATACATTTCTAAATAACTTGCATATAGAGCAAGGCAGTGCTGGTGATGTTGGATGTTCTTAAGACAAAAAATGCTCAGAGCTCTCTTGATTCTCTCTAAGTTGATAACACAGAGCTGCTTCACATGACATCATTCTTCACACTTCTCTAGTGTTCCCAGGCTAACAGAAGCTACATTTACATTCTTTACATCTGTTCAGAACCCAGAGCTATAAAGGACATTTATACATGCAAATTCTATCCATTAACTCTGACCTCAAAACAATAGGCAGGATGCCTCCCTCTAGACATATTGGCTCTGAATTTTGACATCAAAGACTGTCATAAAATGCTTGGCTTAGCTTTCTTACAGCAGAGTGTAGTGTTACATTTTTGCAGTTCAATATCCCATGCAGTCTTTTCACATTTAAGAGAACAAGCCTGTTGCTTACATTAATATTTACAAATGACAAAATTATCTACAAAATTCTGACTAGGCTGGCAGCCTTTACCTGTCTTCATACATCCCCCCCCCCCCCCGGAGAACTTGAGCTACTTTCTCAAGTGACCCTTGAGAAACGTTGCTTGAGAGGGTTAGGTCTATCTGAGTATAACTTACCCCATTCATTGTCTTGAGAGCCCATCTGCGTTGGCATTGCTAATCCCACTGCAGTGCTGCAGTGACATGTATGCTTTCAGCCCTAGGTTCCATCTTAGCCACTTAACATTTTGCTGGCTGGCTTTGTGTAACCATGTTAGGAGGTTGTGATCTGTCACTACAGTGAATTTATTTCCATACAGATAAGGCTGAAGTTTCTGCAGTGCCCACACTATGGCTAGACATTCCTTTTCTACAGCTGCATAGCATTCCTTTCTAGGTTGAAGCCTATGACTGAGATAAACCACTAGGTGCTCTTCTCCCTCTGAAGAAATCTGGCTAAGTACAGCCCCCACCCCATGGTTTGAAGCATCCACCTGCACAACAAATTATTTGCTGTAATCTGGACTGGCTAACACAGGGGGTCCTCCCAAAGCTTCTTTAAGCTTCTGGAATGCCTGCTCACATGCTGTGGTCCACACTACCTTATCTGGCCTGTTCTTCCTTGTCAGGTCTGTGAGGGGAGCAGCTATGGTATTATAACTGGGGACGAACTTTCTGTAGTACCCTGCTGTCCCTAAGAATGCCCTCACCTGCTTTTTGGTAACCGGTGCAGGCCATGTCTGAATGGCTTCTACTTTGGCAGGTTCTGACCTGATCTTACCACTCCCCAATCTGTCCCAGGTAGGAGACCTCTGCCATACCCACCTGACATTTGCTGGGCGTAATGGTCAACCCTGCCCTCTATAGTCTGCCCAGCACCTCCCTGACATGCTGAAGATGCTCTTTCCATGAATGGCTGTAGATGACAATATCATCTAGGTAAGCAAAGGCAAATCCTCCTGCTTCTGCTAGGATATGATCCACCACTCTCTGGAAAGTTGTTGGGGCATTTTTCATCCCAAAGGGCATATTTGTGAACTCATACAAGCCAAAAGGAGTAACAAAGGCTGACTTCTCTTTAGCACTGGGAGTCAAGGGCACCCGCCAGTAACCCTTGGTAAGATCAATGGTTGTAAGATACTTAGCCTCACCCAGCTGCTCTAGGGACTCATCTGTCCTAGGCATAGGGTAAGCAACTGACTCTGTGTGACTATTTAATTTCTGTAGTCCACACAGAACCTGGTGCTGCCAACCTCCTTTAGCACCAGCACCACTGGGGAGGCCCAGGGACTGTTGGACTCTTGAATCACCCCCTAGTTCCAACATTTCCTGTCTCTCCTCCCTCAGAGTCTGTTTAACTCTCTCAGGCACCCTAAAAGGGGCCTGCCTAATAGGCCTTTGGGGTCCTGTATCCATCTGGTGTTGCACCAGGTGGGTGCTCCCTGATTTCCCAGTCAACATGTCCCCAAGCTCCTGTAACACTGCTCAGATTTCTAGAACCTGAGTAAGAGATATCTGCTGGGACATTGCTACCCCTTCCACTGAGGTGTCAGTCCGAGCCTCACTGAGGAGAACAGTTAGCAGATCTCCCTCAGACTCCTCCTGCAGTCCACTTCAAATGCTCAGCACAAGGGCCTCCCTATCATGATAAGGTTTCATCATGTTAACATGATATAATTTGTGCCCCTGCCTTGCAGTTCCACCATGTAGTTAACATCACTTACCTTCCTTACCACCTTGTAGGGTCCCTCCCAAGCTGCTTGCAGCTTGTTGTGTCTGACAGGAATGAGAACCATTACCTGCTGCTCTACAGCATACTCTCTAGTTCAAGCATTCCTGTCATACCACAACTTGTTCTGTTGTTGGGCTTCTGCCAGGTTCTCCTGGGCCAAGCCCATGAGATCCCTGAGCCTTGTCCTGAGGTTTAAGACATATTCCACAACAGACTGCTTGTGTTGTTCACACTCACCTTTCCACTCATCGTGAATTAAATCTAGAGAGCCGCTCACCATATGCCCATACAGCAACTCAAAGGATGAAAAACCTGTGGATTCCTGGGGAACCTCTTTGTAAGCAAACAACAGATGGGGCAAATATTTGTCCCACTCCCTCTTAAACTAGTCTGCAAATACCTGTAGCATGGACTTGATTGTAGAGTTTAACCTGTAAATAAGACCATTAGTCTGGGGATGGTAGGGGGTGGGCTTCAGGTACTTCACCCCACAGAGCTTCCACAGACAAGCCAGCAAGTCTGACATGGAATTGGCACTTCTGTCAGTCAGTATTTCTTTTGGGAAAACTACCCTGCTAAAAATCTCTAACAAAGCATTTGCCACCTTTTCTGGCTCAATGGAGTACAGACCCATTGCCTCAGGGTATCCTGTAGCATAATCCACTAACACTAGGATATACTAATTCCCTGTGGAGCTTGGGGCACTCAGAGACCCCACAATATCCATAGCTACCCACTGAAATGGCTCCTCAATCACAGGCAAAGGCATCAAAGGAGCTCTCACCTTATATCCTGCCTTGCCTACCTTTTGGCACTGCTCACAGGTCCTGCAGTACCCTGTTACATCTCTGGAAATTGCAGATCAATAGAAGTTCTGCATACTACTCCTCTTTGTACATTTTATGCCCATATGACCTGCAAAGGGAATATCATGGGCTATGGCTAGAATCAGCAGATGGTAGGCTCTAGACACTACCAACTGCTGTACTCTCTCACCTTCTAGCCCTCCCTCAGGGGTCCACTCTCTGTACAGTAACCATTTGTCCCAGTATACAGACCCCCCCTTCGCTTGAGAATCAGGTGCCTCCCTAGCTACCTGCCTCAGGCCTTGCAATGTAGGGTCTGAGAGTTGAGCCTGTCTCAACTCTGTCTTTGTAACCCTTCCCAGCTCCCCTTCCACAGGAAGTCTAGCATCCAATGACAGTGGTGTCTCATTGTCAGCCTGGGTACTACTACTCACCTCTACCTTTGCAGTCACTCTGTCCAAGGGAACATCAGTACCCACAAGCAGCTGTGGATCACCTTCAGTCTCACTGCTACAGAGTACTCCCCTCCCTGAAGTATAACCACCTCACCAGTCCTGGCAGCAAGTATGTAGTCTGCCTGCATCTCTTCCAGGCTACCAGACCCACATGCTTGTCTCCTAGCCTGACTGCATGTAACTGCATAAACACATGGTACTGTCTCATCCAAATATAGGAACATCTGCAGGATGGTAGTTCAGTACCCCTGTTGTCTCCAGACAACCTACTATTGGCATGTTGTCTTTCCCACTTACTGGCTGTCTCACCTTTTGTTCCCCACCCTGCCTCCGTGGACATCTATATGCCACATGGCCCCACTGGTTGCATTCAAAACATTTAACCCTTGGTCCTGGACATATACCTGGACTAGTGGCTTCCCCTGCTACTGGCCGATTATGTTGGGGCAGTCATCTGAGCAGCTTAAACAGTATCATTCTAGTGGGAGGTACTAGGTCTGTGTAGGTAGAGATGGTTTGTTTGGTAGGGTCTGTACCTAGTGCCGCCATGTTAACCTGACATTGAAATTAAGATAATTTTTATTACTTTAACATATTTACAATATATGCACAGAAAGGAAAAAATTCAACTTCAGATATTGTTATACAATGATAGGTATATATTGAATCGGCAAGATAATCTTGTACAATTAACACAGTAAGAATTTTGGTATTTCAATAGCAACATTTCAAGGTCATCCCGACAACTAAAGGTCTTACTATGATTTATACATCTTATTCTGATCACTTCTTTTACAGTTTTACATAGTATTTTTGTTCAATTTAAAATTATTAAAACTTTTTTAAAGAAAAAAACATGACAAATAAGGACAGAATTCCATCAGAAAATAAACAAACACTTTTTGCCCTTAGGCTTCCTCAGGTCCATGATCCATCTCAAAAGTACATTGCAGTTTTACGTGTATGCCAGCTTATTATTAATATGTATACATATATATATATATATATATATATATATATATATATATGTGTGTATATGTATACATATACAGATATATATATATATATATATATATATATATATATATATATAATGCACATACATACAGTGGATATAAAAAGTGTACACACCCCTGTTAAAATGCCAGGGTTTTGTGTTATAAAAAAATGAGACCACAATAAATAATTTCAAAACTTTTCCCACCTTTAATGTGACCTATAACCTGTGCAATTCAATTGAAAAACAAATCTGTTAGGGGAAGAAAATAAAAAATTTACAATAAGCTAGTTGCATAAGTGGGCACACCCTTAAACTCTGCTGAAGCACTTTTTTATTTAATTACAGCATTCATTCTTCTTGGGTACACACCTGCCATCAATTAGAGACTGTGATTAACTCCAATTAAAGTTCAGCTGTCCTAGTAGGATTTTCCTGACATATACTCAGTTGCCTGCTACAGCAAAAGCCATGGTTCGCAGAGAGCTTACAGAGCATCAAAGGAATCTCATTGTTGAAAGGTATCGGTCCAGGAGAAGGGTACAAAAATATTTCCACAGCATTGGATATACCATGGAACACAGTGAAGACAGTCATCAAAAAGTGGAGAAAATATGGGACAACAGTGACATTGCAAAGGACTGGATGCCCCTCCAAAATTGATGACAAGATGAAAACTGGTCAGGGAGGCTGCCAAGAGACCTGCAGCCACACTGAAGGAATTTCTGGCAAGTACTGGTTGTGTACTACATGTGACAACAATCTCCTGTATTCTCCATGTGTCTGGGGTCGGGTTGCAAGACGGAAGCCTTTTCTTACACACAAAAACATCCAGGCCTTCATTATTTAGACTCCTGATACTTTTTTTCCCCGGCTCTTACCTCCTAGGTAGGGCTCTGAAGTGGATTGGTTTGTGACAGCCCACATCTGAGGAAGTGCTAGAAATGAAAACAAAATGTTGAATATGTTTGTGTTTTGTGGCTTTTACTATTAAACGGAAGTCTGCCTATATTTCTCTCCGTGGCTTTATTGTTTCACTGAACAATGGCATCCAGGTTCATTCTTTGGTTAATTTCTAAATATTACTCCAAGTCACTTAAAAAGTGAATAGAACAATAGGTTTGTATCAACAATACAAAGCTATAGTCTGGCATTATTCAGTCTCTATAATTAATAATTTACCAGAAAATTAAATTTTTTATGGGTAATGGGGCAAGAATATAAGGTAAAATGTGAATATTCTGTAAAATCGTGGATAGTTGAGACAGTGGTCTATTGATGCACAGAGAATATGTGATACTTGGAAAACCTCCTTCTTGCCCTCCATATATTTTTGTCAAGTAACACAAATATCAAATTAATGACAAAAAATACACATTGTAAAACAATGCAAGAATTTGTCAACCTTGCATAAAATGATGGAAGAGATTGTGTTATTTCTAGTAATAGCCTATTTGCCTATTTCTGTATTATGGAAGTTTTCTCTTCAGTCCTTGCTGAAGTTACTTTCAAGTAATTATTCCTGGAATCATAATTTGGCAAGCAGTTGCAGTCTTTGAACAAGGCTTTGAGTCTCGGAGTCAAAAATCTATAAACCCTCTACTCATAGTGAACCATCAGAAATATTTCAGACACCTGTGAGATCTTAGTCTAATCTTTAAGCAGCATTCCAAATCAACATCTAATATAGTGCTTGGTCAACTCAAGTAACACTATAAAATCTCACACTTGCTGACCTCTAACCAATTGCTTGACAAGTAATAGCAAAAAGCATGTTCCCTAAATTAGAGTAGATGTAGTGTCAACCCCTTTTTTCCCATTTTAGGCTCCCCATCAGAAACTTTTATTTATTCAGTTACTTTGTCTGGGGAGGGGAAATCTGGACAGGACACTAGGGAACTTCCTGTCTCTGTGGAACTTAGGAAGTGAAGCACACTCTGGAGCTACTATGAGGCATGGAAGGGCTGCTACGGCAGTTCCAGGAATTTCGAGATGGGAGACACTGCAGCAGAGATGGAGGGGGGAACAGGAATTTATTGAAGGAAGGAGAAGGAGATAAAATAACTATTACAGAGCTGGAAATTGGAGGACTGGAGATGCAGGTGCTGGTAGGTTTGATGAACTAGGCAGAATCAAAGGAATGAGAGGAACTGCAATGGTGTGACATTGTGAAGAGAGTATTATAAGAGGAAGAGACTAAGAGGTTGAAAACAGAAGCAACAGCTGGTGAATGGAAAACACTGGAGGAATTCTTAACTCTTGGAGTAGCCAATTTTAAGGCTTTACCTCTGCAATACTTTTTTGTTACAAGAAAACAGCTATGCAGATTCTGCAATGAAGGAAGAATGGAAGAAGAAACTGAGAGTGTCAAACATTTGCAGTTTCTCAATAGCTGCCAAGAACATGACCAGTGGCAAGAATAAAAAGTAAAAACAGAATGTGAAGAGATATGACAATGTAGATATTATTTTGCCACTAGGGCTTAACATTAAAGACCCAAGAACATTAATTCATTTGGAAGATGAACATTTTTGTGAAGTGACATTTGCAATATTTAACTTGCTGGAAAAAGTTATGACTGAGACTGAAAAAAATACAGTAGCACTTTGGAAAGATTATTTATTTAGCACGTTGGAAATATTATTTATTTCAATGTTAGGGACTGCTTAAAAAGAAAACTGTGCAATTTAGGGCTTCAGACATGGATGAGCATGAGATAACTGTTTTCCTTTCACTATGTAGTAAAGTACGTGAAGTTAAAATATGCGATGAAAGAAATGTATAGACTAGGGGATGGGAAGTGTGGATAACAATGGAAGCTAAGGATGGGAAAATTCAACATATTTCAAATATAGTAAATGTGAATGGTAAGAGAAGATTTGTTACACACTAGGGCCAACCCAAAGCAAGTTATTTCCATGGGGATGAAAATCAGACTAACAAATGAAAGCATGGCTAGTGTGGGGAGAAGGGACATAAAGCACAAAATGTAAAGCTTTTTATAGAAAATGTAAAGAATTTGGCCATTTTTGGTTTTAAATGTCCAACATTAGAAAAGGAAAGAGTATATGAATAGGAATGCTCAGATTAAAAATAAAAAGTAGAAAATATTTCAAAAGAAGATGTTGAAAGAGAAGGTGGTGTAGGGAAGGGGATACTGAAGAAAGGTTAAACAATGAACAGGGAATTAGAGAAGAAAACAGTCCAAAGCAAGGTTACTAATATACAGTAGTAGAAATGATTTGCAATTTTAGAAAGTGAAGAGATAGAAATGGGGACAGGAGATTAACAAGATAGTGAAAAATCATTTGTGAAAGACTTAGGAGAAGGAAAGGAAAATAAGATCTGGAAGTAAAACTCAGAAAATTAAAGGATGATATAGGAATCTTAGCCTAAAATGAGAATATTATTAGAAATTCTAGAAGAGTTTTGGTGCTGGTGGAATGGTGTAAAAAATTAAAAATGGATGTTTTTGCTCGCTAGATACCAGATGTAACAAAGAAGAAAAAAGGGAATAGGCATTCTTATAAAAACAAGAAAATAAGAATTTTAGATGTAATAATAGTAGTACCAGGAAAGAAAGTGATATTGTGAATGAGGCAAAAATGTTTAAGATTGATTTTTGCATATAATAATAATATAACAGTGGGAAAACAATGTTTTAAGAAATAAAAATATGTTCGTAGATATGTCACTAGTGATGGTAGGAGTATTTTAACTGTAATCTGAGGAAAGACAGGGGAAATTAGCCAGGATATTAAGATGTTGAGGGAATTAATACAATATGGAGATTTAAAAGTAGGAAGTATAGAATTGACATATAAAAAGGAATTAAGACTGAAATTGATTGTATAGTCTGTTCTAAAGACACAAAAGAAATAATGGGGATTACAGAGAGCAAAGTTTTAAGGCAAAGAGTAGTATGAGCTACAGTAGAGGAACAGAAAAAAATAAATGAGGAAAAGGGGTAAAGAGTTTGTACTTGCAGGTTTAAATAAGAGAAAAAAATATTATAGAAAGATCATATGACAGTGAGACCATTTTATAAAAATTGGACATAGTGTTGGGTAATATACAAGCAGAAATATAAAAAAACATTTAGAAGTCTCATCATCTCCCAGGCCCATGCCTTATACTTATGAAGGGTATCGGAACTCGTCAGAGATTTGGGATCCATGGCTAGGCTTAAAAAGGCCCTTATAGTCATTAGCCTAGCAAACACTTATGTACCTAAGTGAAACAAATACATTTATTTATAGTTTACCTTATTTCTTTAGATAAATAATTATGAGAGAGAAAAAGAATTAAAATAAGGGAAGTAGATAAAACAGATGCATGAAAAGAATAAGGAAAAAGAATGTTACATAGGCAGAGATTTTTTTCTGAAAGGAAAGAAAGAGGAGGTTTCCCCTTATTTATGGAAAATAAAACTTTCTGAAGGAAGATTGATGCTATTTTTGGATGGCAAAGGAGGTCTAAAATACAAAAAAAAGATATTATGGCGGTAGAGAATTTTGTAGAAATAAATGAGAAAAAGAAACAGGCAAGAAGACTAGAAAGTGAAAACAATATCTGAAAAAGATAAGATTTTTTTTAGAAAAAATATAGAAATATAAGAAACAGAGAAGGGGGGAAAAGTAAGAATAATCACAACCAGGATTGGATGACATAATTTACGGGTATAATAAGGTAATGAATAAATATGCAACAGAAGTCTAAAAAATACTAAATGAACAGATGAAGGAAGGTATAATGAATGGGACATACTTATGTGGTGGCATGATAAAATATATATGGAAGAGAAATTAAAGAAAGAATATAAAAATTGGAGACACATAACACTAGGGAATACTGACTATAACATATTTATGAAAATACTGCAAAAACAGATGGAAAAAGTATTGAATGAGGTAGTAGGAGAGGGGATCTATGGTATAAAGGAAATAGGTGAAATACATTTTAATTATAGTGAAGGGTAGAGATGATGCTAAAAGACAATTAAGTAAACTGATGGCATGTGGTGTAGCTAAAGCCTTTGATAAAGTCAGCCATTAAACAATATGATAGATTTTAGAGGCATATGGCATGGTAGCAACACATTAATGTAATAATGAAATGTTATGAAAATTCATGGGTACAAATTATGATAAATGTCTGGATGGGGAAAATAAATATTAAGAAGAGTAAAAAATAAATAATTGATGAGCATGTGCTTATTTGCATTAGTAATGAATGCACTAATACAGATATATGTTTGAAATGAGGGAGGCAAGATATAAAATGAAAGGAGATGTTACATTACCAATTTGTATGACTTATGCAGCTGATTATTTCTAATGGCAAAAAGCCAGGGATGGAGAAGTGAGGTTGTGATGATCAAAAAGCTGTTTAAAAGCTGGTATGCAGTTAAACAAAATAAAGTGTAAGGAATTTGGTCAGATAAAATGGAATATGTTTCACAACAAATTTAATAAGAGTTGGCAGTGACATTTGATGTGTGTGAAAGTGTTATATGTCAGTGGAGACATACAAGAACAAATAAGA
The DNA here is from genome assembly GCF_019279795.1 of Protopterus annectens. Taxonomy (NCBI): domain Eukaryota; kingdom Metazoa; phylum Chordata; order Ceratodontiformes; family Protopteridae; genus Protopterus; species Protopterus annectens. Next base: position 186,018,358 of record NC_056744.1, read on the forward strand.
ATGTTAGCTTGGTGGAAAAGTTTGTATTTATCATTTCAGAAAGACATGTAGAATGCTTATATATTAGGAGAAATAACATATTTAAGTGGAATATATGTGGCTTGTGTGGTACAGCAGTTAGTCACTTCACAGCAAGAGGTTCGCCGGTTAGGATCTCAGCTGGGGTGCCTTCTGTGTGGAGTCTGTCTGTCCTCACTGTGGTTGTGTGGGTTTCCTCTGGTTTCCTCCCACATTCCAAAGACATGTAGTAGGTGGACTGGACACACTAAATTGCCCATAGGTGCATGTGTGCAAGTAAATGGTATGGATGAATTACCACAGCAGGGCTAGCTAGTCAACCGGTGTGTAAACTTTGGCTCGAGATAATTGTAAATGTTGAAGTGACATCCTGACCCCATGTGCAAAAAACGGGAAAAAGAGGTTGAGGGTGGATGAATGGCTATGTGTTTCCCACTCAAATAGAGAAAGTATTGTTAAACATTTTTTTTTAGTTAATTTGAGGCTCAAGGTTGAACCTGGTGAGAAGGAGTAATTTATAATAAAAAAGAAGGTGGTTTGAATTTAAAAATACCAGTATTGCATTTGGCATCTATGCATTTATTTTGGGTAATGAGAAAGGTAAAATAAACGATAGGCAAGATGCTATATGAAATGTATAAAACACATGGGGAAAAACAGGAAAAGAAAAAAAGTGACATGATGGAAGAAAACAAATATGGCAAAATGAAATAATGGAAATTAAAGTAAGTGAAGTTAAAGGGAAAAGAATGGTATAATATTATTTTGGAAAATAAATTTTAGTTTACCGTTCAAGGAATTAAAAGAAGTTAAGGCTCCAGTGCCATTAGCCTAGTACATACTTATGAAAATATGAAAAAAGCAATGAAAGACAGAATAAAAAGGTTTGAAAACTTTTATCAAGTAGATTAGTTTTTATGGATAATATAAGACAAGTTGCCAGTGAAAGGGAATATGACACACAAGGTGATGGAGAAAAGGAAATGTTGGTGACTGTAGTAAAAATTGCAAAAAAATAAAATAAAGAACGTTGGGAAAAGTTTAAAAATGAATATAGATAAGGATTTAAATGTATAAATATGAATATGAAATTTTATGGGAGGTCTGAAAGTAAAGAAGATTGATATTGATAAATTGAGCACTGTTTGTGGCAATATGGATGCTGTGGAAAAATGGTGTGAGAATTCTATAACAGGAAAATGGGAAAGGGTGATGTATTGGCTGAAATGTAGAATAACAGATGGGGGTAGCGTGAATAGAAAAAAGAATGAAATAAATATGATTACTTAAGTTTTTTTTTAACTTGTAAATAATTTTAAGTATGAATGTAAAAAAGTGTGTAAATGATTTAATGTTTTTATGTAGTATAAAGTTGAATGTAAATGTTAAAGCACCCTTACTTTTTTGAAGGGTATGGCTGGAAAGCTGCACTGCAAAAGGAGAGACATGGTGCATATTGCAGCCACTCATGGAGTTTCTGATTCTGTGTAACCTGTTGCTGAATTACATGATACTGTTGTGGATATAATTAATATGAATACAGGATTACTGTATTCTAAAATTACTGTCTTGGTATCAGATAGTTTACAATGTAGTGTTTTGCACAAAATGATTAATGAAGAGGCGACACAAGATGGTGTGTTGATTTAGTTGGAAATTATTGGTAATTTTTTTCTGATGAGGAAGAGGAAGTATATAAAGTACATGATACATGAGTGCCTAACACTGGACTGACAATGGCTTTACATGAACCAAGGAAGACTACCCAACCTCACGAACAAACAATAATGGGCGATATAAACATTGTACATAAGATGTATGACAGCAGCATGTACTAATGTCATACCTAGACAATCCAGTTATACATTTTGAATCTAAAGATAGTTCACCCATAGATACATAATGGTATAACATTATAGTTCCTCTTGAAGTTTGAAATGTGTGCTGAAAATGTTAGGGTATTTATGCATATTGTCCCAGAATCTTTTTGTAAAATAACTTTTGGTAGAAAATTTCTTATTTGATCCTTCTGTGACCCTTGGAACAAGTTTATTGTAGGATCAAATCTAAAGGTATTACATAAAAATGTCATTACAATTTAGAGCTTCAGACATTACTGCAGATAAAATTAGTCTCTTTTTTGAGAAGGACTGCAAACAGGTTTTTGAAGTTAAAAGATATAAACTTGAAGACAGGGGGTCGGAATATATATTTTCTGCTTAAATTATATTGATTTCACAGTTGTACTTTTTCCAAGTACTATTATGATTAATGGGGAAAAGGGTATATTAAAATATATATTGGATAACCTAACACATGTTTCTTTTGCTGTGTACATGATTACCTTATACAAAAATGTCCCAAGTGTGGAACGTGTGGATAAATTGGACATACTAGTGTTAACTGTAAAACTGAATGTGGCTTACAGTGCTGTAGTTGACAAAACTGCTAATAGTACAGAAACTGTTGTGGTTGAGCTGCCTAATCCAAAGAATATTAATTCTGAGGAAAAAGTTTTATATTCTGAATCTATAGATACTGTATTTAAATTTAATGTAGAAAATTAGTACGAGTACTTGAATGTTAGTAAGGATGATATGGCTGTTTCATGTGATACTATTAGCAAGACAGTGACAAAGAAAAAGATTAAATCTGATCAGCAAAAACTTACAAAAATGTGAGGATAATATTTTATCTTATCTTTTTAATTAAATGTTAATAGTATTATTAATGATTCCTGTAATCAGTAATGCAACTGAGTTTGTTAGATTTGTTTTGGTTACAGAATAAAGTATGAATTACTTCAAATGGGGAGATGTGTAATTTGAGATGCGAAAGATGGATGATATATTTGAATAACAGGAGTCATGTATGCTTATTACAATGCTTTCTGTGAGAGAGAAACTATTTGAATATCGAAAACAGTTTTGCATAGTAAATACCACATTATAATAAGGGGAGACTTTAATTGCAAGCTCAGAAACCTTATTGACAATATAGGAAAATATATTAAAATCTGTAAGAAAATATTGCATTTTGGACATTTAAAGATAGGAGGACAGAAAAGAGAATATACATCATGTAGGGGAAAGCATAGAACAGAAATAAGATTATATTTTGTTTTCAGAAGGATTAATGCAAGTTTTTGTAAAAATGCAACCAGTTTGTTTTCTTGTGGTGATGTTTGTATTAAATCCATAATATCCACATTGCCAGGTTATATATAGGAAGGTGAAGGTCTGAAGATACTTGCAGGTGTTGCATCAGAAAATGCATCTTTATTAAATGCATTGCTGTAGGCAAAATGGCTCCACAGCACCCTGCACCACACCATCCGGTGCCCCCATCCTAGTCTACCCACATCACCCAGTGCCCCCATCCTAGTCTAACTACACCAAATAAATACTGGGAAAGAGCCCATACTAGAGCGTCGCCCTATGCCTAAGGCCAGCTATATGCAATGGATACATTATGGAAAGAACAGTAAACAATGTTAGTGGTGGCTTATGTTTAAAGTTAAATATAAGAAGAATTTGGAAATAAGTTTTTGGAAACATGAACAATTAGAATATATATATGTACATGTTACAGTAATTTACTAAAAGGATATACATTTGCTATTGAATCTGAAAATATATATAGCTAATATACGAAAAGTTAAAACTATGATGTATAACCAGAAAATATTTTTTGAAAGGCAAAAAAGTTTTTTTCACATTTCTTGGAAAAATAGTTTATATAGAGGGAAGAATGATGGAAAATATTCTTGCTGAAGATGGTGATATTGTGTATACACAAGATGAAGCTATGAAAAACTATTGAACATTGTACTGAAAAAAATGTATGTAAAAAACTGAATATGAATTTCATTGATAGAAATTCTGCATCAGTAAGTGATAAAAATGTACAAGATTTATTGAAGCCAATAACATTAGATTGTTAAAACAATGTTAGGAAAAGTTAATGAACTTTAGTGCATCTGGACCCCGGATAGCTTTAATTATACTTTTTAAACAGATTAAGACTAAGATTTTTATTTTGTATTTTATTTTTTGCATATATTAAATCAGTGGTTGATTTCTTGTAAAATTAATAAACAAGTTTGTGCAGAGTCATTAAATGTTTATATAAAAACTGGAATAAGGAAGATATTAGAAACTGGAGACCTTTAACTTTGAATAATGTCCATTATAAAACTTTTCATACTGCTTTTGCAAGAAAGTCTATAAAATTGTTGGTGAAGGTATATATGGTATGGGGCAATGTACAAAAGATTTATTATTGCTTATTTGTGAGATAATAGCATACAATGGAAAGAAAGGCTCATTAATTACATTTGATATAGAAAATGTATATTATATCAATCATAATACTATATGGACAATTGTATTGAAATATGGATTCCCAGGAAAAAATCATTAAATTATTACAATCTGCATCTTCCAGTACTTCCATCCTCTTACTAATGGATGAATGGGAAAACCACATTAAATACTGGTTAAACATATCATCATAAAAATCATCACCCCCCCCCCTTTTTCCCATTTTCTACATTAGTTTGGGTGTCCTGTCAACTGTCATTGTCTCTCTCTATTTAGTGCCACTTCCTACCTTCTTGGACACTCACGTCTGTCTATCACAGGTCTTTTCTCACACAATCCAATCACCTCTATGCTGAATGCCCTCATTTTCTCTTCCCTTCTTCCTGCCTGTCCCAAATCATCTTCACCAGATTGTCTTCTGTTTTTCTGCACATGTGCCTGAACCACCATCTGACTCTCTCTGCAACTGGAGATACTTTGGCTTCTGCTCTTATATCCTCATTTCTTCATCTTTTCCAAGACATGCATCTCACTACCCATCTCAGGCACTTCATCTCCATCACCTCTAGCTTCTTCAACTGCTCTGCCTTTACTGCCCAGGTTTCTATACCTTAAAGTAGTACTGGCTGCACCACTGTTTTGTGTACTTACTTTTCAGTTTCTTTGGCATTCTTCTGTCATACACTACCCCTGACACCCTGTGTCAGATAGCTGCAGCTCCTCTGATTCCATCTTTGACCTCCTCATTCAGACTTCACTCCTCCTCCAGCACCCCTTCCAGATACTTGAAACTGTTAACCTGTTGCATTATTTCCCATTCTGTCTTTATTCTCAGCTTCATCTATTTATTTCTGTATTCACTGCCATTACAACTGTCTTATCTGTACTCATTTTGCCCCACCTGCCTTTGTTTTGCTTTCCATTCCCCTATCATTTCCTGAAGTTCTTGCTCAAAGTCTGCCTGTAATGTCACATCATCTGCATATAACAACTTTGTTGCTCTGTCCCCTCCAGACTCTGTTCATTAATGTAGTCCATCAGTATGAACAGCAGTGGGCTCAGAGCTGAGCCCTGATGCACACCATCTCCCACTGGGAAACCCCTATGAGAGACCGAGCACTGTTCATGATTGAGTCATTGGGTCCTTGTACATAGGGTGCACTAATTTTACCAGTGTTTCTAGGACTTTGAACCATTGTAGGACAGCCCAAATCAGCTTTCTGGGAGCCTTGTCGTATGCTTTCTCCAAGTATATGGATGCCCAATTGGATTCTTTCCTCATCTCTAGCTTCTTCTCAGATATCTGTTTCACTGCAAATGGGTCAGTTTTGCTGTATCCTGATGTGAATCTGAATTGCTAATCTCCCATCTTACTTTCTACTACTCTGCGTATTCATTTATCAGTCACCCTCTCCACAACTTTCAGGCAGTATGATAGGCATTTGATACCTCTGTACTACTTAGTTGTGAATGTCCACTTCTTGCGCACTGGCACTAGTACACTTATTCTCCATTCATCTGGGATATGCCTTTCTCTCCATATTTCTTTGAGTATCTTCAGGAGCCATTTCTCCCCTGTCTTATTTCAACATCTTTGTCATGCTTGCTGTGACTTCATCTGACCCTACTGCTTTCTCTGGCTTTATTTTCCTTAGTGCTGTTCTTATTTCTTTTGTGGTGAGTGCCTCTTCTTTCATCATAGTCTGTCTGGAGCAGTACAGCTTCTGTAGTTTTCTTCATTCAGAAGCTACTAGTAGCACTTCTTCCATCTGCCTTTGATGTCCAGTGGACTGAAAAACAGGTTGTTGCTGGCATCCCTTATGAAAAGTATCCCACTATCTTCATTATCTTTCTGTCTTTGCCTTGCAAGCTGACATAGTTTCTTTGTGCCATCTACTGAGCCACTTTCCAGTGATGCCACGTTCTTTGCTATTTTGTCTCCACTGTTAGCCAACCAGTATTCCTTCCTAGTCTGGTCTGTCTTTTCTATCTCACCCTTTTTCCTGCACTCCTCCTTTTTTCATGACTTCCTGAACTTCTGAATTCCACAACCAGCTTTCCTTATGTTTCGTATTTCATAGGTTCATAGGTTGGTACTAGGCTATCAGCCCTAGGGCCTATACAAGCCTAGCCATAACAATTCCCTGGCTATTTCTTCCCACATTATTTACTTTCCTGGACCCCTGTCTAGCAGGGCGACCGACGTGATCCCTGGGGTGAATTTCCTTTCTCCCATCCAATCGTCAAGGTTCCTCTTGAAGAGGTCCAAAGAGGCACTCTGCTTGACATGTATGGGCAATCTATTCCAGAGTCTGGGGAGTCTCTGGGTCAGGAACCTATCCCTCCAGCATGTTTTGTTTATTGTGATGACAAGGTTTAGATCCCTGGAGCGTGTAGCTCTGAGGGATTGGGATTTCTTTAAGTGTAGCATGTCCAACAGCTCTGGGTTTGACATGGCCTTGTATGTTAAGCAGAGATCGCTTCTGAGTAGACGATATGCGACAGAGTATAGCTGGAGTTTTTTAAGGCGGTCAGCGTAGGGCATCTGCTTTAGGCCTGCAATTCTTTTAGTGAGGCATTTCTGAGGCCTTTCCAGTTGTTGCAGATGTCTTGAGAGGTACATACCAAATGGGGCGTTGTATTCTATAATGGGTCTGATGAGGGATGAGTACAGTGGGACAATGACCTCATTTTTTCTGGATGAAAAGCCCTTCGCGATGAGGTGTGCCACATAGAAGGATTTCCTGACTGTTGTGGCGATGTGGTTATCGAAGGTGAGACCACTGTCCACCTGTGTCCCTAAGTCTCTTATCACACTTTCTGTGTTTACTGTACTGCCACCTATATGGTAATTCATGGATACATGTTTTTTCCCAAAGGGGATAACAATACATTTCTTGGCATTGAGCTTGAGCCCATGGCTCTGGCACCAAGCATCTGTTTCTGTAAGGCCCTTTTGTAGAGTATCCACATCATTTGGGATTCAATAATGGCTCCCAGTTTGCAGTCATCTGCAAACTTTGTTAGCCAGAGTCCCTTAGTGTTGACCTGTACTTCAGAGAAGTAGATGCCAAACAAGAGCGCCCCAGGACTGAACCCTGAGGTACTCCACTTGTCACTTGTCTGGAGCTGGATTTGGAGTCGGCTACTTTTACAGTGTGGGTTCTATCAGTAAGCCATTTAGCAACCCATTGGGTGACATAGGGATTAATGCCCAACTTAGTAAGTTTATCTATGATTCCAGAGTGGGGGATGGTGTCAAAGGCCTTGGCAAGGTCTAGATAGGCTGTGTGGACCACCTTACCCTTGTCCATGGCTCTGGAGACTGATTCAAAGAAGTCAATCAGGTTCAGGAGACAAGATCGGCCCTTCACAAACCCAAACTGGGTGGGGTCCAGTGTTTGAAGGTTGCCAATGTCTTTGTTTATAAGTTCCATGATAATACACTCCATGGCCTTGCAGATGAGGCTTGTCAGACTGATGGGACGGTAGTTTCCGGGATCCAAGGTGGATCCCCCCTTGTGGATTGGGATAACTGTAGCTCTGCGCCACTCAGTGGGCACGAAACCTGAGGTGAGGCTATGATTAAACATGACACTTAGGTGAGGTGTCAGTTCATATTGTAGTTCATGTAGTACACAGCCCGGGATGTCATCTGGTCCCATGGATGCTGTATTCTTGGCTTTAGAGAGTGCGTTTTGTACCTGTGTGGCCGTTATTACTGGAATTTGGCAATCTTCCGGTATTGAGATGGGCCATTTAGGAGGTGAGAGGGGGGTGAAGTTGGCACTGAATCGATCTGCCAGGATATTGGCAATATCCTTCGGATCAGTATATTTAATGCCCTTCTGTTTTAGCTCAGCAGATCTGAGCATTGCCATTTAGATTCTTGACATAGTTATAGAATGCTTTGTGGTTGTCTTTGGAATCTTTGGCAATTTTATTTTCGTAACTAGCTTTGGAGGATTTTATGAGGCATCTCAGTTTCTTACTGAGGCTAGTAAGTGAGTTTTTTGCATCCTGGGATTTTCCTCTCTTTTGCAAAAGTTTCTTCCTTTTGTTGTAAAGTTTGTTTATGGCAGGGGACCACCAGATTGGCTTCCTTTTTTTGGATGAGAGCATTTTGGTTCTATTTGGGATGGCACGATTCATGCATGAGTGGATGTGCTCGTACAGTGCCTTAGTGTAGGATTCAGCAGTTGAACTTTCAGTTCCCGTCTGCATGGGTTGGCTGCATATCTGTTCTGTAGACCTTTGTAGTCCATTAAGTGTGACTCTGTTTTCTTTACTTATACGTCCTGCAGTCATTAATATTAGAAACATTTTCATTACCTGAACAGTTTTTTGATTAGAGAGAAAGAGTATTGCTTTACCATTATTTATGTCTTATGCAAATGATATTTTAATTTTAGCCAGTTCTAAATTTTGGGTTACAAGAGTGACATTTGTTTTAGAAAAATATTTGATGCATCTGAAACTAAAATTAAATAAGGAAAAATGTAAAGGGTTTGGAGATAGTAAAACAGTTGTTGGCATTCCCTTTCACACGTCTAAAATAGATATGTTAGGGATAACATTTGGTACAGCAGATGTTATTTTTTGAACAATCGACTTCATTCTTACAGTATGTAAGAAACATTACTAATATGTGGAAACCATGTAGACTGGGATTTAAGAAAAAGGTTTATTATTACATTCTTTAATATTTTGTAAATTGTGATATATTGATGGAATGTATAATTTACCCATAAAATTTGAAAAAGAGCTATTGGAAATATATATATATTTTTTATTTATATGTGATCTGAATTAAATCCAATATAGAGACTTTTTAATTGCTCTGTAGGCAATGGTGGATTGGCATTAAAAATCCTGTATTTTTTTTTCTCTCTCTACATTTGTTAGATACTGACTAAAATACAACAGAAAAATGTTGATATTGTAGGAAGTATGTTATGGGATAAATATAAGGATGTATGGAAATCAAATAAGAGAAAATATATGATTGTTCTGCAATGAATGAATATAGAGAAAAGATGATATGATGGGAGGTACTTTTGGAGTAAAGATTGTAAGCATAAGAAGCTATGGTATGGACACATTATGGACAGACTTTACTATATAAAACTGTGGGAAGATAAATCAGATAATATTAAGAAGTTCATATGTAACAGACAAAAAATATTTATGAAATTTATAGGAGATTGACTTTTAAACAAGTTACCAGTAAAAAGTTTAATAAAATATAAACAAAAATGCATTGTAACATTTGGAAGGTTGAAGAAACTATACAGAATTTTTATTAGGCTGTGACAGAATTTGAGAAGTATTACATTTGGTATATTGTAAAATTTCAAAAAAGCTTCAAGATTTTGAAAAGGAATGTGTTTTTACATGGTCATTATTCCTCTACTAACGTGTCCTCTATTGATCATGTTGATAAACTGAGTTATGCTATGGCTATCTTAGAAATTTAGATGTCAAGAATTGTTGTATAACAGTATGGGATGATCATTGTGTTTTTGGTAAAATTAAAAAAAAATGGTTATGAATGAAAGGGTGGGGTGGGGATTTTGACTAATTACTATATATTGAATTAAAATGCTTTATGATGATACAATTACTTTGATGATTATTTGATTGGTATTTACTTGAACTTTAGTTTATGATGAATACAGTTATAACCCCCTCCATTTTACCTGTCAGTGGGAGCCAAAAGGCTGCAGCAAGAAGGGAGGATAAAAAATGCTTAGATGGAAAGCAAATTGCTGATACCAGAGAAATTATTACTGAGGGTGGTAGCACTGTTGTTAATTATTTGGATATTATAAATGCATGGGGGGGGGGGGTAGATGGTGATCATTTGGTAAAAGATGGATGTGAAGTGGTGAACAAATTAACAGGTTTATGATTTTGGACTTGGTGGTTCCATAAGGTTTTATTGTTAAAGATTAAAAAATTTAGGTCATTTAGGATCAGAGTCCTTTTGCAAGATCACATTTGAAGTGTTTTCTCTGGTGGAAAAAAAATGAACTTGTTTGCTAAGCAGTCCTTTGAACCATGGAAGTGTATTAAAACAGGAACTGCTATTATGTAAAGAATGAATTTGACAGTACAGTTTCAGATATCTGATGTGACTGAACAAGAACTGAGTGGGTACATTGAAGAAAAGCATAGGACTGATGTGAAATAAAAAAAAAAATGACTGTCGGAATGGAGCATGGGAGGGATGGGTTAACTTGGATATATATTTATCCAGTGTTGCTTTGATAAATGTCAAAATAGGTATGATGAATTATTGGCGATAGCACAAAACATTTTTTTGTGGAGCTGATGAGTATTTCATACAGAGCTGACCTAGAAATAGATCTGTTCATTGTGAAGAGATGGGGCATCCCATTAAATACTGTAAACTGACCTGGTGAAAATGCAGAAATTGTTGGTTTGGTTGTGAATTAAGTGATGATGAAGAAAATGAGGACATTGCTGAAGGGAAAGGACACTGTTTATAAAGAAAATGGTGAAAATTAAATGTCAGGTGCTAATAAAAGAGGACATGCTGTAGAATGTGCTGGTTTCACATCTTTGCTTCAGTTTGAAAAGGTATATGATGGTGTGTTGAATAATTCTAATTATGGTTTGGTAGAAGAAGATTGCGAGATTTTTTTTTCTGTTAATGTAAAATAAGAAGAGCAGAGTAATAGTGATTGAATGGCTTAGTAAAGGGAATAAGTATTAGCAGATGTGTTTAACTTTTATTACCATTAACAAGAGTGCAAACCACATGCATGGTGCAATAGAAAACATACCTGGTTGCTGGCCCATCCTCATTTTTACTTGGTGATTATTTAAACATGTTAACTATACGATTGATCTTTGCCTCAACCATGTTTAACAGTCATTTCTTACAAAATTTACAGAATTGCTAGGGAGTTTAGCATGCCAATATTTCCCTTTTTTGTTTCTAACGAGCATTAAAAAATAATAACCAAAGCAATGTATTATGCCTGTTGAATTTCTTAATACAGAACAGTTCTTCACCAATATTGCACCTACTGTGCATACATGGGGTATTCATTCATCTACTGGCTTTTCACTTCTAAGCAAGAGAATAACAAGAAGCTCGTGACACTCTAAGCAGGGTCTACGTGAGCCTTTCTAAATGAAATTCCAGTTCCCTTGGCCATGTCCACCTCTGACATTTATCTATGGACCTGGCATTTTTATTTCTCCCTGATACTGTTGCATTATTTTCTGATCCCTCCTATCATTGGGGGGGGGGGGGGATCTACCCTTTTCCACATTCTTGTGATGGACTTCTTTAGTGTTAGTATTAACATTCCTAACAGAGCCTAGGTGGATTGGCCGTATAGGACTTCTGGGCTTATTGGTGAGCATCATAATTAAGAATATATGTAATCTGGCAGCATGTAATGGAGCATCTTGAATGTCCCACCCTCTTTTATTTGTAGGTCTTTCAGCTTGTCTATCCATACCTCAAGCAGCACGTTATCTATTTATTTTTTTCTGCCTGGCATATTGTTGGAGTTCACCTCTTCAATTGCAAACAGTACCACAGACAAAGGATATCTCTGTCTAGTGCACTTGGCTGCATTGAATTGAGAGGATAGTTCAGCATTCACTTTTATTCTAGCACTACCCCTATGACATATATTTTTCAGAAATCTTATCAGCTAGTCTGGGAAGTGAAACCACTCTGGAACTTTAAATAAGAAGTCCCAACATACCCTGTTGAATGCTTTCTCTCCATCTGTACTTTAAATCACCAATTGTTGCCCTGACTGTTAGTTATCAGTAATGTTTTCTTTGTATTGTTGAATGTTTGCTTCCCTTTCAGAATCCACACTGGTCTCCATCTACTGTGCAGGCGATAATAAGGGCAATTCTGTTGGCTAAGATTGTCAGAAATGTATTATAATTTTGGTTGAGGATGGTGATGGACTATACGATGTAGGATTTAATGGGTTCTTCCCTACCTTCAATATGGCTGAGATTACTGCCTCCCCTCCAAGATGTTGTAGGGTCTGTAACCCCTTATTTATCAACCTAAAAGAGTAGTCCTTAAACTCTCCCTCCCTTTAAATAGAGTTCCAACAGGATACTATCCATTCCAGGGATTTTACATACTGAGAGCTTTCCCAGTGTTTCTGTCGGTTCATCCAGTAATATGGGGTTTGTTTGTCAAGAGCTTACAAATGTAATTCTGGGCATGTTACCTTGACCAAATAGTGAACAAGAAGGGGGGGATCATTGATATCTGTGTAATATTCTTGAAAGCTACTCAATATATCATTAGGGTTGTCACTAATTTGATTCCTAGCCTTAACCCTAATTTTAAAGACCCACCTTTCTACTTTACTATGCCTTTTTCTCATTGTTAGGGTTTTTTGCTCTGGTTGAGTTTCCTTGAATTTTTTTTAAATCAGCTCGCCCCAAAACTGTCTGTTTTTCCAAGATTTTTTCTGTCTCACTTTATGCCTCTCTAATGTCAGCTTGTGTCCCACCCTTTTTCTTTGTAGATTTTTCAATTGGTCCCAGTAGCACTGTCATGCAACATGTGTATCTCTGAATTAGTCCCTCCCTACATATCACTGTGCAGCATGCTGTTTTGCATAATGCACCGTGTTTTTGATTATGAATACTCCCTATATGGTAGCCAGAATGATTAACAAAAATGTAAGTCATTTCAGAATTTTCTGTCTCACATAAATGTTGCTCAAATTTAAACGTTTTACTGTTAAGCAGTATTTATACTTTTAGTCAATGAAATCTGAAATGTTTTTAAAAAGTGCCCAAAGAGAATATGGCAATCTGAAAACAAAAAGGCTTTTTGTGCTTTACAGTGCTTTAACTGTATCATACCCCTATCTTATAGGAATAGAATGGAATTTGTATCATTTTCATTATATCATACCACTGCCTAAAAGGGTTAAATGTCCTAGAGCTCCAGTTAGCAGCAGGTCATAATTTAGCATTTTGATTGAAACAGTCCAATGTTGTAAAGAAAGCACTGCTGTTCAGGATGGACCTGGCTTTTACCAGATAATGAGATTATGGTAGCAAATCCTAGTGATGATTAAGCTATTTTCAAGTTTAAATTTTGTCATCTTATAGCAGAATTCATCATTTGTCTTTCATTTTTTCAAAAGCTCACATACTGATTTCTCATAGACAAATCTTAAACAACCAGGTATTTTTATCTCTATAAACACCATGTGCATCATTTCAGCTTTATCTACAAAAATGATTGGTTGCTTTCTTGTGCCTAATTTTAACCTAAAACGTGCGAGCCCACGGTAAGGCGCTCTCCCTTAACAATGCAGGCAGTAGGAGCAAATTGTAAGAAGAAAATTGTGAAGATTTTCTCTCTCCATTTCATGTATGAACTATTTTCTATTCCCTGCAGCTGCTGTCAGTCTGATTTGTGCAGTGGCAATACAGTTTGACACTTTTAACTTAAATAGGCTCTTGTGTCCTCATTTCTATATTTAAATCCCCTCTTTGTGTAAAGCACACTTCATGAAAATTAATGATAAATCTGTAAATTAATTATTGTAGAGGTCCACAATTAAGCAAGACTGTGCATCTGTCGTCTGTGTTTCAAGGAATACAAAGTCAGTTGCACAACACAAAAATGTCCTTTCAGGTCTTCATCGGTTCAACAGGGTTGAATTTATTATTCTTAGGGTCACGGGTGCCAGTTATATAAATGAAGAGTAACTGCTGTCAGTCTGATTCCATGACATCCATGTAAAGAGCGTCAATGTCCAAATAAAGGTAAAGGCAGACTTCAGAATATACAAGTAAGGTTTTTCGAGGATTACTTGCTGATTGGTGTGCTTCAGAATTATTCTAGCAGGAAACAGTTTAAAAGGCTAACACATTTCTGCATTGTTGGCATTGGAGTTGCTTTGTACTGATTAAATCTTAAAATGAAAAAAAAATAGTAAACACAAAAGAATCTATTAAGACACTTAGTAGGATAACTTGAGTCAGAGTAGCAGTCTGTGTGATATTAACATCCTGAGGACAGATAGGTTTTAAACCCAATTCCCTCTTGTATACTGTGTGAATCTTTAAGCTCTGCTGATCTTAATAACTCATGACAGACTCTGAAAACAGTTCACAAAACATTAAAAACATTAAGTTTACAAAAAAAGTGGGAATTATTCCAAATGGATATACTCTTGAAAGTAGAACTGGCATTAAAACACATTCATTTAATGTACCATAGAAGTAGCCTCCACCTGTTTCTGATGTGCTCTGTTTATTACTACTGTTTGACCCTTCTGGGTAATTAGAGGCTAATGCTGAAAAGTGGACCTTCACTTTTAACAGGCATTCCTGGTGCACAGCATGAAGTTAATACAAGTGAGTTACTGCTTTAGCTAAGATAAGAGATAGATAAGACCTAGAAATTAAATGTCAGAGTTTATTTGTAATTTCATCCGTCACTGAATGTGGATATCCAGGTGAGATGCCACCTGGGAAGCTGCAGTCACCATAACCTATGACTCAATCACAGCTGAAGGGCTGAACTGTACAGTGTAAGTGTCTGAGAGTTAAAGACAGCACATTTTAAACAGAAGGGTGAATTATTCAGATGTTAACTGATCAGAGTCTCAAGAGAAAACACAGGAGAATACTAGGTAAAAGGTGTGCGCAAATGCCGTAATGCTGTTTATCAAGCATTCAAATATTGTTATTCATCTTACAAGAGACAGTGAAAGGCATAGCATCAGTAAGAAGGTGCCAAGTGATGACACCAGCCTGATACATTGTAGGTAGTAATTAGAAAAAGGAAAATTATAAGAACTGAAAAGGGTGAATTGAAGAGAAAATGGTGCTGTTGGTGAGAGAGCCACATGAGGGGTGTTTCAGGGAAAGTAATTGATTGGAAACCAGTATTTTTCTCAGTCTTTGCAGAAGAAGGAAAGAACAAATACAAAAAAATAAACAGGGTGTGAGATATGGAGCCGGATGCAAGTTGTTTCTTGATGGTGTTTCCTAAAAGAGAAAGAGATACAACTAGGTAGGCAGGATACATTGAAAGTAATGAAATCAGGGGCTGCCTTTGGAAAGGAGATGGCAATTATGCATTGGTTGCCTCACATTAGAACTACAGTTATCAGTGGTAGAATTAATTGTGTTCAAGCAAGAAAGACATTTTTGCTTCTTTACAGATGACACAGAAGACTATTTTTGTGTGAATCTCCAAGGAATGATAGAGCTATCGTGGATAAAGAAACATATGAGAAAAATAGAAAGTTCAGTAGCTACAGCAGAGTATGTCTAGAATGTGTAGAAATGAGGTACTGATGTCAACTGAGCAGGAAACATAAAATAGTTATATTAGTGTCAAGAAAGGGATAAAATTTCACCACAAGAGGTCAGCAGAAATGGTGCAGGGTTACTGCCCACAGCGTTTATTTTATTTTACATTTGTTTACTGGGTAGTGTCCAACTGGGCTGGTGGCCTGTTTTCACTGGAGACCCAGGGAGAAAAGCTCCAGAAAAAAGACAGTACAGATAAAGATATCCACTCAATACATCACTGAAAACAAATTAAGAAAAACTAATTACTATTACTACCAATTTTTTGCAAACAAAGATTACAATAATATTCTTCATATAGTTACAACAATTATAAATGTAAATATCACAGGGTCTGGATAAGTAAGTAAAAAACCGATAATGGGTAGTGAGCAGACCTACAGTGATGAGACCTGCAGAAATGCTACAGAAAGTGGAAAAATTAGCTTTTGGACTGTATAAGTGCAGACCAAAGGCTGTGCAAAGGAAAATACTAGCCATTTGAGCTGTAATAGTGGGAAGGAGTATGTGAGGGAAGAAAATGAGCATGAGAGAGAGGAGTTATCCTGGTGGAGAACACGAGCAAAGCCAGTTGCTTTTACGATGTTCTTTTATTTTTGTTTTAAATGTAATGGAACAAGGGGTGCATTGTAAGGTAAGGGGAAGAGCATTCCAGGACGTAGATACTTTGAGTAGAGGGAGTCACCATGATAGTTATGTGACTGTGTTATTTTGAGCAATGGCCTATTGGAAGATCTAAGGGACCTGCTGTTTAACTGTAATTGGAGTAAGGTTGAAATTGCAGGGCAGCTATTAGGGCTGTGTATGATTTTGTGGGCTAGGGTAAGTTGGTTAAGGTTAACAGGTTTGGAAGTTCTAGCCAGTTAAGTTGAAGAAGAGTGGAGCAGTGATGGGTTTTGTAGGGGTGGTCTGTGGCAAACTTTGCAATTTTGTTATAGCAGGATTCCAGATTGTGCAGGTCAGCTTTATGTAAGTTGGTAAAGGTACGAGAGCAGTAGAGAAGTGTAGAGAGCAGGTGGGATCTAGCAGTGGCTAATCTGGCTTGGGGTGTTAGATATGGTTTGGCCCTGTAGAGAGCACCGAGCTTGGAGTTGACTTTTTTGATAGTTTGTGGATATCAAATTTGAGATGGTCATCTATTGTAATACCTAGGAGTTTGGCCTGGTTTGTTAGTTCAATTATAATACCATTTGTGGAGTGAATAAAAAGGGGTAGGTGGTTTGACTTGGTAGTTTTGTTTGAGAGGATTATTAATTTTGTCTTATTTGGGCTAAGAATGAGTTGGTGGTTTGATAAGAATAAGTCAACTTCTTGAAAAGCTTTTTGCATTTTATCTTTTAGTTCATGAGGGGAAGGAGCGGACCAGATAATAGAAGTATCGTCTGCGTATTGTATGGTAGAGGCAAGTTGGGTGGTTGTTAAAGCTATTTGTAAATATGATAAAGAGAAGGCGGTTTACAAGGCCAGTCATGAAGACTAAACATGTACTGTGTGATTTATGACTATGACCTAGGATAAGGGGGATTTCCTCCACAATCGGTGACTTATTTAACCTCCTGCATCCACAGCCAGTAGCAGTAAGGAAAAGAGTGAGCATCAGAGAGGTAGGTGATCAGTGTTTCTACAGATATTCGACTGTTCTAAAATAGCTAATGGTATCATTCTTTCTGGTGGGGGATCGAGACAAGTTAGTTCAAGTGCTTGCAGGACCTAATGTATTGTTGCAGGAAGCCAAATACACACACACACACAAAATAATTTGTGTAAGTATGGTGAGAATGTTGCAGTTAGTCATCTCTAGTTGCATACTAACAGGACAGCTTCTGATGGGATACTTAAATGAGAATACACGCTTTCCACATTTATGTTCAACCTTCATATGTCAGCACTTTTCAGAGAGATGAAGAGCATAAGCAGTACAGAAAAGACAGCCAATCCCTGCAGGATGATTTTTCAGGAACAGTTTCTGCCTCATCATTAAGTGAATGCAAAGATGAGTAAATATTAGTTTGTGGATCCCCTAACAGTAGAGGATCAGCACAGAGGAACCCAAAAATGCATACAATGTGGAAGAGAGAATGACAGCACACAAGAGACCTGTAGATTCCTACTGAAGATTACTTCAAAATATAGTGGGAAAAACATTATATGAAAATTTGTAGGAGATGTTTTCTCTTAAGTGAGAAGCAAAGTCGTGTGCATGATAAATGGAGTCAAGTTGAGACTAAAAAGTAGGAGGAGCAGCACAGTATGGCCGAAGTAAAAAAAAAAAAAAAAAAAAAGTGAATTCTGTAGCCTTAGGCCAGGGACTCGTCGACAGCACATTGCACTACAAAAATAACATCGAGTGACTACATGCAGAGAGAAGAGGTGATTCAAGGACACAATTAGTGTGGTATGCAGAGTATGCAAATGACTGTGGTAATGATATAGAAAGTAGGTTCCAGATGTAAATGAAGGACAATGCATATGCAAATAGCACCATCAAAGATGATCGAGAGAGATTCAGAAATCTGTAAAGCAGACATGCTGTTCTGCAATGATCACCTTTTATGAATGCCAGGAATTACTGCCGAGTAGGATGCAAGAATATTTGCAATAGTAGCTATTGCACAACAGCACCTGTTAGTGGCTACTCTTGGAGAAATGCCTTTGAAGTGCTACTCTGCAGACCTTTGCTACCAATGCAGAAAGTGCTGTCAACACCTAACTTGCCTTCACTTCACTGACCATCAGATCATGAGCCACCTCTTTGTGGATAGGGATACCAGATGATTGTCAAATTGTGTTGCATGCATGCAGAATCATTGGGGGTGCATGGACTCCTGTCCCACTGGACACTAAACTGTGTGTAGGTATAACCTTTCTAACTACAAGGACCTTTCAGTGACCAACAAGGGACATACTAGGAATTGTGCAGACAACCTCGTGTATCCTACAGCAGTTCCTCAACATTATGCTACAGCATGTGAAAGAGTACATATGGTTCTCAAGGACTACAGAGAAGAGAATCGCCACTGTGTAGATATTCCACAGTGTTGCACATTTCCCTTGCATCCTGGGTCCATTGCTTGCACACACCTTGCCCTCAAGGCACCAACTCATGCAAAAGGTGTCAAGTACATCAACAGGAAGGCTTCCACTCCCTCAGCTGCAATTCAGTTTGCATAGCCCAGGGTATAATATATGATGCGTCTGTGCACCGCCCAGTCAGTTTTCATGATTTTTATATTTGGCACATATCTAAACTGTGCCACTGTTTTGTGTGGGGTAATTTTTTCAGGTTACCTATTAGGTAGGTGCACATATAGGCAGGTATAGAGCCTGTTATGCATAGGTTTCATGCAGTCGGGTAGCAGGCCACATATGATGGTGTCACTGCTGTGTGTTGCAGGGGAATGCTGGATATGTGTTACAAACATGGGTGGTGATCCCCATTTTCAACCCCACCAGGCCACAGCAGCGATGGCATACAATCATACATACACAAAGACATAAAAGATGATGGAAAACATGTTTGGTCAACTTAAGGGATGCTTCTGTTTTGTAGATGAATCCAGTCAGGCACTGCAATATTCGCCCAAGACCTGCAGCCAGATAGTTGTGGCATATGCCATGTTGCATAACATAGTTCCATGGAAACAGCTCAGCAACAGGCAACTATCTCAGCAGGGCGCCAGTATACCTGTTAGAATACACATGTCAAGGAGGGGAGCCATACAGAAGAGGAGGAGAAACAGAAAGCAGTGGGAGCCTGTGAGAGGAAGACAGTACTTTGCAACACAGGTAAAGAGGAAGCACTTGATTAACAACCGTCAGCCATAGCACAGGAAAAACAGAATAAAATGATGAATGCATTATCATACCCAGACTATGTAATACACTGCATGGACTAACCATATTGTGTTTCAAACATTACATTACCCACACATGTTAGGCAGTGGGGAGGACACAGTTATTTACAGAGGTGGAGGAAACATGGCGATAAGTGATAACAATGTCATTATATAGGCCAGGATCATGGCATGTGGATGTGGCAGCCATCTAGTCTAGACACATGTTGTGGGGAATCACTGATCAAATTTTAGTGTGACAGAGTGGAGAATCATATCTTGTGAATATTGGTGGCATGTACTGCAGTGGCATGCAGTCGTCCATGGCAGGGATGGCATAGAACAATAGCCTTAACCTTTTGCATCATGATGTACTGCTCCTTATCTGAAGACATTGGATGTATGCTGTAAAAAAACAGTGCAATGGGTATGAACAGGAGTGGGGTTTCATGTGCTCTTGGAGAATATTGATAGTGTGAAGCTATGATAGTAAGAGCATGTAGAATGGAGAGCTGTTTAGGCATGGATCTTGAGGAACATCAGTGTGTTGGCATCTGTGGCCAGAGCTGACAGTGATGGCATCTCAGTAATGGTCATTGTCATCTAGGCATGTATATTGTGTGGCCAGTCATCTTACATCTGGACCCATCCATAGCCACAGACTGCAGGAAGGTTGATATCTGCCTCATGAATACACAGATTGATGCCATATCAACCACTAGTGGTCTGAACAGCACTGTCTGCTCCCTGTGCCTTTACTCCATGACACTGTGTAGGTATAGAATGTCATTCCATAGGCTATGCAGCAGACTCACCATCTCCACAGTGGTGATGGTAGCAGTTCCACTGCCTGAATTACTGACCAGGATATGCAATGATTAATGCCACGTCTTGCACATGTATCAGAAACAGACTGGCAGCTATGGCTGCAGTGAACACCACCATTCCTCTCCCCTCTGAGATATACATGCACGTCAGAGTCAATGCAACTCACAGATGCTGTCCTGGCTGGGAATTCCTGTATAGCCTGGGTAGGGCTCACACTTACAAGACATCCATCAAACAATGGCAAAGATGTACTTTCAGACTGTTCTTACACATGCTTTACATATGTGGGGGATGAGTGTGAACCCTGTATAGTTGGGTTATTGGCAGTGCAATTGTTCTATCGGCCCATGTCATGTACACATTGCTATCATTATCACGTACAGGTGACCTGCTGATACCAGGCATGTTCTGCCCTGTGTTGGACCCACCAACAGTAGAAACTATGAAAACATAAAAATAGCACCATAATAAATGAAACCTTCCCCCATCCCCAGCAGGCATATTGTTATATGGCAGCATCTGTGAATGCTATATGGACACATATATACCATGTTGTGCAGGAGACTGCAGTTGAAGACTGGACATACCTGGAGGACAGATGGGCGGAACTCTCTTGATGAATATGGCCTGCCTCATGCAGTGCATTGTATAAATTGGCAATGTAATGGCTAACAGTGATCTGGAGTATCCCTTACAGACACTTGTGCATTTCTCACCAGCCCAACTCCCACATCTATGCAACTACTGGTATGAGGGTCTGATCCCTTCCCAAGAAAAGTGTATGAAGAAATCCTTAATCTCTGTGAATTTCTTCTGTGTTGCTCCTATGGTGGGCAGTACTTTGTCTTTTTTTTTTTTTCAAATAAACATCTTTATTAAATTATCACATATGACACAGGCAATCTTACATTTATATAAATGAAAAACAAACATCGACACCAGTTTAGTTGCAAACATTATACATCACAGATGCAACTGAAACAACTGTAGTTGCAAACATTATACATCACTTACAATTTATGCAGTCATTGTCTGTTGAGCATTATATGGCTCATTCAAATCCTGCCTCTTAAACCTCATTCCTTCTCTGCATATATTGCTTCCACAATTCCAGTTTATTTCTATATAGTTTGCTCCATCTCTTTTCTAAAGATCCCCAATTCCAGTTGTTTTATCTCTGTTACTATATTCACTACTTCTAGTAAAGTTGGTCTAGACTTTGATTTCCATGTTCTAGTAATTCCATTTTTGGCAGACACCATAATTAGACTCAGCAAGGCCTTACTATGTCTAGGCAATTCCAATCCTGTATAGTAGCTCAAAAAATCATCTCCCCAGTCCAATCCCAGCATTTCCAACAGAACGGTTCGCAGGGAATCCCTAAAGTCTACCAGCTCATTACACACACAAAAAATATCTTCGTAGCCATCTCTTTCTTGCCTATCACACCTCCCACATTCGCTATCCATCTGAGGAAAAATTCTTTGAAGTCTAGTTGGGGTATAAAAATACATATGTAAATACTTCCAGGCAAAGTTATTAAATCTTCTAGACTTTGTTGTATATATGGGAGCTACACATATATCCCCCATTATCTCTTTGTGAATTGTTTATCTAATCTCTCTTTCCAATCCTTTCTAAGCTCCTCTGATTCTTATAATTATAATGTAATATTTTATATGCTGTACTAATTATTCCTTTTTAATGGCAGCTTCTGTTCTAGATTTTATTAAAAACTCTACCAGTACTGGTCTTTCATTTAGGACCCCCCTATGTCTTTCTCTTTGCATATACTCTGATGGCAATCTTTAATAGGGAAGGAAATCTCTAATCTGCAGTCCAAATACATTCTTGGCCTCTTCCCATTCTATTACCTTTCCCTTTCTAGTTATTTACTCCCAATACCTTGGTTCCTTTGCCAGTTTTTGCCAATACATTCTAGCCCCCTCTTGCCTGTTATCTGAATCCCTAACCACAGTCATCCCTATCGGCAGAATCTCTTTTCTTCATTCTCATGCTGGTTTAGTTCTTAGAATACTGTATAATTTTTGCTGTTCTCCTTGAGTCTGCATTGAAAATCCCAATCTCTCCTTATTTCTTGCGCCCTACCCCGTATCATCATCATTCCTTTCCACTTTGAATTATACTTTTCTACTTGTGCTGTGTATAAAAGCCTTAACTGTGTTGCTCTAAAATACCCCTTAAATTGGGTAATCCTAGCCCGCCTTGTTCTTTTGGAAGAATCAGCTTATTCCACTTGACCCTTGCTGTCTTCCCTTCCGAGATAAAATCTTCAACTCTTTAATTGCTACACTAGAAGGCAGCTTCTCCTCTGGTTGATAAAAATATGCCTGAACTGTGCATAAGACTAAAGGAGCTAAAAACATTTTAATTGTTTGCATCTTAATATCCATGTAACAAAGCTTCCAGTTTTTCAATTTTTGTATTATCTTCTGTTTAGTCTCTTCCCACATATCCTTATAGGATCATAGGTAGGTACTAGGCTATCGGCCCAAGGGTGTAATTAAACCTAGCCAACCAGGTTCCCTGGCTTACGCCACCCAAGAAAGTTAATCTTCTGTGCTCTTGTCAAGCAGAGCCACAGAAGTGATCCCTGGGGTATATTTGCTTGACATAGATAGGTAGCTTGTTCCAGAGCATAGGAAGTCTCTGGGACAGAATCTATCCCTCCAGCATGTCCTGTTTGTTGTGGTGACAAGGTTTAGGTCCCTAGAGCGTGTAGCTCAGAGGGATTGGGATTTCTTTAGGTGCAGCATGTCCAACAGTTCTGGGTTTAACATAGCTTTATATGTTAGGCAGAGATCTTCTCAGAGTAGGTGACATACTACAGAGTAAAGCTGGAGTTTTTGAGACGGTCAGTGTAGGGCATCTGTTTGAGGCCAGTAATCTTCTTTGTGAGGTACTTCTGTGGCCTTTCCAGCTGCTGCAGATGTCTTGTGAGGTACATTCCAAAAGGGGCGTTGTATTCTATAAATAGGTCTAATGAGTGCCGAGTAGAGTGGAACAATGACCTCTTTTTTTTCCTGGATGAGAACCCTTTTGTGATGAGGTGTGCCACATATAAGGATTTCCTGAGTACTGTGGTGGCGATGTGATTATCAAAGGAGAGACTACTGTCCACCTGGGTCTCAAGGTCTCTTATCACACATTTGGAATTAAGTAGACTGCCATTTATGTGGTAGTTAATGGGTACAGAGTTTTTACCAAAGGGGATGACAATGCACTTTTTGGCATTGAGCTTGAGGCCATGCCTCTGACACCAGGCATCTGTTTCAGTGAGGCCCTTCTGTAGGATGCCCACATCATTTGGGGACTAGACTATGACTGCTAGTTTGCAGTCATCTGTGAACTTTGTTAGCCAGAGGCCTTCTGTGTTAGCCTGTACTTCAGAGAAGTAGATACCAAACAGGAGCGGTCCCAGGACTGAACCCTGTGGTACTCCAATTGTCACTGGTTTGAACTCAGATTTGGAGTCTGCAACTTTTACGTTGTGGGTTCTGTCAATGAGCCATTTGGCAACCCATCTTGTGATGTAGGGATTTATACCTAGTTTAGTGAGTTTAGCTATAATTCCAGAATGGGGGATGGTGTTGAAAGCCTTGGTGAGGTCGAGATAGGCTGTGTGAACCACCTTCCCCTTGTCTACGGCTTTGGTGACTGCCTCAAAGAAGTTGATCAAGTTCAGAAGGCATGATCTGCCTTTCAGAAACCCAAACTGGGTGGGGTCCAGAGTTTGGAGGTTACCAATGTCTTTGATTATGAGTTCCATAATGATACGTTCCATGGCCTTGTGGACCAGGCTCATCAGGCTAATAGGATGATGGTTCCCAGGATCAGTGGTGGCTCCCCTTTTGTGGAGTGGGATAACTGTTGCTGTGCACCATTCAGTGGGCACAAAGGCTGATGTGAGACTATGATTGAACACGGTGCTTAGGTGGGGAGCCAGTTCGTTCTGAAAGTTGTGTAAAATGCAGCCTGGGATGTTGTTCGGTCCCATGGATGCTGTGTTTTTGGTTTTAGAGAGTGCAGCTTATACCTGTATAGAGGTGATTACAGGGACTCTGCATTCTTCCTGTATAGATATGGGCCCTTTAGAGGGTAAGGGGGGGGTAAAGTTAGCACTGAACCTATCTGTCAGGATGATGGCAATATCAGTTGGTTCTGTAATTTTCGTGCCGTTGTGCTGTAACTCATAGCAGATTTGAGTGTTGCCATTGAGATTCTTGACATAGCTATAGAATGCTTTGTGGTTGCCGTAAGAATCAGTGGTGATTTTGTTTTCGTAGCTAGCTTTGGGGGATCTTATAAGGGATCTCAGTTTCTTACTGAGGCTGACCAGGGAGCTCATCCACTTATGGGATTTTACTCTTTTGCAACAGTTACTTCCTTCTGTTGTAGAGTTTATTTATGGCAGGGGACCACCAGATTGGCTTCCATTATTTGGAGGATAGAGTCTTGGTTCTGTTTGGGATAGCACTATCCATGCACACATGTAAGTGCTTATAGAGTGCATTTGTGTAGGATTCAGCAGTCGTAACTGTATTGTCCATCTGCATGGGTGTCATGAAGTTTGCCACTTCTGTCTTAAGAAGCATGAAGTTGACTTTGGAGAAATTTTTTACTGTGGTTTCCTTAATGGTGGGTGGGGGCAGGATGTGGATATCTAGGGTGATTAGCTTATGGTCAGATCTGACCAACAAGAAGTTGACTTCAGATGTGGAACACCGGTCACTCATGTTGGTAATGACTAGGTCTAGGATATTGTTGCCCCTGGTGGAGGTGTGGATAAGTTGATCCAGGGCATTGGAATTTATGAATTCCAGAAATCATTTGGCGAAGGAGTTGGTACATGAGTAGTTTTCCCAGTTAATGGTGGGGTAGTTGAAATCGCCCATTATTAGGGTGTTTGGTTGAACCCTAATATTTTCCAGTATATCAAGAAATGAAGAGTGGGAATCCTGAGGCATGGTGGGGGATCTGTAGCAAGCTATAGTTTGGATTGCAGTTTTGCCCAGTGTTAGTTGCACTTGGATAACCTTGGATGCATTATGCTGCACAGCTAGCCTAGAGGTATGGATATCCTTAATGAATATAGACACACCTCCGCCTTTGGTGTTCTGGTCCAGGTTAGATGGCTGAAAAGTGTGGTATGAGTTATAGCTTGGTAATGCATGGGGTACTCTCTAGAGCATTGAACCAGGTCTCAGTCACTGCACAGATATCAATGTTCTCCATTTTAAGAAGTGCCTCAAGTGAGTGCATTTTGAGATTTAGACTTTTAGCATTGAGTATCATTACCCTCAGTTTTTGCTTGCCTGTTCCTGTTACGGTGGTGAATTTGTCATTTGAATCTTGCCTAAAAAAGGCACTATAGGGGAGGCAAAACCCTTAGCCAGTATCCAGAATCCTAGGTGAGACAGGTGCAGGCCATCTCTGGAAAAGCATCAAGGTCTGTTGACCATGTCGTCTCAGGCAGACATATACTGGATCCCCTTAGAATGACACCATAAGCTTAGCCAATTGTTGAAGTCAATCATTTTGTCCTTGTACTGCAATATCATTCAATGGCAGGATGCTACTTAGGACTAGGGTCATATATGCCTGGGATACAAGATCGGAGAGCTCTTCCATGTCTCTTTTCATGTAGTCCAGGAAGGTACATCTCAGGTCTTTCACACCAACATGGACAATGACAGAGTCATATTTGTACTTGTAGTGGAGTGACCTGAGTGCGTGGGCTATGTGGCGGATCCTGGCACCCGACTGGCAGCTGACAGTAACCTTCTCCTTGTTTAGCCTGGTGAGTGGGACATCAGTGTGCCTGACTATAGAGTCACTTATAACTAGTGTGTTGAGTATGTTGTTTTGCCTTATGCGCTGTGGTTTATTGGCACACTGAGGCTATGGGCTGTGTCTCATTTGGGTTGTGTGGAGGGGTGGAGGTTGCATGCGTTTCTGCTTTGGGGGGGTCTCTCTTACTTGAGCAGGTTATTATTGAGAGCCTCTGCAAAAGTTTTTGTGTTTCTATGTGTGGATTTTGGTGGTGTAGGTTTAGTGGGACTATGTGATGAGTGTGGTGTGGTGCAAGTGTTTACCTTCTCTTGACTGTTAAGTTCAGTCTTGGTTGGAGAGAGCTTTACCTCCAGTTTGGCTAGATAAGTGCATCTCTAACAGGTTGTGGTGTTTGGTGGTAGGAGGAGGTGGTTGTCTGTGTATATCAGGCAATTGCTACATTGCCCCAAAATGCCCAGATTCATCAGATAGACAAGAGAGAACACTGGGAGCTAACCCTTGGACATGCCTGAATAAAAAAAACTACTTTCCTCTAGACAAGTGAGGAAAGTGAGTATAAGAGCTGTTTTTCTCTAAGGAAGTGAGGAAGGTAAGTACAAAAACTGTTTTCCTCTAGGTAGATAGGAAGGTTGAGTGTTGTAGTAATTTGTAGCTTATTTAGTGCTAACAAGTTCTGAACAAGTGCTGAGCACGAATAAAAAAATTCAAGTGCTAAAACTAAATCTGTACCTGGATCTTGTTGTAGATAGGCTACCTAGTGCTTATCACACCCAATGATAAGCTAGAATGCTTAGCTGCCACAACAGAGTCATTTCTAATCCATACTCCTAAATACTTCATTTTATCATGTCTCCATAAATATGGATATTGTTGGACCAATTTGTGTGTGGGTAAATAATTTGCCACTTATTGCCTTTGTTTTGCCTTCATTCATTTTGTATCCTGAGAAGGTTTGAAACCATCTTAAAATTTTCCACAACACTGTAATATCCCTTTCTGGTTTTGTCATGTATATAATAATATCGTCTGCAAATAGAGCCAGCTTTTCTTGACTACCATGCCGCTTATATCCTTGAATTTCTGAGTCCCTTATTTTCTTTGCCAGTGGTTCTAAATATAATACAAATAACAAAGGGGAAAGTGGACAACCATACCTGGTTCCTCTACTCAAGCAGAAGTCATCAGACAGGACCCCACCCACTTTAATTTTCACCTCCGATCCCTCATATACACTCTTAATCAACCTTAAAATTGTATCAGGGAAAGCAAATGCTTCCATTGCCCTGCTCATAAACTCCCAGTCTACTCTATCAAATGCTTTCTCAACATCAAGACCCACCAATAACAGTGGCATTTTGTTACATTCTGCTTCCCTCTGGATAATCAGTGTTCTGTTAATATTGTCAAATGTTTACCTCCCCTCCACAAAACCACATTGACTCATATCTATCAGTTTTAGTATAACTTTTGCCATTCTTTTAGCCATTATAGACATAAACTCAAAATCTTGGTTTAGTATTGAAATGGGCCTGTATAAAGCTGGATCTGATGGATCTTTACCCTCTTTAGGTATTACCATTACCACCACCACCTTCTTTCAGGATGCTGGTCCTTCTCCTCTTAAAATATTGTTAAAACCTTCCAGATCTTTATCAGTTTTTCCTTCCTAACTTCCACAGGAATACCATCTATTCCTGGGGACTTTCCTGTAGATTGGTTATACATAACCATTTTTATCTAATCTTTTCACATCCTGTTAGTAACTGAGCCTCATCGACCTCTAAGCTTGGCATACAAAATTCTTCTATAAACATTTCCATTGGTACCTTTTCTTGATTTCCATATGTCTCTGCTTTATACGAACTTACATAAAATTTTTGAAATATTTGTAATACTTTTCTACAGGATCTCTTGTTATCTTCCTTGTTATAAGCTCCCTAAGCTTGATGACAGCCCTTTCCAGTTTCTGTTGCCTGAATTGTTGTGCTAACAATTTTTGTGCTCTAGAAATATCAAAAATAGTTGCTTAACAGCAGTCTTTCTAAACTTGTACATATCAAGGTAATCCCTTATTTTCTGTTTAGCATTCTGCAGTTGTTACTTTTCTTGTTCTGAGAGAACAATACTTCAACATTTGTCAGTTCCTCTAAATAATTTTTACTTCTTAGCCATATCTCCCTTTCCTTTATTTCCCCCTAGTTTTAAACTCCACTTTAATTTTATCCCACTCCCTAACTGTATTTTTAGAAGAAATTTCTATCTTCTCTAATAGCTCTTGAATCAATTCCAAAACCCATTCCTTAAATTTCTCTTTTCAGCCAGTAGGTGGGAAAGAGCCCGTGCCTCATTTTTATTTCATTACCTTGCATTTTTATTTTACTTATTATTGGCGCATGATCTGAAACAGTTATTGGGTGCATTTCAAGCCCTTCAATTAAATGCACATGTTCCTGTGAGATATAAATTCCATCTAGCTTAGCCCAGTTTTTGTGTCTTGAAGAATAATATGTATATGTACTCCAAACTAATAGTACTGAATTCAGATCTTCCATGCCAAACATTTTCATAATATTCTTTCAAAAAATCTACCCTCCTTTGTTGTATTTTCCTTTCTAGGCCCCCAGACATATCTTTATTGTTACAAACCAAATTCCAGTCTCCACCTATAAGTGATATTCCTTGCTGAAAGCTGATTATTTCTCTCAGATTTTTTCTTAAGCTCCATTATAGCAATTTTAGGTGGAATGTAAATGCATGCCAGTGTAATCATTCCCCCTTGCCAGTAGCCCCTTGGTACTATATGTCATTATCTTTTTTTCCTCTTCTGTCACTATTGGAGCTCCTCTTGCAATTAATTTAAGTGCTCCACCTTTCCTTTGCCCCAGATATTCCACTGAATAACCATCCTGAAAACCTTTCTTTATCAAATTCACATGTTCAGTTCTTTCCAGGTGTGTCTCCTGTAGCATAGCTATTTGCACTGTACATTTTTAATATAGTTCACTACTTTTTATTTTTTATATTTATCTTTAAGACCATTCAGACTGAAAGACATTACGGTAAGCATATTTTTTATAGTTATTATTGCCATCTTTTATGTATAACTGTCTTTTTGTTAAATGTCTAGTTCCAACTTTTATGTTACATGCATATACTGTTCAGTAGGTTGGTCTTTTATACAATTGTTTTTTGTCATACTTATTTGAGCCTGTGCCACATCTTACATAACTTTTTGTTTTTTTGAAAGCCCTCAAACAAAACAAACAATCCCCCAAATATTGAAGTTTTTGCTTCCTAATAAGAACAAAAGTTCTAAGTTGATAGCGATACAAAGAGGCAAGAGTTAACCAAAAATAAAAATGAGTCATGCTAAGAGGCATGGTACAGCCTGTGCTATTAGTAAGTGCTATTAGATTTTGTTTAATAGCTTTTCCAGCTGAGAAAACACTTGAATGCTTTCAGTAAACACTTTTAACAAGCCATTTCTCTTTATCAAATTGCCTTCTAGTGACATGCAAACCAGACACGACTGCTAAGGGGTACCTTCTTTACTAGAAAAAAAGACTTATAATATTCAATATTCTTTTTCATTTATATGATTTATAATAAACTTGTTACAGGATAACGCCTAGGGTCTTAACCCAGTCATTTCCCTATGTAAGGATGGGAAAAAGCACACTGATTATTCTTTTGTCATTCTCTCTTAATTAGAGCTTTCTTCTCTCCCCCACTTCTCCTCACTCCCACTTTTTTACATTACATTGCCTACATTTCTTAAAACTGAACAAAGAAAAAGAAGGAAGAAGGGAGAAAAAGAAAAAAAAATCACCTGTATATATTAGTATCCCCATAGCATGTAAAAAACTGAACTTTTTACTTCGTCTAATTGCTTTTGTCTCATCTTTAAAGCCTTCCCTGCTGGGAAAATGCTTGATTGCTTTCAGAGAACATTATGTCCTAGCCAATTTCTCTTTTCTTTTTTTTCCTTTTCCCTCAGGCAGTTCCCTTCCACCAGACTGTCTCCAGTTTCTCTTTATCAGATGGTCTCCACAGAGACATGAGAACCAGACAGGCAGTTTATTTTTATCAGATTGTTTCCATGTAAACATGTATACCAGCTGCAGAATTAATACTAAGTATACACTCATTTGCTAGAAAAAAAGCCTCATAATATCCAATATTCTTTTTCATTTATTTGCTGTCTCTTAAAACTAATCAATCTAAGGTCCTTAATACAGTCATTTCCACATACAAGAAAAAAGCACATTAATATTAACTTTGTCATGCCTTTTTAATTAGGCTTTTAATTTTTTTTTACATTGCATTGCCTATATTTTTCAAAATTGTACAAGAAGAGAGAGAGAGAGAAGGGGGGGAAAAAGAAAAACAGCACCTGTTTACAATCCCCATTACACTTAAAAATAGCATGCAAAGAAAACCATACACCACAAATGCAGTACTATTAAGAAAAGAAAATGTTTTCTTTACTTACAGTCTGCTTTCTCCCCTCTCTTCCCCTCCCCAAAGCATTTTTTTCGAACATTAATGACATGAAGTAGGGCATATACTTTAGAGTCAACCACGAATCCAAGAAATTTTGAAAAAGTCCAATATTTCCAGATTTTCTTGTTCTATCATATTTCATAATTATTGCATTGCAGTCCCACATTGATACTGCTTTTATTGCTGTTCTCCTTCACCCAAATCCTGTCTCTGCTTTATTTCCAATGTACTCTTGATTCTTGTAGTTAACTCTCATGCTTCCTTCCTTCTCCAACATTTTCCATTGAAATAGGTTTCACAGATACAGTTTCTCTATGGTCTTTACCAAAAGAACACGAAGCAGTATCTCCTTCTGTTTCACAGCTCACGTTTTGTTGGACAAACTTTTGCATTTCTTCCTTAGCATGCACTTCATCAAATAATGATTTTGTCCCTTCAGAGAAGAATACTCTGAAGACAACTGGGTACAGCAGTTTGAATTTCACACCCGTGTCTCAACATTCCATGAACAGTGGAATAAATTCACTCCTCTTCTGCCTGCAGTGAATAGTCATTCTTCACAAATACCTTGCTGTCCCCCACTTTTAGTATTTTGCCATTCTGCCACAGTTTTGTCAGAATCGCCAACCTTCTGCTGGTAGAAATGTATCTTTACTCTTAAAGGTCTAAGTTGCTTTCTTATATCTAGGTTTGGAGCATACACACGATGTGCCCTTTCAACTAACAACTCCTGCTGTGGAATACCAGTCTAATTGCTTATTTGTGCTTTCATAAAATTAATGCAGTTTGTTTCTTCCAGCTTCTCTGGTATAGCTGAAAATCTCAGGTTTTCCCTATGTGCTCCGTCCTCTAATTCTATTATTTTTTGGAACATCTCTTCCTGAGCAGTCTCATATTCAGCCAACATTTTTTTCATTTTGACCTGTGAGTTTTGCATCTTTTTCATCTCATCTGAATATCTGTTTAAAGCTTCTTCCATTTTTTTTAAACTTTTGTTTGTGTTGATATACTCGATCAGTGTTTTGTTTAGTTTAACCAGGTCTGTATGCAGTTGTCTTGTATCCTCCTGTAGGTTATTGGAAGTCATGTCTAAAGGTTGCATTGCTTTTTGCTGAACAACTGCAGAACTTTCCCCAGTTGGTGTTTCATCCTCACTTTTTGTAGCTGATTTTTTCCAGGTCTTCTATATTTCTTTATTCCTGGCATCCAGGCAGTGCACTTACTAGCCATTTACTGAAATTTACCCATAAACACAAGTCTACTTGCCTTCTCTGCTAAGTTTCTATTTTCACACTGGTAGAGCTAGAAACAAGCTGTTACTCAGTGTACAGCCATCTTGGAAGTCCAGTAGTACTTTGTTTTGTTCTTGTCATGCAGTGTGCTATATTAGTGCAAATATGATATAGACTGTTGATATGGCTACATACATCACTGATGTCCTGTACAAGTTCTACTTGCATCTGTTTCCAGAAAGGTTTGTTTGTTACCTTTAGCCATCATGCATGTGCAATGTTTGCAAAGGGGCCTGCAGTAAGTCCTCAGTTTCCTGGGTGCTGAACCTTTTTAGTCTTTGACTCTCTTTGGGACCCATGACAAGATGTGTGTACCTGTGCATTACACGTCAGACAGATGAGTTTACATGGTTCTCTGTGGGTGTCCCATATATATGTATTCTGTTCCCATCCCATAAAGTGCCTCTTTTCATCTCTCCTGTTGTACTTCGTTGCTGCTCCCTTTCTTATAGATTTGTTATTGTGACACACCACATCCTACACTGGTATACTCAGTCCCTGTAATACACTGCGCACCCTGTCTCTCACCCAGCATGCATTGCCACACCTCAGCAAATATAAAGGGGGGACACTGTGCTCTGTGTGCATTTCCTGCCGTCTGTGAATGTTGTCACTGGTAAGCCTAGGTTAGAGGCAGGCAGAGAATTTTATTGTATGCATCTTTTTTTCCCCCATTACAAGTTCACCACAATACTAAGTTCTTGATACTTTGCGTTACAGTGGTTGTGGAGTGGAAAGAAAACATGCAAGGATGCAACAGTAGGTGACAGCAAGTCTCCTGCCATGTGCATTATTACAGCACTGTACAGTTTTGATAGCACATTTGATGTATGTGTATACTAATGACTTCACTTTTCCCTTCCTTTTACAGGTCAGTTTATAGTGGTGGTAGAATGGTGATGGTCACCTCAGCCTGCACTGACTTTCCAGTGGGTGCCAGGCCTGCTTCTCAGCAGAGAATCAGAGGTCATCCTGTAGAAGGTGGGCCAGTAGGCTTGCTAGTGGATTCTGTGGGTACTACTAATGGGTAGAGCAAAGGCTCCTCTGCTGATAGTGGCGCAGAGGGTTCCCCTGTGGTCACCTACATCAATTGCTTCAGCAGTTGCCTCACAGTTTTGGAATATCTGCTGGTACAGGGATTTGTGTCTTGCTGGGCAGAGTCTGACCATCAGGCCACCAGAGGCACAGACTCAACATGACACCAACAATGGAAGTGACTGATGCCTGTATGGGTTTTGCCTATGGACTGGTGCGGCATCAGCCATGTATGGTTCTACTCTGTATGCTGCCAAGTTCCCCATTCATATGTTATCTTGCCTTGTATGTAGCTCACCTTGTTTTGCGGTCCACTCCACTCTTCACCAAGTGCATTCCTTCTGTGTCCATCTACATTAGTTCCCACCTTTTATTACTGTACATCCATTTGTCTGTTTCTGCATTTTCTTAGTTTGTGCTTATCTCATCCCACAAATGTTTTTGACTGCCTAGTCTTGTTATTCTCTATTTATATGAAACATGGGAGCCTTTGCCACAAAAAAGTGCCCCCCCCCCATTATTCCTTTTGTTTACCCTTGTGTATTTCTTCTGCTTGCTATTCCCAATTTCCTACCTTATCTCCCCTATTCTTCCCCATTTATATGATAAACTTGGGTGTAAACCCTCCTTAGTCTTTCTGCCACTGTGCATGTGACAGCATTGAGGTGATTCCTTGCACACACATGTACATGCATAGCCTTGGACACACTTGATCACTTTTTCCTGTGATCTCAGCCACACCAATCCTGTACTTTGATAGCAGATTCCTTGACTGAGGCTGCCCTTGCCCTGCCAGATGGCTAAACTAATCTCCTGTGCATTCCTTTTTATCATTTACCAGCATTATGCAAACCCTGATTTGTATGAAATCAGCTACAGGCTGCTTTGTGTACTGGATCCATGCTAGTCACTGCTGCACAGCTGGAAAAAGGTTGCCCATCAGCCTTATGGATTTTATTTAGTGACATGAATGGCATGTTTGTATGCAACAGTTTCAAACTCGGGTGTGATTCTAGAAGGAGGTGAACCAAGAAATGAAGATTTTATTTTTTTTTTTTGTTACAGGCACTGCGTATTTCTGGGACATCTTTCAAGCAATGGTAATGGTGGTGTTAATGCAATGGATTGACAAAGGAGCAGGGTAAGGGGAAAAGACATACTGAAGGGAATAAGTATTAATGATCATATTAAAATAAGGGCTACTTTGTTGGTACTTTTGAATGTGTTCTTTGGAGATTGTGAAGAAGAAAAAATAATAGTATGTTGATAATCAGAAATTTAATTCTCTATCCTGCTGTTGTAAATATTCCATCTGTGTCTTGAAACCCGGGCCTCCGCTGAAAACAGGCTCTGTGGAACCTAGTCGGACATTCCCGGTCAACAAATGTTAAATAAAAAATAAATAAATTTTGGTTGTTCTAAGATGGTTATGCCCAGAATAACTTTCATCTATGCTAAGCTCAAACAACAATCTTCAGTATTAGGATATTTACTGATCTTGACCACTGACAACAGCAACAGTTAAAAAACATGGTATCAGCGAGAAGCCAATTTTTGACATGGAAGGGTTCCTTAAATATAATTCTTAGTTTTCTGTGATGAGTAAATGAACAGTGTTTATATGGAAGAGATTTAAGCAAGGATGCATACTATGTGCATTTAGTGAAAGGAAAGGTGTTTTTCATCAGACAGCTGCAGAATGTCCTGTAATGTAAAAAGTGTTTGACTGGCTTGACTCCACATCCCTCTTGGAGGTAATCATGCTCTTGTTACTTCACGTGTCTGTAAAGTATATAACAATGTATGCTGTACTTACAACCTGATGCTGAAAGTTAATGAACCTTTGTTTTGTCCCATAGGTGGCTGTCCTACCTCCTCCTGCTCATCCTTGACCTTATAATTTGTCTTGTAGCCTTCCTTGGTCTGGCAAAGCATAAAAGGTGGCTACTGACAATGTAAGTAATCCTTTTAAATAAACATGCAATGGAACTGGTAGCTCTAAGCTTAACTCTCAACTGTCCACATTTTCACAGAATGACCAGATTCTTGCTTCATGTTTTTGGCCTTTTCTCAGAAAATTTGTGTTTTTTTGGCAAATCACTGAAAATTGAAGTCACTAAGTAATGGCACACATTTGAATTTCAGACTGTATATTCTTCAGAAAATGCATGCTAATACAAATCATTTTATTCTAACAGCTTTCTAAATTTATCAGGACAATATTTAAAATCTGTCCCTAGTTTGGGCTTTTGTTCCCTGATTATTTTTGGCTTTGTCCAGATTCCTTCTTCTTGGAGGTTGAGAGGTGTGCTTCTGAGTCCTCATTAATATTTCTAGGGCTGCCTAATTTTGGGCTTTCACTTTTGGAGTCTTATAGAGTAAGTGTGTGTGTGTGTGTGTGTGTGTGTGTGTGTGTGTGTGTGTGTGTGTATGCACGATGATTATTGCAGACTTCCTTGTATGCATTTGTTTCTTATCATTAGTAGAGAAGGATGAATGAGCATTTAACATGCCCTATTAAAAGGGTACAAGTGGTGACAGATCTTACCAGAGGCTATCATGCACTATGTGGATGACATTAAAATGATCTCTTGTGTGTGATATATATGTATGTGCGAGTTGTATTTTTTGTGTATACACACACACACACACCCACCCACACAAAGCAAGTGAACTAACATACTGATGAAAGAGTTGTCCGAAGAAATAGAAACATAACAAAAGTTGAAAAAGGGTGTCAATAAATTTAAAGGAAAAAAGGGGGTTGTGTACATAAAAGCAAAGTACAAATGACACTGAAATAATAAGTTATAGTAAATTAAATCTAAAAAGTATAAGAAAGCAAGGTACAATCTGTGTCTGAGGTATGGGTGTATATCCTTTAATGTAAATGCTTCCTGGATTGCAAGGGTAATTGTAGGAACTGCAACATTTTGGCAGTTTTTTTAATTTGTTTAAATCTGTCTATGAAAAAAATGCTTTCAGCACACAAAGTTTTGCAAGTATCCATTGAAAATGCTGAGGCATTTTTTATGCAAACTCTACAAGATCAGAATCTGCATGTATACACAGAGATGAAAAGGAGCTGTTTAACAATATGTATAATGTAAAGAAAGCACTTTCTTGAAAGGCAGAAAAAAATGCATGCACTAGTCAGAAGTGAATCACAGCATAGGAGCAGAACACTGTATTTTTAAGTCCTTTTAAGGATTTATGACTGAAAACAGCTGTGCAATTCTTTATTTAGTTTCTTGTCATATTCATGCCATACGTATTTATCTTTAAGGGACAAACAAAGGTTAAATTGTGTAAAGTCTTATTTAAGCAGCAGCATTATAGCAAGTCAATATCTTGGTTACAGCAGCCTGCAAAAATTGTGAATGGCAAGACAAAGTCATGATGGCCAAGCAAAAATGCATGATCATGGTACCAGTGAACTGTCCGAAACTGTATCTGTTGTGCTAAGGCCAAGTAATCTGCAGTGGATTAGAGAACATGACACATGTAGTTGTAATGACTTCACTGTTTGTATGCGTGTGCTTTTTTTTTTTTTAAAAGAATACAACCTTGATTGTAGCCAGAAAGCAGTGCAGCAGTTTGAATTAATGCCAGAAAAAAAAAAACAATACACTGATAGTAAAATACAGTAACATATCTTTAGGCGTTGGATATCTGTCAGTGTAGTGTACCATTAAGCTGAATTCAGATATTCCCCTTGTAGTACATATACCCTAAGGTGTATTCCTGTGGCAGTGAGGTAGAAAATTGGGAATCACCTCAAACATGTGAAATAATTAGTTATTATTAGACAAACTCGACCAGTAAAGTGGATTTAACAGTATGGCAACAAAAGTGAAACCAAATAACATCTGTGTATGTATTGACATAGAATGCTATCCCTTTAAAATTGATGGTGAAGTTGTAGCGATGTTAGCAAGTGCCAAATACTGATAAGTGCTGTAAGTGCCAGACATGGGATTTTGGTAGGGAATATGGATAGATCAGACTAAAAACTGTGCAGATAACTGATTCTTGAAGCAGCCAACAATCTCATCAACCCCAGTAGTTTTTTTTTTTTTTTTCTTACAAAAAGTCATTATTTATTTATTGCATTTGTTAACTAGGAAAGTCCATTTTCCTTGGAGAGCCAAAAGCTCCACAAAGTCACATTCAAATAAAAATAATCACATTACAGAAAAAAAAAAACATACAGTACTATTCATGGAATGAAACTGATAACAGTAACAACAATGAAAAAATTACAGTCATGGCCATATAGAAGTAATAAATCGGATATATTCCAGTGACACATTAGCGAAAATATATCTTCAAGTTCAGAGTGTGTATTCAAGTAACACAGGAGTGTAATATATCTGTAGGTACATAGCCATGATAAGTAAGTCAGAGTAAAGGAAATTAAGTGATAGCACTATGGCATCAGGGAGAGAAATCAAGAGTTGGGGTTGTGTGTTGGGGCTCAGGGACATAACCATAGTGAGAAGAGATGTAGTTTGAGAGATTTTTTTAAAGGAAGCTGGGTTGCTGATTGTTTTGAGTGAAGAGGGAGCTTATTCCATGCCTTAGAGACATTATAGGAATATAACATTTGACTGGCTGAGAGCTTAGGTTTCTCTGGATAGTAACATTTTGTTTTTGGACCTAAAGTGTCAGTTTGGATGATACATGGTCAGTATGGAGGAGAGGCATGGGCAAGTTTCTGGGTGGTAGATGAGCTTGCTGGCTGTAGTTAATTGTAATAATGTGAGATAGTGAGGGGATTCTAGCCAATTTAGTTGATGCAGAGGAACAGTGACGAGTGGAATATTTTACATTTGTGGCAAATTTGGCAACTTTTTTGTAGCAAGAGTCTAGTTTTGTTTTCAAGGAGGACTGTAGATTGGTGAGGACGGGAGCACCACATAGAAGTGTTGGGAGCAGGAAGGATGAGGACAAAGCCTTTTTTGCGGTAAGAATGAGAAAATAGTTGTACCTGTACAGGGCACCTAGTTTCTGATGAGTTTTTTGATGTTACTGTAGAGATGAAGGTCAAAGGTTAATTTGTCATCAATGATGACACCTAGTAATTTGGTGCCGGGGACAACTTCGATGTTGGTGTTATTTTGGGAGTGAATGGTGAATGAAGACTTGTCGACAGAGTTGGATTTTGTGGGGGGTAAATATTAAAAGTTTTGTTTTATTGGGGTTGAGAATGAGATGGTTCTGGAACATCCAGATTTCGGTGGAAGTAAATGCTTCTTGGGTGAGCTGCTGTAGTGCAGGGGCAGATTTGGCAGAGCAGATGATAGTTGAGTTATCTGCATATTGGATGACAGTACTGTGGATGAGAGAGGAATGAAAGTTATTAACAAATATGCTGAATAAGAGTGGTCCCAGTATTGAGCCTTGGGGGACACCTGTATTTGTAGTTATGAAAGGGGAGGAAGAATGTTGCCATTTAGTAGACTGCTGCCTGTTATTGAGGTAGTTAATAAACCATTGTAGGGTAGGGGGAGATTGCCTGAGATTAGAGAGTTTAGTAAGCAAGAGGGAGTGAGATACAGTGCCAAATGCCTTTGATAGATCTAGGAAGAGTGCTGCGACTAAGGAGCCAGCATCTTGAGCTCTGTTGACAGTGTCAAGGAAGGAAATGTGGGCAGTGTTAGTACTATGTCTGGGCCTAAAGCCATGTTGAGTGGGTGTTTTATCAAGTGACTGAGCAGCTGAGTGTGTATACATTTCTCTAGTATTTTGGAGATTGGGGAGAGAATGGCAATGGGATGGAAATTTGAGATGTCGGAGTTGTTGCCACCTTTGTGAAGTGGAAGGATAAATGCTTTTTTTCCAGATATCAGGTATGCAGGATTCCTGAATGGACCTGTTTAGGAGGATACTGATAGGATATGCAGTGGAGGATGCTGAGAGTTGTAAGTATTCTGCGGGCAAGTTATCAGGGGCGTTTGTACAAGGTTTAAGTTTGTGAAGAAGTTTTTTCATAGTGGAGGTTGGGTATGGATGTTAGTAAGAAAGGAGGTAGCAGATTAGAAGGTGAATACATGGTGAATACACAGGTGGAGTACCTGGTGGGTCAGCTGTAATAGGTGGGAAGGTGGTGGTACATTTATGCATGGTGTCTATGAAGTACGTGTTAGAGGGAGGCTATCTCAGAGGGAGTTTTTTTTCTGGGTTTGGACATGGGTTGTTAGTTTCATGGTGGAGTAGGCAGTTGATTGCACCCCAGAAATTATTGGGGTTTAGCTTATGTTGGTTTTGGATAGCCTGAAAGTATTCTCTCTTGTTTTTGATGACTAGGCATTTAGCTTGATTGCAAAGTTGTTTATATTGATTGAGGTTAGACAATGTTTTGTTTTTTTGCCAGGCTTTGTCCCTAGAGGGCATAACTTGCTTTGTGGACTTTGTAAGCCAAATTGCATGTTTTGACTTCATCCTTTTTAACCGGAGAGGGGCAAGACTATTTAGAATCCTAAGAAATGTAGAATTGAAAAACTGTACAGCTTCATTGAGTGAGAGAAATTTTAGTGGGCTCCAGTTAGTGTTCTGCAGGATGTCATTGAGGGTGTTTGGGGAGAAATGGGATAAATCTCTAGTGTATCTATATTGATGTAAGTTTGTTATGGAGGTGGGCTTATGTATTATGATATTTGGGTGAGTCCCTGTTATGTCATAATAGAGGATATAGAAATACTGAGTAGGGTAGTAAATATGATGGATGATGCTAGTAGGGGGTGAAACAGTCAGAACATGCCCTCAGGTTGGAAAAGTTATTGGTGACACTGTATAAAAATAAGTTCAATCCAAAAATGTGCCACATGTGAGGACTCTCTGAAATATGCCCACAGAGTATGGAACCAGCCCATTTCTTAAAAAGTCAAGGCTAGTATACATACCAAATATATCAAGGACAAGACTACCTTGCAGAGGTTCTTAGAAATATTTAAGTATCTTGTGAACTTCATACCCAATTTATCCAGAGTGTTGGTGCCATTGTGAAAATTGCTTGAGAAAAGGTAGGAGCAGTCTTTGAATCCTCAAATTATTTAGCCTTCCTGTGAAAAGGTTTGTCTTAAATTAATAACTGGTGTCAAAATCATGGTCGGAAACTAAACGTCAAAAAATGCATCCTTTGAGAAGTCATCTATTCCAGAGGACTACCACATTGATAATACCCCCCTAAGAGTTGACCCAGTTCAGGATTTGGGATCTTATGTGAGCAGTGGGCTAAAATTTGACCAACATGTGTCTATTGTAAGAAAGTCCTTTTATATTGCACAGCTTATGTAGATCAGAGTGTGTGATATACCTTTAAGAAGCTTTCCAGTGAGCTAGCACTTGCATATAAGTACTGAGCACGTGCAAGCAAGAGTGCCATTTTGAGTGAGCAGCCAGAGTGTGACCATGGAAATATGTAGTCAGTCAGATAGTTCAAGTTTAATGTTCCTGCCATCCATCCTGATGTTTTTGTGTACAATAAACTACTTAAACACCCAAGCCTCAATGTTGTCTTAATGCACATAAGAAGAGTGACATGGTATCAGAATGAGATCCAGAGTTACAGCCATGAAGCAACCGGTTAAAGTTGGAGGAATGTATTGGAGTGCATCATCCCTACTGCTCAAACGACTCACAAAACAGGTCAGAAATGAATTAAAGGAACTAAACTTAGCTTAAATGATTTATTTCATTACAACTATAAAATGAAGCACTCAAAACGCTCAAAATGAATGTCTTATTAAATGAAATGTCTGAAACTGCAACATCTTGATAAAATCAAAATAATTATGAAAATGTTTGAAACAATATCCGAATCGCATGAAATGTACAAAAAAGGGAAAATGACCATATTTTTTCACTGTGATATTTTTTTGTATTCACTAAAGCCATTAAAAATATCCGAAGTATACAAAGTGTTTGCAGTATTACAGTGCATTTATTTTGCAAAGTACAGTCATTTCAAAGAACATTTCACAAAGTACAGATCTATATCACATCAGCGAATGTTAAAAATAGCGAACGCTGATATATCGAACTTCAAAGTCTGAAAGTTGAAAAATGCGAAGGAATGGATCAGCAAATATTTTCCCAGGGAAAAAATTAGCTGATCAAAAAAAAAAAGAGTACATAATCAAATTTAAGTGGGGGGCTGTGCCCCCCACACCCCTAATTTAAATATAACAACTCCAAGATCGCACCACAGTGGAGAAAACAGTAAAGCCCGGAGAACGGCCCAGCAAATTTTTTCCCTGGGAAAAAATTTGTTCATCCGATCCTTCGCATTTTTCAGCTTTCGGACTTTGAAGTTTGATACATCAGCGTTCGCTGTTTTTAGTGTTCACTGATGTGATATAGACCCGCAAAGTAGTTATTTCAAGGCATATTTTGCAGAGTACAGTATTTCGAAGAGCTTATTGTGGATTTCATTATTATTGCAAGTACCTGGTGTGTGTGAATGTTCATACATAATTAAGAGGGCCATTTTACATTGTATTTTTACTACAATCTGTGGGTACAGCAGAAAGATTTCAGAGACCTGCATCGCTTGTGTTTGATAACAGTATTGCAGAAAATTGGAGATTGAAGAGGAATATGATGTTTTCATACAGGCTGCTTTTTCTAACAAAGATGCACATGCAAAGGCATTTATTCTGTTTAATTTAGCTGGTTCAGCAGCCATTGAAAGAGAGCGTTCATTTGTGTATGCACTTGCTGTGTTTGCAGGGGAGGGGGAAGACTGCTGTATTGTGGTGTCAGCTGACACAAGGGAAGACCCAGAGTGCTTAAAATGTAAATTTAAAGAAATGTGTAACCCTCAAACAAATATTACAATGGAATGGCATTTATTGAAACTTTTGCTGCATATATAACTGAGTTGAGAAACCAGGATAAAACATGCAGATTTGGTGATTTGAGAGATGAGTTGATAAAAGACAGGCTTGTGTGTGGTATTAATAATGACACAGTGAGGAAGATTTTGGTTTGATATAGTGATTTAACATTAAATAAGGCTATTGAGATTTGTCAGATATATGAGCATACAGAAAAGCACACAAATATGTTTACAAATGAGAATAGCAGTGGAAGGCACAGTGACAAAGCTCAAGTTGAATATATGCAGCACATGCTTAAAAGAAACAGGCGCAAGCACATGGCAGCTACTGCAGATCCTGTAACAATCCCTGGGAATCCCCCCTCCCCCAAGTCTTTTCTGCAAATTCCAGAGCATGCTCAGTGAAGCATAAGAGTGAGTCAAGAAAGTCAAAGCATGTGCCCCCACCCAGCTTTATAGTCAACTGTCATAACTGTGGTGGTAATCACAAACCCAGAAGAGAAAAGTGCTTAGCTTTTGAACAGCAGTGTCATTCTTGCAATAAGTGGAATCATTTCAAAATGTTTGAAATCAAATAAGGCACATTATTTTATTAGAAGAGGACATTCCAAGAGGCAAGTTGATCAATTAAGAAAGCTGCAACCCTACTTTTTATGTTAATGGTGTGTCTGTGCTTGCAGAAACAGTCAATGCAGTAGATTTATGGGCAAATAATGAAATATTTTGTACTGTTTGGATTAATGGGAGTCCTGTAGAGCTCAATGTAGATACTGTCTCAAAGTGCAATGTTATGTGACCAGAAACACTTGCTAGAGTAGAAGCTGCAGAACAACTTGATTTGCAAAGTGTGAGAAGCTTGTTGCTTATTATGGTGAAGAGATTTAAACCAAAGGCTCAGTAGTGCTTTCATATTGCTCTGCTGGGAACAGCTATGACTTGCAATTTTTTATAGTGAAACACATGTAGTCATTATTAGACCTCAGAGACAGTTTGAAAATGGGACTGCTTTCACTTCTTAATAAAGAAGTTCACTGTGGAAGCCTGAATGACAACATCTCAAATTTCACCCAAACTATGTTTTCTGAGTATGCTGATATTTTTGCAGACGAACTAGGCAAACTACCAGTTGTGTACTCTATAAAGTTAGACTTAGAGGTCAGCCCAGTTATCAGACCAGCACAGAAAGTTCCAGTAACTATGCTAGTGGAGCTAGACAAAATGGTGCAGATGGGAGTAATTTGTCCAGTAGAAGAACCTACTGAATGAATATCCTCCATGGTAGCTCATAAGAAAAGTTGAGATGATATCAGAATATGTATTGATCCAAGAGATTTGAACAAAGCATAAAAAAGACCTCCTCATCCATCCAATGCACATAGTCAAAGAGGTTGCTGCCCTCATGCCAATTGCCACTGTTTTTTCTGTCTTAGATGCAGAGAGTTTATTTTGGCAAATTTTGCTTGACCAAAAATCTTCACTGTTAACCACATTCAGTATACAATTTGGAAGATACAGATTTCTGAGAATGCCATTTGGGATAAATTCTGCCAGTGAAGTCTTTCAGTGTGCAATGGACGAAATATTTTTGGGCTATTCCTACACTATTATAGTAGGCGATAGTCTAGTAGGAGGCAATGGTGAAGTCGAATATGAGAGAAACCTCAAGAAAGTTCTGGAAAGAGCACGCCAAGTGACTCTTAAGCTGAATCCTCAAAAGTGCAAGTTCAGGCTGAGAAGTTACTTATGTTGGTCACTTGTTTACCAGTTCAGGCTTACGACCAGATCCTTCAAAGGAAACAGCAATTCTTGAGATGCCAGCTACAGACATTGTTCAAGCCTTATAATATTTTCTTGGCATGGTCAACTATCTAGGCCAGTTCAGTCCACATTTAAGCCAACGTTCAGCACTGTTTAGAGAGCTGACATGCAAAGATGTAATTTGATCATGGTCAGAACAGCACCAAAGAGTATTGTTGTCCTGAAACAGAAAATTGCAGCCCACCAACTCTCAGCTGCTATGATATCAAACCAGTTACTCTTTTCTGTGATGCTTCTAAATTTGATCTAGGTACAGTCATTCTTCAAGAGGGTAGACCAGTGGTCTGTGCTTCAATAACTCTTACCCAGACCAAGATGCAATATGCCCAGATTGAAAGAGCTTTTGGCAATTGTGTTTGTATGTTTGAAGTTCCATGATTTTGACCTATCCAGATCAAAATGGATCACCAACCTCTTGTTACTATTTTGAGAAAGCCTATGCATACAGATGCAGCTAGATTGCAACATATTATGCTCAAATTTCAAAAGTACAATTTTAATCTTGTCTGTGCAAAAGGCAATCTTCTTTATCTTGCTGATACCTTATCTAGATCACCCAGAAAAAATAACGAACAGCATAACAATGAATAACTTGATTTTGAGGTCATGGAAGTGAGAAATTTTTCTTCCACACAGCTTCAGATCCAGTTCTCCAGACGCTAAACCTCTTTGTCAGTCAAGGATCCCTTCAAAGCAGTCTTGTTTACCAGTAGAAGTGCA
The DNA here is from genome assembly GCF_019279795.1 of Protopterus annectens. Classification (NCBI taxonomy): domain Eukaryota; kingdom Metazoa; phylum Chordata; order Ceratodontiformes; family Protopteridae; genus Protopterus; species Protopterus annectens. The sequence continues at coordinate 186,062,738 of NC_056744.1, forward strand.
ACCTTGCTGTCCATACAGAGATGAGATTGTCAGACAATGCATTCCCAAAATAAGGTTGATTGTTCTCGGCACACATTTACAGTTTTACATGGATTTAGTTTTAATGTTGTGTTGATAAACATTTTATGTCTTAACTTGTAACTTGTTTTAAGACCAATAGGTCGAGATGATGACAGCTGTCACATGATTGCTTTAATTAATTAACATCTTGATTAACCAGTGTTTTTAAATGTGAATTGTTGCCTCTGCACTCGTTTGTTTGTTAATTCTGAGGAAGGAAGGGCACTGAACCTTCCGAAAGTGCTTAATCTATTAAACCTGAGTTTTTATTTCGTTCATCAGTTTACTTCGTTATTTATCTAGTTTCCAGTTCCGTTTTCACATCTTGTCAGTTCCCTGGTTTGTCTTGGTCTTTTTAGTTGCTGGTTTCATATGGCCAACGAAGACGGAACTGCGGAGCTTAATTCTCCACCGCTGTTCACACAGAATATTGGATACGGAGAGACAGGTAGCAGCGTAACTAACAACCCTTCCAATGAGGTCAACGCCGATGGCAATTTAACTACGCTTATCCAAATAATGATGGGGCGGCTGGATCAGCTAACACAGCGTTTTGACCAGCTCGATAGTGTTCTTAATAAAACAAGCACAGCAGTATTAAGGGACCAACAGAAAGAAGAGCATAATGTACTATCTGATCGTCCTTCCCTTTTACTTGGAGCTTCTAAGGTCAGGGCTAATTTGACCAAACATGGTCAAGCAGGCAACATTTCTTTTCAAGCCTCTAGCATACCGGCTGGACAGAGGCAAGTGGATTTATCTACAGAGAGTGCTGTTCGAGTCGAGGGGACAGCACAAGTTACACAGCAGTTTGTTCCTTCCATAAGCAGCTTCCTGAATAAAAAAGATTTTTTTGTCAACAACAGCGTTAACGTAGTACAGGTACTGCAGCCATGTGAAGGTGGGAACAGTGACATTACTATTCTTATAAGCGAATTTGACTACAAATTGTTTAAATGCAAAAAACTTCAATTGGAAGTGGCATATTTGGAGGAGTGTTTGGCTAAAAAGATAGTTCCTAAAGGATTAAGGCAATGGAGGTTTCCAGTAGGTTTAATTAAAGGTTCTAACCTCCATAATAGACTGTTAGACCTTTTTGACAAACAAGGGTTTGACTTTATACAGGTGCTTATTGCACATTATTTGGAACAAATTCAAGAGTACCAGCATGATTTAGAGAAATTAGAAGTGGACATTAAGGAAAATCAGGACTTTCCTAGGTATAGTTATGAGTATACAAGGATTTTTTCAAGTATTGAAGCAACTATGGAAAAACTTTCAAGCAATAAACAAAAGAAAATTAGGAGAGATTTGTTTCAATATGCAAATCACATAGCCTACCCGAACCCACCTTTGGTTACTCAAACAAAATTTGGTGCCAATGTAAATAACAATTCAAGTGAAGGACGTCACCATGGTGTTAATGGGTCACCTTCATCCCCTGTTAACGCACCCTTACAACCATTGAAGGGTGAATTCGATCAGGATATGTTGGATGACCAAGGCACTAGTAACCAAGTTCAATTTAATGACAATAATAATAACACTCGTGAGGAAAGTAATAACAGACAAATACATAGTAATAACGTGAATGAAGCACAAAGTGCTCAGGGTTTTCGGCAGGGGCAGAACTCTTATCAGAGGAACTTGAGGTCCAACAGCAATCAGAATGTTCCGAGGAACAAGAGGAACCAGAGGCGGAGGTAGTGGAACCTCCTAATATACCGAACATAGTGCAAAGTACCGAAGGAGATTTTAAAATATATAACTTTACTTCCTTTGGTATAGATCAAAGCACATGTAATTTCTTTTCTAAAGGGTTGACTTTTGTTCTGGATACACATTTTAATTTAATAAAAACTATAATTGATTTGAAGTTATTCATACGCAAGCTGAATCTGAGGATCACCTTAGGTGATAGGCCCACCCTTCTTAATAATTTTAAAGTTGCTAGTGTCTTAAATCCACCACTATTGGATAGACTTAAAGTCTTCGAAATGGCTTGCGAGTTGGATTTAAGACACTTGGTTGCGGATCAAAGTAACACAAAAGGAGTTAAACTTAATATAACATCGCAGCAAAAGGAGCTTATTAAGATTCTTAAAGATTGTAGCATTAGGGTTATGAAACCCGATAAAGGGAATGGGCTTATTTTTATGGATCAATGTGTTTATGTTAATAGGATGGTAGCTCATTTAGGATCAGGACCATACCAAGAAGCTAGTATAAATGAGATTAATACAGCTTATGGCAAAGTTAAAGGCATTTTGGATGACCTACTACTTGAAAGTTCCATTGACATTGATTTATATAGGTACTTAACCATTCCATCACCTAGGTTACCCGTTTTTTTCGGGGTGCCTAAAATTCATAAATCAGTGTCAGATCCACCCTTTTGACCTATTGTTGACAGTAGGGGGTCCATTTTGAGTGCGGCAGCTATATATGTTGACAGCTTGCTTAAGCCACTCATTGCAAACGAAACGCAGATTTGCAAGGACTCCTGGAGTTTTTTGAGGGAAATTAAGAAAATTCCATTTAATTCTGAGTATGTTCTTCTTACAGTAGATGTAAAAGATCTATATACTGTCATCCCTCATAACATAGGCTTAGAGTGGATTAGGGACTTTCTTTTTGATAGGAAAGTCAATGATACCACCATTTGCTTAGTGGAGACCCTTCTAGAGCAAATTCTTATAGCTAATTTTTTCAGGTTCGAAGGGCGTACATATTTACAGACATCTAGTGTGGCAATGGGCTCGCCGTGTGGAGGGGCCTACGCGAACTGCATTATGGCACATTGGGAGAATTCCCTGTTGCTTCAAGATCCTTCATTTAAGAGGCATGTCGCCTGGTACACTAGGTACCAGGACGACATGTTCTTCTTATCGAAGGGTTCTCCTGATGACATTCCTCCCTTTATTGCTTCCATCTCTAACTTAACTAATTTTTTGGAATTCACTTATGAATTCCATTATACTAAGATTAGTTTTCTGGATATTTTGTTACACAAGGACGAGCAAAATTTAAGGTTTAAAAGCACTATCTACAGGAAACTTACATATTCTAATGGCTTCCTACACTACTCTAGCTGTCACCCGTACCACCAAAAGAAAGCCGTGGTAAAAGGGCAAATGGTACGGGCAGCTAGGATGGTTACTGAAGAAGCTGATTTCCTAATTGAATGTGTTAACCTTTCCAATATGTTTTACAATAGAGGTTACCCATGTAACATGGTAGTGGAGATTATGGAAGAAGTCGTACACAAGCGTAACGCAGGGCATTTTAGCCCTATTTTAAGTACACAATTGCCACCACACATAGATGAATGTGAAATTAATGGGAGGCAACACACCAACTTAACTAATAGTGATCGCCAGTACAGTTTAAGGTTCTTATGTACCTTTTCCATAGACCATTACTTTATTAAGGACATTTTATGCAAAAACTGGAGAATCCTATCAAATGACAGGTATTTCCAGGGGAAGTTTGTAGGTCCTCCAGCTATCACATTTAGAAGAGGGGTTAACCTCAAAACCTTACCAGAAGCCGGTAAACCTAAGACAAGAACACACATAACAGGTATGGCAAAATGTGGTTCTTGTAGACAGTGTAGGCTCATAAGAGAGGGACATTCTGTAAAGATTAACAATATTGAATATAAAGTTAGAGGCAAATTTAATTGCCACACTATGGCATTGGTTTATGTAGCAACCTGTTCTGCTTGCCACGCTTTCTATATAGGAAAGACAGAGCGCAAGCTGAAACAGCGTATCTATGAGCACACTTACGCTATAACAAAAAAAGAACAAACAAATGCCTTAGCTTGCCACTTGATTGAATATCCAAATCATCAATTTAAATTTACAGTATTGAAACAGGTAGATGACACCCCATACATAGGCCCATGGCAAATTCAGCTTGAGATGGAAGAATTGTATTGGCAAATAAAAACTGCAGCTCATTGCCCCCCGGGTTTAAATGAACAAATATCAATTGCTTGCATCCTGAAAAAACTAGCCTTAAATAGATAATTTTATAAGGCAGCTTTAAGATGCAAGCATTTAGTTAGTTACAATTATGTACACACACACATATAATTCTGTTGAATATCCATATTGGAAAATACGTGGTTAGCTTTTTTGTATTGGAGGTTCCCTTACACATTTCTCTTGTAGATTTAATACTATTTTTAGGCTGGCTTCTTTTAAAGCTACAGCTAGCTAACTGTGTTCTTGAAAGGCATTTCTTGCATATATATATATATATATATATATATGTAAAAAAGTATCTTCACAATTGTTATGCATATTTGGGAATGCATGAAATAAGGTTGATTGTTCTCAACACACATTTACAGTTTTACATGGATTTAGTTTTAATGTTGTGTTGATAAACATTTTATGTCTTTTAACTTGTAACTTGTTTTAAGACCAATAGGTCGAGATGATGACAGCTGTCACATGATTGCTTTAATTAATTAACATCTTGATTAACCAATGTTTTTAAATGTGAATTGTTGCCTGTGCACTCGTTTGTTTGTTAATTCTGAGGAAGGAAGGGCACTGAACCTTCCAAAAGCGCTTAATCTATTAAACCTGAGTTTTTATTTCGTTCATCAGTTTACTTCGTTATTTATCTAGTTTCCAGTTCCGTTTTTACATCTTGTCAGTTCCCTGGTTTGTCTTGGTCTTTTTAGTTGCAGATTCTTGAACTACCTTGGCCGACAATAGCCACAGATGTCCTTGAGTGGAATGATCAACATTACTTGCTGTTAGTAGACTCTTATTCAAATTGGTTTGAGATTGACCTACTTCCCAACCTAACTTCCAGTACTGTCATTACTAAGTTGAAGAGACATTTTTCTGTCCATGGTAGTCCACACAGTTATTTCTGGCAATGGTGCACAGTTTAGAAGTCAGCAGTTCAAGAAATTTGCAGAAAAGTGGGGCTTTGTTCATATTATGAGTAGTCCTGAATACCCTCAGTCAAACGGCTTGGCTGAACATGCAGTTCAAAGTGCAAAACAGCTCTTGGAGAAATCCAGACATGACAATACCGATGTTTTTCTAAACTTGTTAAAACTCAGAAACATTCCTCGTGATAATCATGTTGGTTCACCTGCCCAGAGACTTCTATCAGTTCAAACCAGAACCACACTACCAATTAGCAGTAATTTATTGGTTCCATGTGCTAAAAACAACAAAGCAGTAAAAGCCCATCAGTTGAAAAAGCATTTGTTCCAGAAGTCTTACTACGATAAAATCAACAAACTGCTCCGTTCTTTACAAAAAGGAGAAAGAGTGAGGATGCAGACATCAAAAGGTTTTGATCGCATTGGATTTGTGAAAAGTTTGTGTCAAGAGCTGAGATTTTACATTGTGGAATCACAAGGAATGGAATTCAGATGAAATTGGAAGCATTTGTTACCAGTGTCCGAACAAGTGTTCCACCATCTTGCCTCTGACAGACTCTAGTTCTCAGAGTGACTTCTCCAACGTTCCTGTTCCAAAGAACATTCTGTCACCAATCCCTGTTCCTGAGAAAATCCCTGAAACTCCTCAAGCAGAACATTCCCTGGTGACTGCCCTGTTGCTAAACCGAGTCCTAACTATTGTGACATGAGATCAGGTCACATTTCGAAACCTAGTGCCAGATACATGGCATCCTGGACATGACTGTTGTTTTTCATTTAGTGTCTGTATAATTGCATGCCTATTTGAAATGTCATTGTTTATATGAGACATCTCAGTAAAGAGCGAAGATGTAAATTAGTGTGTGATATACCTTTAAGAAGCTTTCCAGTGAGCCAGCACGTGCAAGCAAGAGCGCCATTTTGAGTGAGTAGCCAGTGTGTGAGCATGCAAGTTTGAAGTCAGTCAGTTAACGTTTAATGTTCCTAACATCCATCCTGATGTATTTATTTAATATACTACTTAAACACCCAAGCCTTAATGTCTTCTTAATGCACAAAAGAAGAGTGATAGCTTATAAACAGAGATTGTTTCCAGATCTAGGGATGTCTTTGCCCCCTTTACTCAGCCCTTATTAGGCCAGTCATTGAATATAATGCCTCCTTTGGCATATATTTGTCCAGATACATGCAGCAACTGGAATGTCCACGGCGATACCTTACTAAAAGGATACAAGGCCTAAACGACATGTCCTACATGGACCAAGTCAAAGCCCTGTCACTGTACTCTGTATCTCGCATACTGCAAAGAGGTTACCTGTGTCTGGCATTCAAGGCATCTTCTGAGCCTTTACTGATGGATTTATAGCATATCAGCAAGTCAAATGTCATCAGAAATACTCTGACTAGGGATCTAAACCTCTTCTGCAAAATCAGTGGAATGGTATGGAGGGACAGGTATTATCTCACAAAGGATATCGCTACTATGGAACATACTCCCCATCCACATAAAACAAAGTTCATCCCTGTCCATATTCAAGCATAACTTGAATCTGTGAATGTAAAACAGAAAATTAACCTCAGGACTGCCCCCCCCCCCCCGCATATTAGTAATGGACAACTGCAGCTCTTAAGTGCTTTACCTCATGCATGGGACCCCAAAAAATATATGTGGTATGATCCTAGTTAGTCTTATTAGGGAAAATTTGTAATTATCAACCACGTGATGAGTAAGACCAATCAATAACCAAATGGGATAGGTTATTTCAAACACAAAAAGCAAAACTGGGTAGGCTTAAAATGGCCTGCAAAGGCCTACTACTTGCCTATAAACCTATAAAAATGTAGACTAGATTTGTGAAGTTGAACAAAAAACTAACTTTGAGATCCTGAAGTTCATTCACAATCACTGCTGCACTCACAAATATTTACATACAGATGTTCACAAACTCTTGCTCTCTCTCACGCATGCACATGCGTGCACACACACACTAAATGATGTACACTGCTCATACATATATACACCACTGAACATATTTACATCACAAATAGACATGTAGGCACCATCCTGTAAACATGTAACATCTTCATTGCTTAAAGCCCACTTCCATCTAACTTATATACCAATGAAATGTGCATCAACCAAACAAGCCAATGATTCATTTTGATTTCCACCAAGCCTCCATTTTGATTAACTAAACAGAACCCATTGTAATCATCATATGACTCGATATTTTAGTTGACTATAAGCCACTTGAGTGTCTTTCAAAAAATATTGTACATCCGACACCACTGTGGCTTCTGTAAATACTACTGAGTCCCCAGGGGTTACTGTGACATGTAAACCTAGAAAACAGTTGCGTATTGACAATGCTCTAAACTGAGTATACTTAAAGGGACCAAGTGAAGGTTTACTATTTCAAAAGAGTGCATAGTCTTATATTTGTCAGTATCAGAAGACAAGAATGGAGCATTCAGAAGAGAGACTGAAACTGATACCAAGTTACAAAAGTTAAAGAATGCAGCCATGAAATGAAGACCTGAAGAAAAAAACTCCATTTAGACAAAACACATTTTGCCTTCCTTGATGATCTGAGTTAAACCCACAGTTCTAAGAAAACAAATGCTGCAGACTTGAGAACATGAATTTACTGGATTTTGTTTCATTTTGATTCATCCAGCACAAGTAAGTGCTCCTTTTCATCCTAATGAGATTTGTGTTGCATTCAAGAAGGATTTTTTTACATTTGGAATTGAATTTGCAGTATATTCTTGTGAGAGAAGGAGAATTTGGCGTCTTTTGAGTGTTTATTTTCTGGTGATTTGTTAACATTATTAGTTTCTTTAGGCTGTTTATTTGCTTGGATTTCTGCTGTACTGTCCATTTTTACATTTTTTGACCTGTACTGCATAAAGCTGCACACTTGATTACTGTATTTGATTAAGGTTACTTGATCTGGCTTCCTTCTGATTCCTCCAACACTAGATAAATGCCTTTTTAATCCTTTGTAAGCCAATAAGGATATTTGTTTTGCCTATAAGTATTTTTTTATTTAGTAGTAAGTGTGTGGTTTACTCTTGTGAATGAGCAGATTTTACAATCACACAATCATTTATTTGCTGGTGTTTTGTTAGAACTACTAGTTTCTGTTGTCTGTTTTTTGTTTTTAATTTCTGCTGCATTGTGTGGCTTTGCACTTGTCTGAGCTGAGCTATACTAGAGTGTATGACTGACCGTGCAAATACTCACTATATGTAGTTAGAAAACAAAAACACCCATGCAACTAGCACATACATTTTGCCCACTTCATTAG
>NC_056744.1:186076023-186256023 GCF_019279795.1 Protopterus annectens
CTGACTACCATTTAGTAGATATCCTAGTATCCTTGTTGGGCTGTAGAGTACTGAAAAATTTTTTTTTCCAATGGTGGTGTCACTTAGATGCACAAGTGCAGTCTTTATTTAATTAGGCTGTTCAGCCAAGCCATGCCAATTTATTACAGAGGCCTGGAAATTAGAGCTCCAACAGTACAAACAGACAGAGATCTCTACAGTTATGTTAGACTTAACAGAACAATATAGTGAAATGGCATAAAGCAAAACAAGTACATCCCAAATATTAAAATAATCATAAATAGTAGTAAAATGGAACAGTGCATGATTATGTGTAATAGTAAAGCTTGACTAACTGTTTTGGCTTTGCAGGATTAATATGGCTGTCAAGCAGGCTGATCTCTGGGGGTGCAGCCGTACTGTAGAAAAGATTATACGTAAGATCCAGGTGTGTACCTATGGTGACTCCTATGAAAGCTGAAGTTAACTCAGACTCTGGCAACTTGCACTTGCATTAGGTATGCCAGTACTTCTTTGTAGCTTGCATTTTTTTAAATACTTGTTTTAGTTGCATTAATTTAAGCTTCAGTGAATTCATTACTACGGGTTTCTTCATGTAAACCTCCTTATTAAATGTATTTCAGAAACAGAGTATGCTTTTATGTACTGATACCTCATTTGAAAAAAAATTAGTGTCTGACTTTAACACAAGCTACTCACATGGCAAGTTGTTATTCTGAGTATGCTAATCCAGGATAAATATTGCTCCAAACCATGTAGGGGCACAGATCTGACAGGTATGTGATGGGTATTATACACAACACAAGAACGACTATAGCAGGTTTTTGTAATTTTTCCCTACATGGGTGAAAATGAGAATCCTAGTTTCCAAACAATACTTGCCTAAATAGCCAGTTAACTGTAGTGCCATTTATTAAAACATTACAGGAAAGAGTTTCCAAGGATAGTTTATTTGTATTTAATAGGAAACTTGACTGCTTCTGCTGCTTGTTTTAAAAATGTTCAAAAGTAGATGTGTGTGTCTTTGCCATCTGTCATCATATCTACTTTAGTAAACACTGCTGTCTAGACTGTGCCTCTCAGCAGTGAACTGGGTTTGTCTTCTTTCACTGTGAGACATATACAAGCATTCAGACCTCTCATTAATTACTGATTCACGTTTGAAATACAAGTCAAAAAGACATGAATATAACACTGTCAAGCTCATGACAATGTTATATCTTCAGAAGATTATATTCTTCATGTTATTACCACTCTCTCTCACTGTTTTCATTGTTTCTCTGCTTATATTTCCGAGAAAAGTTAGCTACAATAATGTATTTGTGTACAAGTGTGCATGGATTTGTATTTGTATACAGAGAATCATTCTTGTTTCCTGGATTCCATTTGCACACATCAGTTTTCCAAATTTAGCATGCTATGTCTGAGAGTCATCAAATCTCAGTGATATTGCATGTATGTGCAAGCTCTTTGTGTGTGTGCGTGTGTGCGCTCACATCCTCATCTCAAAACATCATGCAACTTGTCCCAAGGTTTTATGGGTGTTAAGTACTTGGACTTAAGGGGAGGAGGACAGAGAGCTTCACCCTGCCCACCACTCTTGTTGATGGTTGGGGCTGTGTGTGTGTGTGCACACGCATGTGCGTGTGTCTGTGATTATGTGCACTGCCTCTGCACACAACAGAATGCCCAGTGTGTCATTGTGTTTGCGATTGTATACAGGATGATGGATTTTAGGATGCAGTAGTAGACTTTTATATGTTCACAACAGTATGGCTGCTGTTTGTTTTTTTTTATTTTTCTTTGTGATCATGGCATATTGTGAATTGCAGCTCTTTATCTGACCAAATTAGATATTTTCATTTGAGTACCTGGTCATTCAGGAGCCAGTCTTTGTGAGCATAATCATGCCAGTTATCACATGACAAACCCTTTAAAGGATTAATGTACATGGCTTGCAGTGTTATTTTAATGGAAGCATTGGTGGTGCAGTTTACCCCTCCCATTAGCAGGCCTTACGGTGCTAACTGAAGTGGCTAATATGTTTCAAGTCCAGTGGAATAGTACCTGAAACCAGACTTGTAACTAGAAACTGAAATGTGGGACATCCCAGCAAGTAGGAAACAGAGTTGATGGAAGTTTGCAGCAGGTAATAGTAGACACGGCTTCATTCTGCAGTGACAGATATCCAGACTTGTTTATAGCTGTATAATCTTCTATGCTGTCCTAACTGTCATGAGCAATTTCAGTTGCTATGCTAACCACATACCTCTCAGTTGTTCAGAATTTTTACAGACTGTCCCTGATTTAGTCACACTTTTGCCTGTCCTCATAAAATTTTTGAATTTTTGTTAATTCTCCAAGGATTACAGTCAATGTTGTGTCTTTCGGCTTTTCCCGGTTAGGGGTCGCCACAGCGGAACTCCGGTCCGCTAATGATGGCAGTAGATTTTTTACGTGCCGAGTTGCCAGCTCTAACGCACAATATTTAACAAAGATACGCCCATTCACGCATGTCTCCACACAGAAGACACTTTAGCTGAGAATCGAACAGGACAACGTCTTACTGTGAGGCGACAACGCTACTGCAGCACCACCACCACAGTCATGGATTACAGTCAGTTAATAATGCCAGATATTAGAGTTTCATACTTGTTAATGTTCAGAAGAGGACATGTTGATCCAAAGCCAGTTGTTTTTTTATTAACTTATTATGTGAATTACAGTAATATTTAAAAAAATTACCGTGATTTTGGACCTTTAGGCCTCATTTTTAGCTTAGTCCATAATTCTTGAGCAAGCAAGTTGAGACTATGGCTGACAGATAAGTACTGCAATATGAACTTTCTGTGTCAGAAAGATCCTTGTCCCTAGATTAAGACTACACATTTCATTTCCATGCATTTAATCTATTCTGCCTACTGTGGGGTGTGCATCACGAACTTCTGTATGGCTTTTCAAACAGTCGTTGGCAACACACTTTTACAGTACACTAAGCAGAGTAAACAGTATGTGAAAGAGAGAAAACAAAGGATGAGCAGTATACAGGAAGTCCTCCTCTAACAACTGAGCTTAACCCCCCTCAGCTACTCTTATCGGCCTGTCTGTTTCTGCTAGACAAGAGCCCTGAACCTCATTCATTCCTGGGGGGGTGAGTGGATGACCAAACAAGAAAAAGTGCCATCATCTGTGACAAGGAGTGTGGTTTTTCTGTTTAAGGCTCTGCCTCACCACCTTATTGGCATTGGGACCCAAGGGCTTCATATTCAGTGGGCCTTTGCAATGCACAATCACACATCCATGTGATATGATCATTTAGCCGTGCCATTCCTTGTAGACAGGTACCCTGTGTCATCCCTCAGTCTCCATTGGGAATCCTACCATAGAGAATGGATATCGGACACATGCACACACCCTCCCCCTCACATTGAACAGGATTAAGCCTCATCATTCCTTTCCTCCCCTCTCCATCTCCAACAGGTATCCAAGCCACTAGTCAGACTCTGGTTTCCTGGGTAATTGTCAGGGCTTTATGCCTGTATGCCAACAGCTGTGGCCTAGGATCAATATAGATGTATAGGAAGTTCAGTATACAAACAACTGTAGCTTGTGCGAATACACATACATGATTTCTTTAAAAGAAGACCCATACGAAGCAGTCCTGAGTGCACTAAACCAAACCGGAGACATTGCATATGTTTTCTGACTTTACTTTCATGAGGTTTTACTGACATCTGTTCTTTATATGCCTCTTATCATATTACAAAAAGAATAGTCCCATGTATGCAGCATTATTTTTTCCTGACCTAATAATCATGAGAGTTCTGAAACTGTCTCAGCTCCTAATTAAATGGCATAAAGATGAGTGTGACATATGTGTTTGATAATAGCAAACTATATGAATCCAGTGTGGCTTACTATGATGACAAATAGTGGGCATTTGAGAAATTACATGAAGAATGAGCCGCGGTGGTGCAGCGTAGCATTGTTGCCTCACAGCAAGAAGTTCTCCCATTCAATTCTCGGCTGCAGCTCCTTCTGTGTAGAGTCTGCATGTCCTCCCCACGGTGGAGTGGCATTCGAAAGACATGCGCGAATGGCCGTACCTTTGTTGAAGGTTAGGCATTGAGCTGGCACCTCGGCACCGTGAAAATCTACTGCCAGTCATTAGCGGACCAGAGTTCCACTGTGGCACCCCCTAACAACAACAACAACTTGTCAATGGAACAAGTGGCTGAGCCATAAAACAGGGTTTCCAGGCAGTAAATGGCATGAAAATAGTTAATAAACAAATTGTGGCAGATACAGAATGAAACATTCAGAAATTTTAAATTAAATAATTATCATTAGTAATGATGGTCTTTGTATAATGATAATTTCTGTGATTCTCATTTGTCTAATTTAATCTGCAGACATCATTAAAGAGCCTGTATTAGAAGTTGATGGGCTCATCAAAGCTTGTTTTCCCTGTCTGAAAGACATGTTGGGTAGTGTGTGTGTGTGTGTGTGTGTGTGTGTGTGTGTAAGCAGGTCACTCTATCAACAGCCCATGTCCTCAGCAAAGTGAGCTTTGGTGGGTTTTTTTTTTTTTTTTTTTTACTGAATGCTGGTTTTACCAAATGTTTGTTTTACTGACTGCTCATTTTATCAACAAAGGTAAGTGGAGGCAGTATCAGGAGTGAGTGAGTGTGTGTGTGTGTGTCTCTACTTCACATAATCGAACATCCAAATGTTCGACTTTCATATGGCCGAGACCATATGATCGAACATTTGAATGTTCAAAAATGTGAAAATAAAATTTAAAAAAAAAAAAAACAAAACAAAAAACAAAAAAACCTAAGCAGTGCTAACAGGGAGGCAAGCCCCCCTGCACCCCCCCACCCCCTGCTATTTTAAATATACCAACTCCGAGATCGCACTACATTACGTTAAAGGGAAATCTGTGGAGATCCCCATTCAGACCGTTTGAACTTTTAAAAGTCTCGGCTATATGAAAGTCAAGCTTTTAAAAGTTCAACCATCTGAAGGGGACCCGTGTATGTGTGCGTGTGTATGCCTGTGTTAGTGTTTGAATGTTACGGTTAGTATAAGAGCTATGTAAGAGGACCCTTTTAGTCCAGTGTGTGTGTGTTTCTGTGGAAATTTTCTTCCCTTAGTGGTACTGTTAGGGAAAGGATTTTTTTTTATAAGGTAAGGTGGAGGGTTGGAGCTAGGGTTAGCATACAAGTAAGGTGGTGCAGGGGTTTCTATTTCAGTCCTCCATTCTTTTATTTTGAGTAAACATCTCTGATTTATGCAAAGACATTTCCAGGTGTTTTATGCAAGTAGATAACCTCACCATAATCATGGCTACTAAGCTAACCCGACACATTATCTTACGAAAACCCCTTTTCCCAACATAGAACATGAAGTTCAAAAATATAGCAATTGTATTGGTTTAAAATATACTGTACTAGGATTTAAAATGCATGGAAAATAAAGCTGCTTTATAGCACATTATTACAGTACTATATACTTTGTTTCAGTGCATCTGATGTTTCTTATAAAAGACAGACTAGTCAGGCAAAACTAGCTTGTAAAATGGATCTTTAGTCTTCCAACTTCTACTTGGCTAAAAGAAACATCCTTTAAATACCATTACTATTATATTTATTACATGTGCAGAGCTATTGGCAACGTTCTATTTTTCATGCTGCATTCCACATGCTGTCTACCATAACTTAGTTTTGCCTCATTCACAACTCTCCCACAAAAATAATATAAAAGCTATACCTACATTATTGGCTCAAAATAGCAGAGAAAAATGACAACAGACAAATGAATTCATTGTTTAATGCTACAAAATAGCATTAGGTTGTATGTCTTTTAATTGTATATTCTATTCACTCTCCATGTAGTTATATTCATTATTAATTGTTGATACTGTTGTGTAGCATAAGGGTGGGGATTGCACTTCCAGGGTGCAGTTTTCTTATTATATTATGGATATCAAACAGTGGTTATGTCTGCATGACCTGAAATTCAAGTACTTAATAATGATTTCATGGAAGTTACCAGAAGAAAAGTAGAGGAGTTCCCTTTGATGCTCTGAACATATTTCTCCTTATCATTATAGATAACTCAGTTTCCCCCTACATAAAGGCCATAGATTGAGTAGGTTGGGGGTACTGTGTTTCCTTCTGACTTTACAAGAAAACTATATACATCATATAGGAGTTGATTTGTTGCAATTCTATGGCTGATTTTTTTTTGTTTTTTCTGTAATCCACTGTACACAATTCTACAGCTAAAACAGGTTGCTACTGTCTACCCTACCTATCTTTAAATGAGCATTTTGTGTGTGTGCATGCACATATATGAGTGTCACTCCCATAAGCTCAATGTGTGACCTACCTGATCAAAAACAAAATTAGCAGATAACTATTTGATACTTCCTCTTAATAGACACGAATATGAATGTCTTTGGTACACTTTATTTGTTGACTGCTAAAGTGACAACTATGTATGTCGTATCATGGGAGCATTTATTTTCTGCAGTTCTCTAGTTCTACATTATTTCTACTACCCCACCTTTAAATAAAAACATGTTTGTGAGTCAAACTGGAAGCAGAAAAAATTACAAAAATTATTTTGTTTTTCTTTTCCCCAATAATTCTTCTTTTATTGATTGTACTTGCTATACTTGTTTATTTTTTGTGAGAGATAATTTCACAAGTGGAATATGACACTCTGAAGTGAGGTTTATTGGTTCAAGAACATGTCAATGCCTTATGTACTAGCCATCTGTTACTAAAAATTAAACCACACCTCCTCATGACTTATGTTTTTTTAACTAGTAATACAGTTTTCTGACTAGCTGTTTGTGGTTGTGAGTTCTTCTGTTTTTGTTTTATTTTACTTGTTTCCATTCAAATTTTGTTAAATTTCATTTATAGGTATTTTTAATATGTTTATTTCAATATTGCAGGAGCTCTGCCACAAGGCCTTACACCTACAAGTTTACTGAGAATTTTGTCAGTGTTAATAGCCTGAAGCCACTACATCTGACCTTGATATTACAGGAGCTCTTCCACAAAACCGTAGACCTACAAGTTTACAGAGCATTTTGTCAGTGTTCAGTGTAAGCATGTTTATCATGAAGAACCTTGCTGCATATTAACTTTAATCAGTTAAATGCATGCCTGCTGTGTGATTGAAAGTCACTGTGAAATAGTCTGTGCACTCTAAAGACCTCTTAGTAAGTTGGCCACTGTCCCTTTTTGCGTGACCAGTAGACTATACTACATATGCCAATTATTTAGATTCAAAAAATGACAGACAACCTGTTTTACTTGCATCTCTTTGTTAATTGCTTTGTTTTGGCTATAAACTGATTGCTCTCTGTTATAAATTGACCCGAGATAGTATAACATGTCTATCCCAGGATTCCTCAGCATCTAATCCCATCCCTGCCCAACAGCCACATATCATCACATCCACCTTCACCTTCAACCTGTGCCCACATCTTATATAAAACTACTCTTAAACTTAAACCATGCTCTTCTTCAGCTGTGACCTTCCAAGCAAGTATCTAAAAATAGCCGCCAGTAGCATTGCCTATCCAGTCTCAATCCTTATAAATAGGTCAGTCCAGGAATCCCAAGCTCCCTGTCTCTGGAGAAAGTCATACATATTATCCCTCTGCAGAAAGGAGGAAATTCAGTAGACATTAATAACTTTAGTCATATAGCAGTCTTATCTCCCCTTGCTAAAATACGTGAAAAATGTATTCTAAAACAATTGCTTGACTATCTCCTGCAGGAAGAGCTCCTATTCCCTACAGAGCATGGCTTCCTTCCTTCTCATAGTACTAGCACTGCCCTTCTAACCTGTACAGATACAGTCAATAAAGCGAGAAATAATGGCAAACTAATCTCTTCCTTATATGTTCATAGCTTGGTACTAGGCTATTGACCCTAGGGGGTATACAAGCCTAGCCATAACAATTCCCAGGCTCGTCAGAATGATGGGGTGGTAGTTCCCAGGATGCAAGGTGGATCCCCCCCTTGTGGAGAGGGATAACTGTAGCTGTGCGCCACACAATGGGCACAAAGCCTGAGGTGAGGCTATGATTAAACATGACACTTAGGTGAGGTGCCAGTTCATTTTGTAGTTCATTTAGTACACAGCCCAGGATGTCATCTGGTCCCATGGATGCTGTATTCTTAACTTTGGAGAGTGTGTTTTTTACCTGTGTGGCCATTATTACCGGAATTTGGCAATCTTCCAGTATTGAGATGAGCTATTTAGGGGGTGAGAGGGGGTGAAGTTGGCACTGAATCGATCTGCCAGGATATTGGCAATATCCTTGGGATCAGTATATTTAATGCCATTCTGTTGTAGCTCAGAGCAGATCTGAGCATTGCCATTTAGATTCTTGGCATAGTTATAGAATGCAAGAACGGAACCACGACCAACTTGGAAACTAACCTTTTATTCACAAAATTGAAGCGCTTTTCGGCTCACTGTAGTTAGCCTTCTTCAGAATGAATTAAACAACAAACTGCATTAACTGAATTATCTTTAGTTTTGTAGAGATGGGTGTTTTGAGTCTAGCTGAGAAAAGTATGCACTTGCACTTTAAAATGCTAAATTGTTTTAAATTTTATACTTAATTGTTTAATGAGACATTTAATTATTGAAATTTTGCGCCTTTTTTTACTATATAAAGAATGTGCAGTTTGTTGTTTAATTCATTCTGAAGAAGGCTAACTACAGTGAGCCGAAAAGCGCTTCAATTTTGTGAATAAAAGGTTAGTTTCCAGGTTGGTCGTGGTTCCGTTTTTGTGTTTTACAAGTTTGTTTTCGTGGAGTCTTTTTTCATAGTTATAGAATGCCTTGTGGTTGTCTTTAGAATCTTTGGCAATTTTTTTTTTCGTAACTAGCTTTGGAGGATTTTACGAGGGATCTCAGCTTCTTACTGAGGCTGGTAAGGGAATTTTTTGCATCGTGGGATTTTCCTCTTTTCTGTAACAGTTTCTTCCTTTTGTTGTAAAGTTTGTTTATGGCAGGGGACCACCAGATTGGCTTCCTTTTTTTGGAGGAGAGCATCTTCATTCTATTTGGGATGGCATGATGCAGGCATGAGTGGATTTGCTCATACAGTGCCTTAGTGTAGGACTCAGCAGTCGAACTTTCAGTTCCCGTCTGCATGGGTGTCATGAACTTTGCTACTTCTGAATTGAGTTGCATGTATTATTATTTATTATTTCTAGACTTGTTTAAAGCCTTTGACACAGTTTGTCATGGCAAACATCTTCTTCAAATGTCCTAACTAGGTCTCTCTCAGCCCACCCTTCTATGGTTCAAAAGCTACCCGTCTAATAGGTATCACTCAGTAAAATGCCACTCTGTGAACTTTCCTTACCTCCCACTCACCATTGGTGTACCACAAGACCCTGTCATTGGTCCCCTCCCCTTTAACATTTTCACCAAAACCCTCTATACTTCAGAAAACAGGCCAGCTTAATACAAAACTCAGATGATTCCATGCTCATCTGTACATGTGACAACATGGTATACCTCCAAAAATACTCAGGAAACTTTAACAGCCATTGAAACTGGCTTCATAACTCTCAACTCATGGTCAACCCTAAAAGACCAAACTGCTACTTTTTTTTTCCCCAAATCCCTGTCTCATGAAAAAGCAAAATTTAAGGTCCTCTCTCTTGATAAGAGAACCGTTGAAGTCACTTCTTGTAACAAACTGTTAGGGGAGATAGTGGATGGTAATCTTACATTTGACCTGCATATATAAAATTGCATAAGAAAAACTTAACTAAAACTAGAGGTGCTTTCCAGAGCCAAAAACTTTCTCACCAACGCAACTAAAACTACTCTTGCCACTACTTAACTCCTCCCGACTCTTCCTTATGGCTTTGCCATCATTACTAACTTCCAGGCTTCACAAAAATTAAAACTTGAGCAATGCTATAACAAGGTTGCTAAATTTGCAGCACATGCCCCTTTTAGAAACCACATTCATGTGCAGTGAACGCGATTTCTTTAGGAGTCACAGTCTAGTGTGAAGGCAGACCAAAATGCAGTGGTTGAGGGCACTTGCTTTACTGTACATTGTACCTTACCGGTAAACTTGTACATAGCTACTTGATTAGGCAAACTGTACAGAACCTAAAAGCATTCAGTTGCTGCACTGTGTATCACTGTCACATGACAGAGCTACCTGCCAGCTTAAGCACAGAAGCATCAGGGTATGAGGTACTCCTGCGCACCTTTCAATAAAACAGAAAGGCTGTGGTACACCTACTAGGCATAATGCTGGTACAGAACTAAGTACCTTATTTACAAATACCATGGTATATATACTTAATTTGATAATTAAATGTCAATCTGATATTAAATATTTTTTATAATTGCATGACTGTCCTATTTACTGATATTTTTTTCTTTTCTTTCATTTATTCCAAATATGGTCCAAGAGTATTTCATTAGCACTTTAGTGATTTTAGATGGTGTTGTTATGTACTGGTTTTAGTAGCTTGAAGATGTTGGTATTCGTTATTCCTGTTGTCTTAGTGTTTATCCTGTGTGGGTGAATATTGATATTTAGTTGTACTTTTGTTTTAATTTAGTGATACAGTTGTGTCCTTTTTTTTACCTTGAATATATGTGATTTTTTTTGTCATGTTTGCATTATTGTAGACCCAGCTTTGAGTTTTTCTGATCATGTCAACCTGTTGGTTAATAACTATTCAACAACCATAAGCTGTATAAAAAGACTGATAAAGTCTTAGAAATTAAAAATAGTTAAATCATTGCCTGTGAATTACATTAGACCCAGACTAGAATATGAAATAATAAATGGAAATCTTATAAGAAAACTAGCTTGAGTAAATTGGAAAAAGTACTGCAGGAATATACCAAGAGCAATTATGGATGTGAAAAGTTGTTATTGTGATAGATTAACATATTTGAACTTGTACAGTGTCTCATATAATTTTTTTTAAGAAGAGGTATAACTAACTAAACTTAATGCTAAAACAAAATAGCAAGGTTCTTAGCTTGTGTACCCAACCAAACTCACCACTGCATCACCCTCTATCTTGGCTTGACCTTCCTACCCAATTTAAAATCTGAAATAAAAATAGGTCAAAGTATCCTGTACCAACCCCAAAACTGCCCAGAAACACAACCACTGGTAGAGTGGTATATTCCCTCACAATACCTGAAATGCGAAACCACTGGCCTTGTTCCAGTAACCAGAGCTGTAACGTCTCATGGTGCTGTATACTCCTGCCATGTAGTCAAACTGTATATCAAGTGGCACACAGCAAACAGCATGCCAAAGAAACTTCAACCAAAAGGAAAAAGTATTTTATTTGGGGGAGGGGGGTCACTTCACTACAACTATAACCTCACCAAAGCTTCTCCTGTATTAAATCCACTCCTGTCACCTCATCCAAACCACCAGTGGCCTAACACGTAAATATTTGCATTTTTCACTGCTTTGATTATTTCACTATTTGTTAAAAATGTTTCAGTTTCTGTATTATAAATACTTGCAAAGTGATCTATTTTGTACAAAATTTCTCTCTGTATTCCTGTGTATAACTGACATTTTCTAAATGTTTTTATCTCCTGAAAATGCATATTGTGTTCCTTTTTCATTGTATTAATACATGCCAAAATCATTTTAGTGCAATCTAGTGTAATTGGAGCTTTTTTCTTTAGGACTCTGCTGAACACATTTTCTTTACAGCCCAGTCAGACTTTTCCAGAAAACAAAAATGAAATAAATGTGCTAAACTGATTTTCTGGCAGAGAGTAGATGATGTATAGAACAGACCACCAAACTATATTACAACACACACTTGTTTAGATCATTCTAAGGTTCATAGGATGTTACTAGACTAGCAACCCTAGAGCCTTTATAAGCCTTGCCATGTTAATCCCAAGTATCCCAATTCATCTTTTTGGGTAGTTCACAGAATAAATTTATGAACAGAGCGGATCTGTGATCAATACCGGCTACCCCAGTCCTTGAGGTACATGGGTGCCACCCCAGGGGTGAATTTGCAGTCTCCCATCCAGTTTTCTAGGTTGCGTTTGAATAAGGTCACTGAGGAGCTCTGTTTTATATAAATAGGAAGTCTATTCCAGAGAAGCAGCAGTCTCTAGGAGACATATGTCTCTCCAGCATGTTCTGTTAATGTCACAAGCTAGGCTGAGATTTCTAGAGTAACTCTTGTGTCATTTGACTTCCAGATGTGCAGCATTTCCATTAGAGCAGGATTGGAGATTGCCCTACAGGCCAGGCACAAGCTAGCTCTCAACAGCCTATAAGATACATAGTAAAGTGACAGGACTTTCAGCCTGTCCACATAGGACATGGTTTGGAGACCCTGTATTTTCTTAGTGTGGAACCTCTGAGGTCTCTCCAACTGTTGCAAGCGTCTGATGAGGTACATGCAAAAAAGGTGCTTTATACTCTGTTAGTGGTCTGATGAGGGTCTAGTACAATGGAGTTATGCCGTGCCCTTGCTTATGAGGTGCACTACATGGAAGGCTTTCCTTACCACTGCGGAAACTTCGTGGTCAAACTTTAGAGTGTTATCCACCAGTATTCCCAAGTCTCGCACCACTAGGTTGAAACTCGGGGGGGGGGGGGTACTGTCAATATTGTAATTTGTAGGGAATTCTCTTTTTCCAAAGGGAATAATGCATTTTTTTCATTTAGTTTTAGACCATTTGTTTCTGTTTGCCCTTCTTGTAATATGTTGACATCATTGAGGGACTCCATGATTGCTCCCAGTTTGCAATCGTCAGCGAACCTGGTGAGCCAAAGTCTGTAAGAACAACTTAAGACATTTATTATGGGGGCGATTATTTTGGTAGATTGCTGGTAAGAAGGCATTGTATCCCATGCCTTAAATATTTGTATGTATATAGATATCCCTAATACCATGCACTTTCTTTACAAGATGATAACCAAGGTTTCTGGCATTTAAATCAGAATAAAGTTGTTTCAAAGCAGTTGTAGCTTCAGTACCCCATTAGGAAGTTATTGAATTTGCAGATTATTCCTTGATATTTTCTCTGCATTTGAGGTATTCCAGAAACTTATGACCTGAATTATAGAAGGGCATAGATGGTGTAGTTAATATGAGTAATCATTTACTGGTGTCGGGAGAGACTAAACAAGAACATGCCTTGATATTTGTCAAAATGTTCAACACACTAAGAGAGTACCCTTTGAACATGAGCAGGAATAAATGTAATATTTGTATGATGTCTTTAAAAATGTGCTGTTATAACACATGGTCTGAAGTACAGCTCTGAGAAAGTAAGAATCATTGTGCTTATGTCAAAAGTCAAAAGACACTGCGACTCTTGAAGATATATGTGAAAGGTACAGTATTTGTCAAAAAGGTCATTCCCAAAATATCAAAGGTTTTTACCTGGCTAGGTATGTTTTTAGAGAGGTGATATGGCATGAGTTTGGTCTTTGGTACAAGAAAATAAACTTTAAGTAACTGAATAAACTTGTGTCAAATGCATTGAATCTGAAATATGTTGATGCATCTAAAGCACTTGGAGATATGTTAGTATTTTTCTGAAACAAGAGGACATGCCAGTTTTATATGGTTTGAGAGCACTTATAGATGCACAGACTACTCATGGTCATATTAAGAAAGCAATGTTAGCTTTTGCTTGTCAACGAGAAATTCCACAAATATGTATATGAGGAGGATTTCTTTTGGTTGAGGCAGATTGTAAACTGCCACACAGCATATTTAAGAAATTAGTTTACAAAGTAGTGCCTAGATTGTTGAGAATGACTGTTTACAGAGGTACATCTTGGCAGTTCAGTACATATCAGGCAAGCAAATGCATAGAGCTGATTTTGTTAAGAAATATCTATCTTGAAGGAAGATTTAGATGTTGTGGGTTATTTGTGTCATGTCCAAAGTAACTAGAGCTAGAAAGTGTATTCAAGAAAACTAACAGATGCAGACTGTTAAGGAAACTACAGTCAGTGAAAACTGGCCAGATCAGCTATCAGCATTTCTTCCATATATCATAGTTGGTCCCCTACAGATACTCGAACTTCCAAAAGGCCGACTTTCCACTTGGAAGTTTGAACGTTCTGAACGGGCAGCTCCCTATAGCATGGAATGGGAAAATTTCCATTTTCCACACTGTAGTGTGATCTCGGAGTGGTATATTTAACTAGCAGGGTGTGCAGGGTGGCTTGCCCCCTGCTAGCAAAAGTGTAGGTAGGTTTTTGTTTTTTGTTTTTTTTTATTGTATGTAGCTCCCACTATATTTCATTTAGAAGTAATAGACTGTAGTTTTCCATTACACCACAAGGTGGAGCTCCTTTTCAGGAATATAAAAGACAATTTTGAAAGTGAAAGAGGATTCTGGAAGACTAGCTGAAGGAGGGAAGACTGAAACACATAGCTGAAGGGAAAAAGGGCCTTGCAGCATGACTGGATTTTATTTTCTAGTGTTTTGGGACAGGGAAGTGAAGTAGTAGATTTTGTCTGTCTCTTGCTGAATTCCTGGATATGGTATTTTGTGGAATCAGGAGAGAAGTCTCAAACCAGTAGTTCCATACCTGCTATGATTCAGCAAGAAAAGGAGTTCCCTTGGGCCTAGTACCGAGAAGCCATAGATGATTACCAGAGTTCTGGTAGGTGACTTTCTACTTTCCTCATCAGAGGAACCATGGCACTTGGTCACCAGAATATTCTCGACAGAGTTGGTGAGAGGCTCTGGCCGTCATTTTATATTTTTATAAGATTGTGGTTCTCCCGTTTAATGCTTTGTGGATTACAAATAACTGGGATCCATATGGGCTCCAACTTGGGCCCCATCATGCCAGCAGCAAGACTGTAAGTAGTCACTGGCCAGTGAACAAGGTATAATAGAGTGTTTCATAGCTGGTCTGTTTAGAATTCATCAAGGGGGTAGAGGGTGTTAGTACAGCTGAATGACATTGCATTCTCTCATATTTGTATTGTGGCACTATAAATCTTTATTGTTCAATGATAATGGATTTTCCCATGTTAGTACTGCTGCCTTAAAGAATCTTTACTGCTCAATGACATTGCATTATCTCATATTTGTATTGTTGCATTATAAATCCTCATTGTTCAATGACATTGCATTTTGCTTGTGTTAATACTGCTGCCTTCAAGAATATTGCTGCTTAATGACATTGTATTTTCTCATATTTGTATTGTTGAATTATGACTCTTTTATTGCTTAATGGCATTGCATTTGTTCTCGTGTTTGTATTGCTGCATTATAAAATTTTACTGCTCATTGATATTGCCTTCTTTGTGCATGTTTGAATGTCAAGACCTTCTTCTGTTGAGTTCTGAGGAAGAGGGTGACTGTATGTTTTTATTGTATGCATATTCTCACCTTGCCTGATTGCTATCTGGTCTACTGTTGAAATAATTTGTTTATGGTTGTGCTATTGCCTATTTAAAGTAGATGTGTCACCTAGAATAAAATCTGTCCCTCTTGCCACCTTGGTGTGTTGTGCCAAATAGGGGTGTTGCCATAGTCCAGTAGAAAGGAACCCATATCTCTTCAGCTACACCTGCGGATACGCTACATGTGCATGTTCGAAATTTCAAAAGTCAAACATATGGTCTCAGCCATATGGGTTTCAGCTTTTTGAAATTTCGATCATGTATAGTAGACCCATCATAGTATAATACCCATACTAAATTGAACGGTGTTGTACTTAGGGTCTTGTGCTCAAGTGAGATAAAGTGATTGTAAATAATCACATGGCAGAATGCATGATGGAGAAAAATATATGACTCACACATAAGTAGACTTGAGTAAAAAGAGAATGCTCACTGTCATCTCCACCTGCCAGATATGTCAGAGCAGAAACAAAGTGCAGCACAAACTTCAGAAGTACAGCAGGTTCCATTATCTGAATTCTAAAATCGAGGTATTTTTCATTATGTACCACATTTTCCTTTTATGAAAATTGGAAAATATTGCAAGGAAACGGGTAAATTTGAAGTAACATGGGGAGACGACCTAAATTATAAAGAAAAGTAAACATGTCAAGAATTATTCTGAAGAAATTAAAGATAAAAGAAGTGAAGTAAGTGTGAACACAGGTACGTACAAATGTCATAATTGCATATGTTGTAAATGTTTTAATGAATAACCACACACTTGCACTAATACAAATAGGATGTATGCTACAAATAGTGTTTTTGTGTGTATATCTGAATATGTGGCATATTGTGCTCGCTGCATTATGTTTATCATTTTATATAGGCAAAACAGTTTAAAAAATCGAGTATACGATCACGTGTTACCCATTAAGAATGGCAATGTGTTGATTGCATTGGCAAAGCATTCAGTGAAATGTAATAGCTCTTAGTTTATATTTTCAGTGTTGGAGGCAGTGATAACAGATGTGATGGGGTAACAGATGACAAATTAGGATATACAGAATATAAATGGCAAATTTTATTAGATGGCAAGGTTTGTCTTTATTTTAAATTATAAAAAATATTTGAAAATGCATAGGAGGTTTTTATGTCTATAAAAAGAAAGATTTGCACTTACAAACATACTTTACAGTATTTTTATGTACAGTTTTATAAGTTTTATTGTAATGAAATGCATTGTGAGGGTGCATTTTTTGATGCACATATATTTTTAAAGATGGAATGTTAACTGCCATGTGATTTATTTGTAACATTTAAATGCTTCATGACAGCACACATTTAAGTCTAATAAAGTCTCAGTGATAACATTTTGAGTGTATGGAAGCAATGATGGTGCTGTCTTTATTTGTGTGCTATTTTATTAAATAGTGGATTTTATTTTCCTTCATGTGGTTCCCATTTCCTTGGCCCAATCCCAGGATGTTTGTTTTATAGTATTTGATTTGTGTTTACTACTGAGTTCCCCAGTAGTGCTTAAGTTGAATGATACCAAGTGTTACAGTGATTGCATGCTGAAAATTGTTTTTCCTAGATTTAGATGTCCAGATACTATTGTTTCAGATACTAGACCCTGTGGTGTAGAGGGATGAAGTCATGGCTGCAACCCAGACAATCTGTGCTCAACTAGCAACATGAACATTGGAGGGGATAGGATGGAGCGCATAGAAGTGAGATGTCACTGCTGGCTTTGCCTATATTTGGGGAGTGAGGCAGTTGTGACATGCCATTTATTTGACGCCTATTGGGAGCTTTAGTTGTCCCCTCCCCCACCAAAGGGGCAGTCACCTGTTGCCAAGTGATGATTTGCCCAGAAGCAGTCCAGGGGAATAGCATGTGTGTAAAGGCACACATTCTCTCTCAATGAAGGGAACATTATAGAATTCAAGGGAGCTTCTGTGAGAATCTGGAGTGCCAAAGGCAGAATAGTTTGCATCACTAGACCTGAAGCTGGCCAAATCCTACTGTCTGACTCATCAGATGAGGGATACTAGACTGAATGTGTTGTATGGAAATTAACTCTTACCTAGCCCAGTGATGCTTTTTGTCA
The DNA here is from genome assembly GCF_019279795.1 of Protopterus annectens. NCBI lineage: Eukaryota > Metazoa > Chordata > Ceratodontiformes > Protopteridae > Protopterus > Protopterus annectens. Next base: position 186,093,562 of record NC_056744.1, read on the forward strand.
CAATGAAATGAGTTGGCTGATCAGATGATGAAAGAGTAGTCATCAAGCAGGTCTATTTGAAACAGGAGATTATGAGGAGGGGAAGAGTAAGATTTTGAATTTTTGTTCGATTGAATTCAAATATATCAGAAGTAGCATGATATATCTGCAAGTGCTGGATATGTAGAAAGGATGACAGAAGTCAAACTATCGATAAAGAAAAATATTAAAACTGATAAGTCTGACCTCTACTTGCCAGTGCAAAAACCGAAGCAGTATTATGACAAAACCACTAGATTCTATCTAATTTGTTGAAAGGGGATAATGCGTGTTAAAGCCGTTATAACAGGCTAAACTGAAGAACAAAGGACTTTTGTATAGTCCAAGGTCAAGATCAATAGGTCTGCTGGAAAACTAGAAGTAATTTAGTCAAGATACCAAATCCACAAAGTCAAGGTAGGAATGCAAAACAAGATCTATGTATTAAAAATATTAGATACCCACTCATTCAGGAAAAAATTCTGAAGCTTGATATCAGTGCTGAAAGATCTAGTCAGGATATCTGATAGAAGACACTTGACAGATCAGAGGAAACATCAACTGAGAAGCCAGAGGAGCAGAAGCTTGATATCTTGAAGACAAGATAAGAAAGAGTAACCCATGAGCCTCACCACAACAATGACAGTGCATTTGCATACAGACTGTTAAATTTATGAAATAAGCAGACATTGTGCTGTTTTAATCTGTTCAGTAATTGTATCAGTTTTTAGTCATGCTGTTCCCTGCCTTGGCCCACATTAGCATATCTGATATGTTCATGACACCTTTCAAGCCTTCACTGCATGAGTGATTTTGACTTTTTGAAACAGTTCTTGGGCTAATGAAATACAAAACAGAAATTTAATGAATTTACACTTTCCTAATGGCATCTTAAATGTCCATATCTTTGTTCATCTAGTTGTCTGCCAGAAACGCCACTTTTCATCTAGTACTGATTAAAACTTGGCATTTAGCATTATTGATTTAACTGCAAGTGTAAGAAATGTATAGTGTACTATTTTAGTAACTTTATTCAGATTTTACTGATCAGAGTAAATATTATCTTTCTTTATAGCAGTTACCATACTACTTACCCATTTTGTTGTCTCTGATTTTTTTTTCTTTTCAGCTCACTCTCATTCATATTTATTTCTTTTATTAGGAAGCACAAAATCATGGTGACTGTATCACATTTTTATTTGTATGGGATTTTCATTTAGCAAACACGTCCAAATTGTATCTGTGATTGATTTAGAACCAGTCTTTGCTTTTACAATGCACATTCTTTTTACCTCTCCAGGTTTCTCATAAGCCACATAACCAGAATGGTATGATTCAATTCTTCAAGTTTAACAAATTTGAAACGAAGACTATGATTTTTATCATTTTACTTTAGCAAAGAATAAATGCATAATAAATGAAAGACTGTTTATGTGCTAGCATTAATTCCTGATTTGTTTCTGCAAGTACTGCTATTTTCTTTCTTTTTAATTTAATTCAGTTAAGTATTTTTTTTTTTCTTCTAGTGTATTGATTTCATCAGAATATTTACAAACCAAATAACCCAAGTTTAAATAATGAAAAATAACATGGCAATACAAATCATGGCAGTTAAATCACATGACCCCTCTCATACACTCAATTGTATATAGATTTATTTAAAAGTGCAAATACTTCTAAATAAAATAAATGCGTTAAATACATGTTAATCTTCAAAAACAAATCAAATGGTAAATATCAACTAATACTTTAGAAGTTGTCACACTTTGGCAGCTCTCTTTTTAAAAGCACTATTAATAGAAAGTGCTCCAAGTCCTATTTTCAGTGCTGCATTCTATTTTTAGCTGACAAATTAATGTTTTCTATGGTTTTAGAGAAAAAGATTTTAAGAGAAAGTGTTGTACATACCTGACATTATGAGCCACATATACCATACTAAATGCCGAATTCTAACAAAACTACATAGAACTAGTATTGTGGTTCATGGGTCAATGACTTTTGAAATTTGAGGTCATTGACTGTAGTTCACTTACTGATGCTTGAAATACTCGCAGCCTTTCATATGCTTTCTTCTTCAATGTGCAAGGCCTTGTGTGTGCATCTTTTACACAGGAGAGACCGTCACACATTTCTGAATTATTCCTAACTATCCATTAGGTTGCCAGACATTGGAGTAATTTATAAATCTCAAGAATGAAACATACTGAATCTGTTCTTCAGTAAACTATGGTAGTAGTGCAAAAAACTAATCAAGTTAGTCATTCATTAATAGGCCTAAACAAATGCATTTAACCAGTAAATAGCCAGGAAATGTATTTTAGTATTAAGAGCTGCCAAGAAATGTATTTTAGTATTAAGAGCAGCCAAGGAGTGAAGGTAATAAATTAAGGAGGATGCTACAGCTTTTGATGAGAATATTAGGTGAAACCTTTGTGCAAAAGGTCCGCCTGACTAGATGATAGTGCCACATCTGCCTCATTCATCATTTTCTTATTTATGCTATCTTTTACTATGAACATAGGTAGATACTAGGCTATCTGCCCTAGGGCATTTATAAGCCTAGCCAGAGTGTATTTGGCTTCCACCTCCCTATTAGTTTAGCCTACTGTGCCTCTGTAAAATAGGTCACAGAAGGTACCCTTTTAAGATTAGTTTACTGTGCCTCTGTCTAGCAGGGACACAGGAGAGATCCCAGGGGTGAATTTGCGATATCCCATCCACGCGTCCAAATTTCGCTTGAAGAAGGTCAGCGAGGGGCTATGTCTAACATGAATTGGGATTCTATTCCAGAGTGAGGGGAGCCTCTGGGAAATGAATCTGTCCCTCCAGCATGTCCTATTTATTTTTGTGCTGAGGTTTAGGTCCCTGGAGCGTGTAGCTCTAAGGGACTTGGATTTTTTGAGGTGGAGCATGTCCATTAATTCTGGGTTTGACATGGCTTTGTACGTCAGGCATAGATCGTCTCTGAGTAGGCGGTAAGCAACTGAGTAGACCTGGAGTTTCTTTAGTCGAGCTGCATAGGACATCGGTTTGTAGCCCATGATCCTCTTGGTGAGGTACTTTTGGGGTCTTTCCAGTTGCTGCAGGTGTCGGGTAAGGTACATCCCAAAAGGGGCATTGTATTCAATTATGGGCCTGATGAGTGACGAGTAGAGGGGCATAATGACCTCTCTTGATCTAGATGCGAACCCTTTCGTGATAAGGTGGGCTATATAGAAGGTCTTTCTAACCACTTTGGCAACATGATTATCAAAGGAGAGATTACTATCTACGTTGGTCCCCAAATCTCTAACAACTACTTCTGTACTTAATGGATTACCACCTATGTGGTAATTTGTGGGCACCTTGTTTTTCCCAAAGGGGCTGACTATGCACTTTTTAGCATTTAGCTTGAGGCCGTGGCTCTGGCACCAAGCATCCATCTCTGTGAGACCCTTTTGGAGGATGCTTGTGTCAGCTGGAGATTCGATTATGGCCCCCAGTTTGCAGTCATTTGTGAACTTTGTCAGCCATAATCCCCCCGTGTTAGCCTGAACCTCAGAGAAGTATATACCAAACGAGAGGTCCCAGAACTGAGCCCTGTGGGATGCCACTTGTAACTGGTTTGGATTCGGACATGGCACCTGTGATTCTGACCATGTGGGTTCTATCTCTGAGCCAGTTTGCAATCCATCTTGTGATATAGGGGTTGATATTTAAGCTGGTAAGCTTATTTATGATGCCTGAGTGGGGTATTGTGTCAAAGCCTTTTGTGAGGTCCAGGTAGGCTGTGTGGACTACCTTGCCCTCATCTATGGCTTTGGTAACTGTTTCAAAGAAATCAACTAGGTTTAAGAGGCAAGATCTGCCCTTAACAAAGCCAAATTGGGTAGGGTCCAGTGTCTGGAGGCTCCCAATGTCTTTGTTTGAGTTCCATGATAATACGCTCCATAGCTTTACAGACCAGACTAGTCAGGCTTATGGGGCGATAGTTTCCGGGGTCCGTTGTGGCACCGTCTTTGTGGAGTGGGACCACTGTAGCTGTACGCCATTCTTTGGGTACATATCCTGTAGTAAGGCTAAGTTTGAACAGTGACTTAATGTGAGGGTTCAGTTCTTCTTGGAACTCATGTAAGACACAGCCTGGGACACCGTCCGGTCCCATAGATGCTGTGTTTTTTGCTTTGGAGAGGGCAGCTTTCACCTGTGCATCTGTGATGTCAGGAGGTTACATTCAGTTGGGATAGGCGTTTGCTCCTTTGGGGGGGAAGGGGGGGAGAAGTTTGTGCTGAATCTGTCTGCCAGGATGTTGGCTATGTCTGTAGGTTCGGTATATTTTGTACCATTATGCAACAATTCAGAGCATATCTGGGAGTTTCCGCCCATGTTTCTGACATAACTAAAGAAGGCCTTGTGATTATCTTTAGTGTCTAGGGCAAGTTTTCTTTCGAAACTGGCCTTTGATGATTTTATGAGGGATCGAAGTTTCTTGCTAATACTGATCAGAGATGCCTTCCCTTTTTGGGATTTTGCTCTGTCATGCAGTAGCTTCCTCCTTCTGTTGTATAGCTTATTTGTGCCCGGGGTCCACCAGACTGGTCTCCTGTTTTTGGAGGAGTGAGTCTTGGTTTTATTTGGGATAGCACGATCCATGCATTCCTGCAGGTGCTCATAGAATGCATTTGTAAAGGATTCTGCGGATTGGACTGTATTATCCTCTGACCCAGGGGCTTTGAAGGATTCCACTTCAGTCTTGAGAAGTGCAAAGTTGGCTTTGGAGAAATTCTTTACAGTGATTTCCTTGGCTGGGGGTGGGGACGGGATATGGATGTCCAGGGAAATTTGTTTATGGTCTGATCTTACCAATGAGGGGTTTACCTCTGGTGTGGAACATAGTCCCCATGTTGGTGATGACTAGGTCTAATATGTTGTTCCCTCTTGTGGGAGTGGTGACCAGTTGTAGTTTATATCTTCAAGGAACCATTGGGAGAGGGTGTTTGGGCTTGAGTAGTTTTCCCAGTCAATATTTGGGTAGTTGAAGTCACCCAATAACATAGTGTTTGGAGAGACCTTCATATTCTCCAGTGTTTTCAGGAATGCCAAGTGGGGTTCCTGTAATAGGGAGGGTGTTTTGTAGCAGGCTACAAACTGAAAGGCAGTTTTGCCCGCTGTTAGTTGCACATGGATGGTTTCCGATGCTTCGTGCAGTGCCATTAACCTGGAGGTGTAGGTATCTTTGATGAATATAGATACTTCCCCTCCTTTTGTGCTTCGGTCCGAGTTTTGAGGCCGAAATGCATGGTATGAGTTATAACCTGGTAGTGCTGGGGTGCTCTCAGAAGCCTTGAACCAGGTTTCTGTTACTGCACAGACATCGATTTTCTCCATACTGAGGAGAGTCTTGAGTGCGTGCATCTTGAGGTTTAGACTTCTGGCATTGAGTAGCATTACCTTTAGTTTTTTTATCTTTGGGTTGTCTATGGAGGTGGGTTTGTACTTTGAGCCTTGCCTAAAAAAAGCACTATGGGGGTGGCAAGAGCTTTGGCCAGTATACGAAAGCCCAAGGGTGACAGGTGCAAGCCGTCCTTAGCGAAGCAACGTGGCTTGTCGAGCATGTCATCCCAGGCTGACAGACACTGGATCCCCTTTAAATGACACCAATACTTTAGCCAATTGTTGAAACTGATCATTTTGTCTTTATACTGTGGCATCATTCTTGGTGAGGGCAAGATGCTACTCAAGGTCAGGGATATACCAGCCTGGGCTACATGGTCATAGAGCTCCTCTATGTCTCTTTTCATGTAGTCCAGGGAGGTACGTCTCAGGTCATTCACACCAGCATGGACAATGACGGAGTCATACTTGTACTTGCTTTGGAGTGACCTGAGTGCTTGTGTTGTGGTGGATCCTGGCACCCGACAGGCAGATTACAGTGACCTTCTCCTTGTTCAGTCTGGTGAGTGGGACGTCAGTGTGCCGGACAATAGAGTCCCCTATAACAAGTGTATTTGGTGTGTTGTTTGGCCTTATGGGCTGTGACTGTGAGGAACACTGATTTTGTGAGATTTGTGGGTATTGTTGAGGGGTGGCTGTTGCTTGACTATCTGCTTGGGAGGTCTTTGCTGTTTAGGCAGATTTTTATTTAGAGCCTCCGAGTATGTTTTTGTGTGTTTGTGTTGGGTATGCAGATGCAATATGTCTGTGTGAGACTGGATTTGTTGTGTGGGTGGTTACCTTTTCCTCCTGACTGACTGTGCCAGTCTTGGGTTGAGAGAGCTCTGCCTCCGGTTTGGCTGTGTAACTGCATCTCTCACATGTATTAGAGTTTGTTGGAAGGAGGAGAGGGTTGTCTGTGTACATAAGGCAATTGTAGCATTGCCTCAAAATTCCCAGATTCACCAGCTGGACTGGAGACTAACCTTGAAACTGACCCTTGGACATACCAGATTAGTATAGGGAACTGTTTTTTTTTTTACTGATCAGATTAGGGAAGGGAACTGATTTTTCACTTGATCAGGAAGGACCAATCGGGAGTCTAATACTTATGAGAAGTCAAGGAGGGTGTAGTGCTTTAGTTAGTTAGTGTTTCCTTTTAAGAGCTGAGCAAGTGCAGGGCTTTAGAAAGAGAATAGAGTGATTACTTTGAGAGTTTGAACAGTTCCAAGGGAAAAAGTGAAGAGCAGACTTTATGGAGCCTGGAATAGTTTAAACCTGTTTAGGTGGCGCTGCAAAAAGAGAGTTGTAGGGTATTAAGAGAGAGAGATCAAGGAGTTTAGAATTGACCCAAAATGGCCAATAAAACTACAACTTCTAGGTAGTAACCACTCCTCCAGGGACAGGCAGGCTGTTCAGTGTAACCACTCCCACTGGTGAACACAGAGACTTCCCTTTAGCCCAAGCAAGCACTGGCCTTCTAGAAACTTCCAAACAGTTCAGAACAGCAAATCTGTAACTGAACTTTCTTAACTTTCTGAAAGTGGGAAAAAAGCAAGATTTTTTTGTTTTTTTTTTCTTTTTTTCATTTATCTTTCCCATCACTGTGTTGGATATTTACTTATTTATTTGATATGTTTTGATTTAATAGGTAGCTGGGCTTGTCATAGGATACTTTTCAGCTGTAACTTGGGGCATGAGGCAATGCAAAGCATAATGTATTCATTTTGCATTCTTTTTAATGGGTCCCTATTAATTATTCAAATGTTTTAAAGTTTGAATGTCATATGGTTGACACCATATGATCGAACTTTAAAAAGTTTGAAGGTGAAAAGCAACGGCTCCGTATGGCGCAGAATGGGAAATTTCCCTTTTCTGCACTGAAGTGTGATCTCTGAGTTGGTATATTTAAGTAGGGGGGGAGGTGAGGGGGGCACAATGCTCAGAGCATTGAGGTAAGTTTTTTTCCCTTAATTTTTTATTACATTGCCGATGTTTCAAATTTTGCTCATACGTTGTCAAACATATTCGGTTTAAAGTTTTGAAACTTCAAATATATAATATAGACCCTCTTTAATAGATAAGACAATACAAACAGTTCATTGGTTACAATTCTACACTATAGGATTTGGCATTAATTCAATCAGACATGATATAGCATAATTCAATATTTACTCATACTTTGCAATATTTATATTTTCTATCACATATGCAACAGTTTATGTTCCATGTACTTAAGAGACTAAAATGAAGTATCAGTTATAATTGGAGTGTGTTAATTTGGGCCATGTATCAGACAAAAATAACTTATTGACTCTGTACAGTTCCTCTCATAAGTAAATGCGCACACACACACACTTGTTCAAAGTGATACCTGGATTGCATTGCATTTAATGTTTCTACCCTTGAGTTTACTATAAGAAGTGCATTGTTCTCATGTTACTTTCAAAATTTTTGGCAGGCAGTCGGAAGGTCTTTACAATCAAGTTATTTCAGAAAGACTTGTGACTATTGTGGGGAAGTAGGAAATACACCCCAGGGATCACTTCTGTCTCTCTGCTCGACAGTGACACAGGAGAATAACTTTCTTGGGTGGCGTAAGTCAGAGAACCTTGTTGGCTAGGCTTACATAGGCCCTCGGGCCAATAGCCTAGTACCTACCTATGACCCTATAAGAAAACTAAAATGTAAAATTGTAGTACAATGCCTATAACTCACATTCAAAAAGGACTACTGTTGATAACTTGCAGTTTTTCACTTGGAGAAATGGGCTATATTTAATACCTTCTCCCCGAGTATTTGGAAAATGTAACAGCAAAAAAGTGGCTTCTTTTATCACATCCCATTCAGATAAAAATAATTATATTTGCAGTTTAATAAGTAGTCTTTGTTCTGTGTGTGTGTGTGTGTGTGTGTGTGTGTGAGAGAGAGAGAGAGATTCAGTTTATTTTGTCCATTCCCCATCTTTTCTGCTCCAGTAATGGATATTGATTTTCCTTCAAAGAAGCAAGGCTTGACTAATTGCAGTGAGAGTAAAGGTCCAATACAAACCTGCAGTGACTATTAATAATTCAGTAAATCACCAACTAAAGAGAAAGAAAATTATGGAGCTTTATTTTCAGTTTTGGAATTCTTGCCCCTTTTTAAATGCCAGTTTCTGTAAATCTGGAAGCCAATGTTTAGCAATACTGTGCTTTCCAAGGTTAATTTATTTGCTTAAGAGAGCTCTACATAATGAACTCCCTCCAGCAGGAACATGGTCTTCAGCAAATCAAACATAAGGTGAATTTACTGTAGACCCTTTCAGGAGAAATTATATGCATTTCTTGTTTATAAACGTGCCAGTTATGTGATCAAGCATGCAATCCATTGCACCTGTCAGGGTTTGAGTTGCCTCTTGACTGGGAGAAGTATGGATGAATAGGACACCATTATATGTAGACCTGCTGTTGTAACATGAATGTTACTCCTCCCTAACCTTTTTCCACCTGCAGTGTGCTGGGTTACATGAGAGAGTGCATTTTCAGCTATCTAGAAGGTTTTTAATAAGGAGAGCACCACGTTGCAGCTATGACAATCACCCTCAGTGTCCCCATTGATATTCTACTAGCAGTTCACCTTTTCTCTTGGTTTCCACTCAGAATAGGCACCACATTACCCCATCACATCCCCTTATCTATCCCGGTGAGCATGCTTAACCTAATCATCTCCCATGTTGGCTACTCCATTGCCTGGGTTGTATGGACTGCTAACTGTAAATGTAGTTTAATCTGTATAAAAGCAAAAAGGAGACTGAGCTGAGGAATGGTTTTACTGCAGAGACTGGCACAAGAGCAGCTATCTCTTTAGAAAGTGCACTCTTAAGTTAACGAGCTTTAACTTTCAACAGACTGTCCTCATTAATATGTTTACTGCATGGGCTGTTAAATAAATCTGGGACATCTGGGTTTTCGTAAGAGCTTCATAGTTCTGTCCTACAATACAGTGACATATTCTGTTTGCATTTCTTTTTTCTATGATAAACTCTGGCAATGTTTAGTTTTGTTAATAGTATACTAGAAAGCTAAGCTGAGTGTAACTTGTGAATAGTGCTTAATCAGTTTTGTCAAAAGCCTGCACATCTGTGTTCTGCACATTGATCAGAACTAGTGTACTTTATAAGCAAATCTGCTAACATTATGGATATGTATTTGCTAAACAATTGTTTTGTATAATGGAGTAAATAGCCTGCATAATTTATAATCATTATGGCCATCTGTAATCAGGAATGCTTCCCTTGGAAAACCAGCCAGACAGCTGTTTCACATTTTTCAAAGTTCATGGTGTTTAGTTACTCAAAATGTGTGATTCTATAGTGAAAATCTGTGCATATTAATGTGTATTGCAAAAGTTATACACAGTAATGCAATTTGCAATTAATGAAGGCAGCAATAATTTAACTGGTGAAAAAGATGAATGAACCTTTCATTAACTTGTTTCCCTGCCTTTATGTAAATACAGATAACTGAAATTCATAATTTGTGCCAGTATATATTAGATATTCACACATACATATCATTGTGTGATTGCGTGCATTCCTGTATCTTAACCTGGCCAAGGCATTTGACACAATACCCTGCTTGGGTATTGTTGACAAACTCGATAGGTTAAGTATAAACCCTTATGTCACCTGGTAGATAGCCAGCTGGCTCACAGGACCGAGAAAGTTAAAATTGGGGAGTCCTCCTCTACAAAGCGGTTAGTCACGAGAGAATCCCTCGTGGATCAATTCTGGGACCACTCTATTTTGGCATCTACTTCTCTGAAGTCAAGGTCAAATGACAAGGGCCTCTGGCTGATCAAATTTGCAGAAGTTTGAAAATCAGGAACTGTCAGACTCCCCCAGTTGTACTAATGTTCTTCAGGAAGGGGTGACACAGACAAATAACTTGTGTCAGAGCCATGGACTAAAACTAAATGCCAAGAAATGATTAATAGTATTCTTCAGGAAGTCATCCACCCCCTGGTAACTATCATATTGACAACACACCCATGAGAATCGGCCATTAGTCAGGGCCTTTGGGACACATGTAGACAGTAATCTAGACTTTGACCATCACATGTCTATAGTAGTGAGGAAATCATTCAATGATGTGCAACTTATAAACAAAGGTATGGCATCTAGGTCCGAGGAGGTCATTGTTCCACTCTGTTCAGCATTCATCAGACCTATAATTGAGCACAGTGCCCTTTCTGCTTGTTTTGATAACAGGCACATCCAACAATTGGAACATTCACAGAGGTTCCTCAGTAAAAGAATACAGGGATTAAGTAACATGTCCTGTGCAGATTTCCTCAAAGTACTGTCCCTATATTCTGTGTCCTACAGGCTGTTGAGGGGAGATCTATGACTGGCATATAAGTAATTTGTCGGACCCCAGCCTGATGAACCTGCATATCCACAAAACAAATAGCACCAGAATTACCTGTTATAAAGACTTAAACCTTGTCTGTGATATAAATAGTATATGCTGAAGAGGCAATTATGTATCCTAGACACTACCCCTTCTCTGGAGCAGGCTCCCCATCCATGTGAAGCAGAGTTCTTCCCTAACCCAATTCAAATGCAAATTGGATGGGTAACAGGAAATTCATTCCTGGTTTGGCTCTATGTTTCTAATGGACACAGGTAAGACAGTAAATGGTTTATCTCACAGGCTTGTAGATATTTCACCTCCCAAGCCCCTGATTACAGTTATTAAGGGAACCAGGTCTTGTCAGAGATTTGGGATGCATGGTTAGGCTTAAAAAGGCCCCAGAGGTCATTAGCCTATAAACCTATAAAGAAATGTTATTTTTTCTCAGTATGGAAGTTTCATCTCGGGGACCACTATATTTACCTTAGTGTTTCTTAAGGTACTTGGGGCTAAATTTGTGAAAAATGTTGTGTACTACTTTTGTAAACTTTGAATTTTGTGGACCAGTAAAGTTTACGGAGAAATGGGTGGGGAATTCTCTCAGTGTAATGCTTATGCTAACTTTCTGACAACCTACCCACCATTTTGTTTCTGTCAGTATACGTACTGACGAGAATTCTGCTCTACTTTTGCATTTTACAATCTAAGGTACAGGGGGCAGTGTTATGAGTGTAATGTGCTGCTTGTGAACATTTGACAACTTACCTTTCGACTGACTTGCTCCAGCTAAGCTTGCCAATTTTGGTGCTGCCTCTTCCCTGGTTACAACATGGATATTTGCTCTGGCTCAGCTAGCTCTTCTCCTGCCATACTGTAGAAAGAAAAAGTCACTTTACCAAGGAGTACTTGCCACTGTTGTGGACTCTGTCTACACCTCAGCGAATAGTGCGTGAATCTGCAGTGTCCATTGGTTGTTCCTTAAACTACTCCCTCACATTTCCATTTTCCTCTGTTGTGGTCATTTCAGCAGCTTGACCTGGGGATCAGCTACTTCCTCATTGGCTAATTCCAGTGCTCAAGAACAATCTTCTCTGGGTTTGGGAGAAACTTGGTGATTTTTCTCTGAGGGTAAATTGGACAAGAGACCATTAGACCAGGCAAACGTCTCTCCTTCAAATCGGTCCTCTAATGCTGGAATTCTTATTTAAAAAAAAAAAAAAAAAAAGTTAAAACATTGTTCTTTCAGTGAAGTTATTACTGCTGCAAAAGATGAGTGCCTTACCTTGGTTACACAGGCATTAAATCCTGATACACATAATCCTTAAAATATGCGTATTTCCTGTAAGATTATTCCTGAGGAATCAGGATCTGATGGTTCTGATTTTGACAAAGATAGGATTGCTGCTCTTCTGTAGATTCCCAAGCACAGCTCTCTTATTGGGAGGAAAACTTTAATTCTTATTGTCATGTGGAGAAATGTTTTTTGTTTTTTTATCAGACCTTTGCCAGATTCTTATTTGCAGTGGTGATGGACAGGTTGACAGATGAGATCAGACAGGAGTCCCCGTGGACTATGATGTTTGCAGATGACATTGTGATCTGCAGGGAACAGGTGGAGGGGACCCTGGAGAGATGGAGATATGCTCTAGAGAGAAAAGGAATGAAGGTCAGCTGGACTAAGACAGAATATGTGTGTGTGTGAATGAAAGGGAGGATAGAGGAATGGTGAGGATGCAAGGAGTAGAGGTGGCGAAGGTGGATGAGTTTAAATACTTGGGATCAATAGTTCAGAGTAAAATGGTGAGTGTGGAATAGAGGTGAAGAAGAGAGTACAGGCAGGATGGAGTGGGTAGAGAAGAGTGTCAGGAATGATTTGTGACAGACGAGTACCATTAAGAGTGAAAAGGAAGGTCTACAAGAGGGTAGTGAGGCGAGCTATGTTATATGGGTTGGAGACAGTGGCATTGACAAAAAAGCAGGAGTTAGAGGTGGATGTGGTAGAGTTAAAGATGTTAAGATTTGCACTGGGTGTGACGAGGGTGGACAGGATTAGGAATAAGTATATTAGAGGGTCAGCCCAGGTTGGAAGGTTTGGAGACAAAGCCAGAGATGCAAGATTACAATGGTTTGGACATGTGCTGAGGAGGGATGTTGAGTATATTGGGAAAAGGATGCTAAGGATGAAGCTACCAGGTAACAGGAAAAGAGGAAGGCCTAAGCTAAGGTTTATGGATGTGGTGAGAGAGGACATGCAGGTGGTTGGTGTGACAGAACAAAATGCAGAGGACAGGAAGAAATGGAAACAGATGATCGGCTTTAGCGACCCCTAATGGGAACAGATGAAAGATCATGACGATCAGACCTTTGCCAGGATAAATAAGGTATTTCTACAGGAAAAATAGATTTCCCCCAAACTGAAATGATACAGTGATGTGTTATAAACTGATATACATCATTCCTCTGCCATCCCTCCTATACTTCCAGCCCTGGTCGATGTATTGAATGCTGTCTGTACTTACCTTGATGCCCCTGCCATCAGTCCCTGGAAAAAGCAGATAAGATGTATAAGGTGTACTATAGGCATATATGTGGAAATGTATGCTCTGTCATATGGACAGCCTGAGGGAGCTGGCTTCCACTCTTCCTACAGAAGAAAGCTCTTTGATTTAAAAAAAAAAAAAAAAAAAAAAAAAAAAGACTGCTGCAACTTTTTCTCTGTTATCTAAACATGCTTCAAAAAGTGTGAGTGGTTGTGCAGATACGGTTTAAGGCCTCTTCTACTGCTATAGTTATGAGAAGATATTCTTGGGTATGTAACCAAATGTTTGATGAGGTAAAGTCTGAAATCTTTGGTTCAGTTTTAGATAAGGAAGTATTGTTTTCAAAAAAGAGATGGTAGGAGGGTAACAAAAAAAAAAAAAAAAAAAGATTCCTTTCAGAAAGAGGAATAGACCAACAGTGTAGAATGACTGTCAGTATTCTTAGCCCCCCCCCCCACCCCGGGGAATCTTTCTAAAAAAAAAATTAATTCCAAAAACTTGGACCTGAACATTCCCCTGTGGTATAAGACTGTTTTGGTCTCATTCATGTTAAAAGTACTGCTGGAGGCCTACAGATGGCACTGGATACAAAAATCTCCTTTCAAGGGAATTTACCTCCTCATCCTCCAAACTAAGCAGAATTGTTTCTCAAATTCTGCAGTATTTACACACCCAGAGAGTCATTGAACTAGTTCCTTTAAGTCAAAGGGACAAAGACCTGCATTAATGAATGTTTCCGGTACCAAAGGAGGAGGATTCTTGGAGACCAGTATTAGATCTTTCATTTCTAAATATATGCAAAATGTTAACCTTAAATTGTTACCTCTCATTCCTCACACAGGTTACTTGGTGTAACTAATAGACCTAAACAATACTTACTGCATATTCCTATAGCCATAGGCTTCAGGAAATTTCTAAGGTTTTCTGTTTCTGGGTCACATTATCAGTTCTATGTATCACCATTTGGTTTATATACAGCTCCAAGGATATTCACAAAATGTCTAGCTCCAGTCATAGTTGAACAGCATTCATATATTTCCTTATTTTGACAACTTGCTTATCTTTGCAGAGTTCTTGTCCAGATGTCAACCATTAACACTGATTGTGTTTCTTCTGACCAATTTGGGCTTCCAGATAAATATTGAAAAACCCTGCTTGACTCCATCTCACAGTGTTGTGTTGCTGGGTTGTCTTATAGATTCTTCTTTTCAAAGGGCCTTTTTAAAACAAAACAAGGTGGTTCTTTGTCTGGAATTTTACCTGTATTTCTCCAGTCTCTGACTTCTGCAAGAGAATTTCTCAGGACCCTAGGGTTCATGGCTTCTATTATTTTTATGATGCATCTTGCCAGATTACAAATGATAGATACATTTTTTTCAAAAAGAAGGGGGACTGCATTAATTGAGACAGCATATTCAACTGAACAACTTATTCCATTAAACCCAGGTTGCCGTTTCTATCCTCAGACTCCAAACAGATCTGTCACCACAAACACATCATATTTTGCTTGAGGAGTAGTTTCCAGAGGGTAAAAGCTACAGGGCCTGCAAAATCCTTCAAACAACCACAGCAACATTAACTGAAGAGACATTGGATGTAATCCATGCCTTAAGTCTCTCTATCACCTTTAGTCCACAGGACCTCCTCAGGTGGTATGTCAATAAGCACAGAGGTATTAGGTTGTATATGCAGGCTGACAGTGGTCACTTGGGAGGTAACCCTTCAGCATTTCTTAGCCTTCTGGGCATCTAACATTCTGACAAAGCAAAACAGTGGCAGACAAGCTGAGCAAGACCTGGACAGACCCTCACAAATGGAAATTGAATGAGTGGGGGGGGGGGGGTCTTCCAGAAATTGATCCAGTTTTGGGGACCCCCTCAAATAGATTGATTTGCCTTCTTTCAGTATAGACAACTAAACATGTTTTGTTCCAGGGCTCCTTGCAGACAAGCCTGGAAAATAGATGCATTTTAATTTCCTTGAGAGAATGTTCCTTTATACATTTCCACCCTTTCCATTGATGTACAGGATAATTCTGAAGTTTCAAAAGGATGCCCAAAAATAATTGAGGTTACGCCCTTTTAGCCCAAACAACATTGGTTCTCCATTCTTATGGCAGTGGCCATAGGCAATTAAAGCAAACTTTCTCACAAGCTAGATCTACTCACACAAGACATGAGTTTTGTACACATAGGATCATAGGTTACTAGGCTATTGGCCCTGAGGCCCTTATAAGTCTAGCCAAGAGTTTAGCCCATGTTTTGACAATCAGCACCCAATGCCCCTGTCCAGCAGGGACATGGGTGGAATCCCTGGGGTAATCCAGGTTGCGCTTAAAAAGGGATAAAGAGGTACTCTGCTTGATGTGGAGAAGGAGTCTATTCCATAGATGAGGGAGTCTCTGGGGCACAAATGTGTCCCGCTAATAAGTCCTGTTGATGTCACAAACCAGGTCGAGGCCACGCGTGCAGGTTACTTGAGTGGAGTTTGACTTGCAGGTATGCAGCAGTCCCAACAAGGTGGGGTCCATGATCGACTTGTATGCCAGACATAGGTCACCTCTGAGGAGTGTGTATGAAACTGAGTAGAGGGATAGGGCTTTTAACCTATCTGTGTATGGTAGATGTTTGAGGCCCTGGATTCTTCTGGTGAGGAACCTATGTGATCTCACCAGCTGCTGCATGTGCTTTGAGAGGTACATGCTGAAAGGTGCATTGTACTCAATAATGGGCCTTATAAGAGAAGAATACAGGGATGTTATGACCTCCTTGTTCCTGGATGAGATACCCTTACTTATGAGGTGGGCCATGTAGAAGGCTTTCCATATCACAGAAGCAACATGGTGGTCAAAAGTCAGGTTGCTGTCAACATGAGTGCCCAAATCCCTCACAACGGATTGAGTGCTTAGGACATTGTTATTAATGTGATAATGTGTGGGGACTTCACACTCCCCAAAGGGGATGATGATGCATTTTTTGGTATTCAGCTTGAGGTCATGTTTCTGGCACCAGTCATTTTTTTCTACGTGAGACCCTCTTAGAGGATGTCTACATCATTAGGGGAATTGATGACAGCACCCAGCTTGCAGTCATCTGCAAACTTGGTCAGCCATAGTCTACTGGTTTTGGTCTGCACCTCAGAAAAGTATAACACAAATAGGCCCCAAGACAAAACCCTGGGGTACGCCGCTTGTTACAGGTCTACTGCTTGAGGTGGCTTCCCCCGTTTTGACTACATGGGTTCTATCAGTGAGTCAGTTTGCTACCCATCTGGTAACATATGGATTGATGCCTAGTTGAGAGAGTTTATCTATTATACCCGAGTGGGGAATAGTGTCAAAGGCTTTGGCCAGGTCAAGGTAGGCAGTGTGCACAGTCTTCCCCTATCAATTATCCCTATATCAACTAATTTTAGTTGACTGCCTGGATGATCATACCTTTTAGGCACTTACTTCATGAAGATGTACAGCTCGTACTAAAGGAAGCAGTAAACCCTGCTATTAGTAAATCATTTGTTAGTAAATGGAAGCAGTTTTCTAGTTAGTGCCTAACCAATAACTTGGGGGCCCCCTCAGGGATTTTGTGTTACTGGTGCTCAAATATCTGAGAGAGTTACTTGCCTCTGACCTCTCATCCTTCTATAAAGGATCATCTTGCAGCCATTTCAGCATGCCTGCCCATTGATCCCCCTCTTTCTTCTCTGTTTGTTGTAAAACAGTATCTGAAAGAAGTTTTACATCTAAAACCTCCGTATAAACAGGTTGCTCCTCCCTAGGAACTCAACTAAGTGCTACAGAAATTGACTGGCACATTTTGAACCTTCTCATCAAGCTGATTTGAGGTTCTTGCTTGAAAAAACTGTACTCTTAATTGTTGTAACATCTGCAAGCTCTCATGGTGGGTGAACTGTGTCAGATTTCTATAGAGAAACAAACGCCTCATTCATGCCCAAAGTAGTTTCAGAGTTTACATTCAATTAAGACATCAGTCTCACAGTTTCTACTCAGAGCCTAAAAAACGGGGAGAGGGAGAATAGATTCTGCATACTCTGGATGTGCATAGGCAGCTCAGGTATTATCTTGAAAGAACTAAGCCTTTTAGAAAAGCTTATCAGATATTTATTCCTTATCAGGGGGCAAAAAGTGGACACACGTTGTCTAAACAGACAATTTCGATACGCTTGCCATCAGTTATTGTTCTTCATACTTTCCTTTTGTCTGTATCCAACTCTCTGAATAGACAGTTAAATTCACTGTAAAATATGAACTGTGACACTAAAACTCTCTGTAAATATGAACTGAACACTAGCAGTTTAAATTTCTTGCCTCCAGGTCATATTCAAACTTGTTTCCTGTCAGTAATGAATTTTTGTATTTTTATTTCTCCTATTCAAAATTGATTGTAACTAAGTGTGTAATTTATGCATATGTCAATTTTTGTAATAGCTGTATCCATGTAACTAATTGTGCTGAAGCTTTTCTCCCCATGTCTTCTGCTGAAAAAGGGCTTCTGCTTAGTCAGACTAACCCTGTCAGCAAATGTCAAAATAAATAAATATAATTCTGGTCTTGTGTGCATTATAATATGCTTATAGTATTTATGTAAAGAGGATAATAGCACCGACTTATCAATGTAAAGAATACTTTGTCTTGATAGTATTGGTATTTGTACAGCTTTTATTGTTCACAAAATATTTACTTTGTTTTATGCTTTTTAAGTTGAGTTTTATAAAAATTATCTGAAATACAAAGGTGTGTAAGGCCACTAGAGGTATGGCATTCAACACCACATGCAATGGTGGTGGACGGCAGCCCCCCCCCCCCCAAAGCTGTGGAAGAAAGAAGAAACCTGTACTTTAAAAATAAAAATTATTAAATATTATTACTACTGCAAAGTCCTGGAACCCGAACTGCACATGCTCGGTGAGTTCCGTTTTTTTTTTTCTCACCCTGTAAATCTGCATCTGGACTGTTGTAAAATCAGTCCAGATTAAGGAGAAAAGGCATCGGTGTGATGCTAAGAAGTCTGTGTGGCTTAACAACACAGTAAAGAGGAAGGGAATTGGACTGCCACGTCCGAAGGCGCGTACGTGACATGGACAGTTGGATGGCTACAATAGTGAGAAACAAATCAGTAATACAGGTAGCTAGCACGCACAGTACAGTTTCAATACTTGCTACAGACCGGTGCTACCGTAACCGTTGGTGACATAACTTTTGTATTACTGTTTGCTTTTTTTGGCTTGACAGTTCATTCGAACAGAGGTTGGTTAACTAAACTTGCAGTCGCACTCGCATTGCAAAAGAATTTTGATTCCAAAGCTTAATCTTAATGCTTTGATTTCATTGCTATCCACTTCAGTTCGTGATCAGACAGAGATGGCCGGTCGCTCTTTTTTTTAACTTTTAAATTGAGGTAGGTGTATGAGTCTGACTCCTCCAATCCATAGTGGACATGTTCAGTTTGTAGACGATTATTTATTTATATTTCAAGGAGTAGTACTACTGGTGGACTGAGTACTTGCCAGTCTACAGTTTTCCTACATATATCCACCTTGATGGACTTAGCCTAGTATCTTTTTTAAGGGCTCGAGTAGAGTAGGAATCTTTATAGGTATTGCCAAAAATGTAATATACTTGCAGATTGTGAAGCACTTTTTTTGTTTGTTTTTTTCAGATTGACATTACTCGATTGGCTTCCTAGTACTCTTGCAAACAGGAGCATGAGTGGGAAAGGGGAAACGGCATGTGTGCGTACAGTTATTTAACATATTAATTTTTTTTCAGGGAGTGGCAGTTTTTTGTCATTTTTGTCATCGTCACTGTGGAATCTGCTGTGGACATTAATAAACCTGGCACCCCTTTTTCATTTTTATGAGTTTGTGGGGGGTTTAGAAACCACAACATTTTTTATTGTTCTTTAAATTGTGTCCAGATGATAGTTCTGTTTAGTTCTGAAACTGGTGCTAGTAGCTTTAACTGACAAAGGGCTGCATGTTTGCCAGTGATTATTGACTTGTAGCTACTAGAAATAATACAGCCCAGTGCCTAGTACAGTTGTTGGTGCTTCTAACCTTCATTTAGTTTTGTTCTTTGGTCATGGATTCAGTTGAAGCCAGGTACAAAAGCTATATGGGTGGTGCCAGTGTTTTGTAGTTCTGGTTTGTACAGCTTCACTTTTCTTGCATTTGTAGGGCTGATTAATTGAGATAATTTCAGTTGGCAACTGTATTGCTCCTAAAAGGTCATACTGCATTTACTACCACAAATCTCCAGCTAGATATATCCCTGCCTGTTAGTTACCTCTTCTATCCTATTGGACTACTATCCTAGTAGACTTTTTGACTCACTAAAAGAATAGGTCCCATTTGCTTGCTTCCACATATCTCCAGATCTCAGACATACCTGTCTGTTAGTACCTCTTCTGTCGTAATTGTATTTGATTGCTTAAAAAATAATACTATGGATGGATTCTGTTAAAGACGTTAAAATTTAAGAGGCTGGCTGGCAAAAACATACTTATGTAGCGAGAATACATTCTTCGTCAGATAGTGGTGGCAAGGTACAATCATTCCTTATTATGTGGTCACACAGTAGAAAACTGAGGAGAAATGGTTTGTACAAAAGACGAATAAGTAAATAAAAATAAAAAATACTGCTATCAAAATGGCAGTCAGTGAAACAGAAAGTAAGACCATTGGTACTATTAGCACAGGATGGTACATAAAGAATGACTGCTTCTAAGTCAAGGTGGCAGATTATGGGAAGGCGGATAATTTGAGGGAAGATTATAGACTCACTTGATTTAAAGAAAGCCACATCACATTACTTTAAGAAAGCCTTCCAGATAGGGATGTATTTAGTAAAAAGTGTGTGGATGTCTATATTTTTTGCGGATGGGCAAAGAGGCTTTCACTGGTGCTCAGGACCCAGTAGAAGCAATTTGTGATGGTGTTCTTCTTTTTTGTTGTTTTTATCTATACTCTATTCATCATACCTGCTTCATAATATTTGTGATTTGTTGCGTTGCTTTTTGTGAATAGGAGAAAAGCTAGCACCACCCACCTTTAATTTGGACAGACAGAGACAGTTCCACTGATCTTATTGTAATGGTAGCATTTGAAAAACACTGTCGAGTTGGGGTATGAAAATATGTATGAACCTCGTGAGTGCATATACACACCAAACCAGCAGTCAAGATTAGGAAGACAGAATTCAGCAGCAAATATCCAAGAAGTATATGCAGTTGCAACTGCATAGACTGGAAGGAGATTGGACTGCATGAGCCTTGCGGGAAGGGGAAGGACTTGCTCTCGTCGCAGGCTTTTCTACTGCAGGAATGGAGTTGCAGGCTTTTGTACTGCAAGAATGGATTGAAACTGGTGTGTGTGTGTGTGTGTGTGTGTGTGTGTGTGTGTGTGTGCATGCCTGTGTATGAAATGCCCCAGTTGCTATATACTGGTGGCTAGAGAACTCAGGATACATGGTGGTGGGTAGAGAATACCTCAGGCTTGTACCCTGTACCTTGGGCCCAGGTGGCAAGAGCCTGAATTCCCTACCCACCACCATTTAAAAAAAAATTGCAGATTTTTGCTTCATATTTTTTCTGTTCCTCATACAATCTGTGGTTTATGTATTTTTGTTTCTTTACATAGACAGTGGTGCGGTGGTAGCATTATTGCCTGACAGCTACAGGTTCTCTGGTTTGATTCTAGGCTAGGGTGCCTTCTGTGTGGAATCTGCATGTCCCTGTGTTTGTGTGGGTTTCCTCTGCATGCTGTACTATCCTCCCATCTTACAAAGACATGTCTGGAGTATTTCTCCCTGGGCCTCTGCTGAAAATTTAGTTTTGTTCCGAGTCAGACTTTCCTGGTTAACAAATGTTACATAAATAAAAATGACAAGCATTTGTATTTCAGACTTTATATTCTTCAGAAAGTACATGGTAACACAAAACCTTTTATTCTAGCAATTTTCTAAGTTTATAAGATGGATATTTGAAATTTATCCCTATTTTTGGGACTGTATTCCCCCATTATTGGCTTTGTCCAGGTTTTTTGTGCTAAGGTTGAGAGCTATGATAAGAACTGAATTCACTGAATATGTTTGAGGGCTGTATTCCCTCATTACTGGCTTTGTTCAGGTGTTTGTTGCTAAGAGGTTGACAGCTATGGTGAGAACTGAATTCACTACATGATAGCCATTTAAGTTTCAGTCTTCCTCTCTTTCACAAAACAGCTGATATGGCATAGTGGTATGTTGCTCTGACTGTTTTGCACAGGGTCCTGGGTTCAAGACTTGGCAGTAAAATGTATGGTGGTAACACAACATTTTATTCTAGCAACTTTCCAACATTATACAAGCAATGTTTAAAATGTCTCCCTGGTTTTTGGGCTTGTCCCCCCACCAATAAATGTTGGCTTTTTCCAGATTTCTTGTGCGGCATAGTTCAGGGAGACAGCTGAGTGTTGAGTAGATTTTACAAGGAGCTGAGAGCTGCAGGGGAGCAAATGTTTAGTGCTTCTTATGCCGAGTCTGCTTGCATTGTCAATAGCAAAACAGGTAGTGTACTTGCTTTTGATGCAGAAGGCTGTGGGTTCTACTCCCACAGTAGGTAGATGCATTGCTGATACTGTACTGTGTTGCAAAGAGGGTGAATGATGCAGTCTTTTTTGCGAAGTTACCTAGTAACTATGAACCTGTTATCAGTTTGCCATCCATTCCCTATTGCAATATTACTAGCTTATCATTTTTTAGTGTAACATAGGCAATTTATTCCTCAAGGGCAACAGGTACTTTATTTGTAGATGAAACAATGAAATATAAAGTTGTTTGCTAGCAGCAACCTCTTCATTAGTTACATATCTCTTTTTAATGTGGAATTGTTTAGATGACTTTTACTTCTTCAGAGATTGTGCATATTTACTGATACTGGCGGACTGTAGAAGTTTGAGTAGAATTTTATGATGGAAATGTTCTGAATTGGGTAATTTTGTCTTTATTGGTGCATGCATTTTATTTCATTGTTTACTGGAAAAATGTTCAACACAATAAATTTAAAATGCCGTCTAAAACTGTACTGTATTGTACAAGGAACATAATTTAATACAATCAGGAAGGTATATCAAAGAGCATGTGTATGTTTCATGTAAAAGGGGTCTGTGATTTGAAAACAGCCCAAAGTTAATCTTTATCTGCCACTGGCAAAATGTATTTTCTTTGAATGTGGGTTTCAATGCTATCTCAATTAATGTGCGTTTCAAGGTGAGAGAAGTTTTAATGCCAAGTCTATTTTCATTGTAAGACTGCATTGCTTTGTTTAGCAGATATCTATTAGTGTTTGTGCTGTAAAATGCAAAATTAAACTTTCAAATGAAATCCAAATCATTGCAGAAGTAAACGCAGCATGCACATTACAGTGTTTATGGTAAACTGGGTGAAATAACCAAGGAATGGGACATTGGAATGGCTGCAGGGGGGAGGCTCCATTTGACCATGATTTTGTGAGGGGGGGGCAGCAAACTCAAAGACAGCCCCGGATGAACTATACCTCTCAACTGTCCAGATTTTTGCAGAATTAATAGATTTTTGCTTCTTCTTATTGGTTTGTTCCTCATAAAATTTGTGGTTTTCTGGCAAATCATTTAGGAATGAAGTCACTAAATAATGACAGACATTGAGTTTCAGACATCATAACCTTCAGAAAAATGCATGCGAAAGCAAGACCTGTTATTCTATCAACTGTCTTAAGTTTTTATACAAGAGCAATTTTTAGTACTTGTTTGTATGTTCCCCCAATATATTTGGCCTTGTCCAGATTTCCTGCATTAAGAGGTTGAGAGGTACGTGCAAATAAATCACGTTATAGAATTAGGAATATCCAAACCTTTCAACTGTCCCCAATTTTGGCTCAAAATGTTGCTCTTCTCCTAATAATCCCTCCGCAAAATGGCAATTTTGGAAGAAAACGTGGAGGGTTTGCAATTATAAATAACTGTAATGATCAGAGTTGTAGATTACTTTTATTTCAAAAATGCATGTAGATTCTCTTATTTTGTCAGCTGCTCAAGTTAACAGTACTAATATTAAAAAGGTGTCCCGTCTTTGATAGGTTCACAGCTGTATTGTGTGGCGATTTTATATTTTTGCATCACATTTTTGGTACGTTTTTTATAAAATTGTGGTTTTCTTGCAAATTAGTTGCAAATCATTAGATTGAAGTTAGAAAATAATGGTAGACATTTGAGTTTCAGATTTCATACCCTTCAAAAAATTCATACTAATGCAAGACCTACTACTATTCTATTATCTTTCTAAGTTTATAAGAGCAATATTTAAAAAGTGTCCTTATTTTTGGGCCTTTGTCCCACTTCTGTGTATGGCTTTGTCCAGATTTCTTGCTCTGAGGTTGAGAGGTACGAGTGTCAGAGCCATCACCATCAGCCAGAGACACATCAAATTGTGACATACTTGTTGCACCCCACTCCCCCCATGTAGTGACTCTGGATGTGTCCAAGCAAGGCAAGGAGCAGTTATGCAGAGTATTCCCCCATCCAAGGTAGACACAAGTACTACAGTGGCTTTTCATATGTCCTTGATTTTGCAGAATGTTCTGGTTTTCTGTCCTATTTTGATACTTTTGATTTATGCTTCTTATTATTCAGAAAATGCATGCTGTTGCAGTGCCGTGTTGCTCTGTGTTTAAGTAGCAAGTAGCAATGCTTTAACTGACCATCAGGTAAGCTTGTCGGAGATTGTAAGATGCAAGTAAGCTTTAATAACCATACTTTTAAAGAATTGCCAACATTGAAAGCCTTTTTGTTGTTGCCATGCAGAGAATATTTACATAACTAGATAAACGTATAAGCCTTGGGTATTGAAATTCATATGACAGTATTTGTAATAAAGGACAGGATTACAGTATTTTCAGAAGCTCATTACATTTGTTGGAGACTTGCAGTCATCTTTGCAGGCTTTACCCGTTAACTAAACAGAATGCCAATCTATTATGTGTGGTCCATAACCTGTGCAGTAATCCTTGAAGCAATTTATCTTGAGCTTGTTTCTTGTTTGCTGTTCATTTTTTACTTTGATCATGTCTTCCCTATGAAGCAAGTAGATAGTTGTTGTCAGGCAGCAGGTATTTTTTGGATAAGAAACATTTTTACAAGTGGGGGTGTCAGCATGTTACTTGGTACTTTTATAAAGCTGAATATAAATTATAATTAGAACTGCAGTGCAAGGAAAAGTGGTTTGAGTTGAGTGCTGCTTGTTTTTTATACTTGATTTTGGCTGGCATTCCAGTAATGTATTTACAAAGTAATTTTATTTTTTCATCCCTCACAACCTTTTTGTTTCCATCGTGATATTAAGTAAGCTGTCATGTAGCCAATGCATTGAAATGTTTTTTTCTTCTACACTTCATTGTGTCTTGATTGTACTCTCATAATGATGGTTTGGCACCCAGGGCAGCCTATTTAATTAAAGTTCCAATTGTGGTTTTGAGCATAGCTCCACCCCTTTCTAGTTGGCTCCACCCCTCCCATTGGCCCCACCCATTCAGCTGTTTCCTGCAGCCCCCCCTTTAATTTGAAGTCACCAGCCGCCACTGACCACATGGATGTTAGTAATGAGTTAAGTAACTTAAAGCAAGCCGTACTCTTAAAGTAGCTAAAGTCTTTAAAAATTACATACGAAAACAAAAAGGCACAATTTAAAGTTACAACATCACTTGCCTAGGAGAGGTATGAAGGAATTCTGTTTTACAGAAAGGTTGGATTGGAGTAGCTTTCATGAAGGAGTTGTGAGGTTAGATTAGTAATAGAACTCAAGAATGCATGAAAAAATGAAATCCTCATCAGGGAGGGGCAGAAACACTGGGTGGTACATACCAATCAGATCAGTTGTCAGAAATCAGTGTTTCTAAACTGCTGGAAAAAGTAACTAACAATTAGATGGTGTGCCTTATGATTGTACAGGAATCTATTCCCAGTGTAGTTTAAGCATCTAGAGTATGACTGTAAATTGCTGTTTAGAAAGGTATAGGCCATTTGGTTGTGGACCTCTCTGTTTTGAAGGTCATGCAGGCACCACAAAATAAGCAGACTGAATTTTAACAGAAATGTTTTTCAAAAAGTGTTTTCTGTACAAAGCAAGTCCTCCAACATATATACCCTGTGCACGAACCTTTACCTGTATACCCCCTGTACTGATAAAATCACTCAGAAGTTGCTGTAGCATAGAGGAAGTGATGCAAGTGACCTTGTCAGAAGGTTCATTGATGTGTCATAAAACAGTCAGTCTTCATTATACCTGTCCATGATCAAATGGTTGCATCTTTTAAAAATGCTGCGCATACAATGTTAATATTGTAGTAAATTTAATTTAATTTGTGCACCCAAAGAAGCATTTGATGTGAAAGCTTGTATTTTTGTTATTAAATAATACTTCTGTGGTTCCTTGAGCTTGTTAGTCTTTGGATAATTAATGTATTTAGCTGTGCTTGTTTTTATCTGCTTGAGCTGTCCTATTGTGTTAAATTAAGTGTAGCTAAGGGAATGAACAACATTCTAGAAGTTTATAGTCTGCTGTAGTAGCAAAAGGGGGTTTCTGTAGCAGGTACATTATGCAGTAAAATAAAATATGGATTACTGCAGATATTTTGCAGGCTACATTCACAGTGCTTTACTTCCACTATATTCAGTAATGCATACAAATTTAAATAAAATGTAATTCAGTGGCTAAAATTCAACATTTATCACTTATATTCTTTGTATTTCAGAATGATATGCCTAGGGCTTCTAAGTCTCGCTTTGAGCTGGGCTTCTTTGGGTGTCGACACTGCTGCAGGTGTGGTAAGTGATATAGAACCTTAGCAATGACAGTTAAACCTTAACTGTGAGCAAACATTGTACCAGTTTCAGTAGCTAGCATATACTGTTTTTTTGGATTAGGCTGTTAATGCTTAAATACTAAATTGTTTTCAGTCCCTGCCTGAGGTGTGTGTGTGTGTGTGTGTGTGTGCGTGCGCAGAATAAATGTTCTCTGGTAGAGTGGGATTCCGTTTTGGTTGTATGACCACATTGTCACTTCTGGAATTTCTACACTAGACTAGAATCGTATATCTGTTTAATGGTCATTGCTAAATGGTCTTTAAGAATCCTTCAAGAATTTGCAAAAAAAAAAAAGCATTATAATCAGTTTTTGTGTGGAAATGTTTTGTTTCATATGTGCGTTTAATTCAATTTTATGTCAATACCACTGCAGATTTTTCTTTAATGAGTTTGCTATTGTAGCAGGCTAGTTTTCAGCCCCTGGTAATATTCGCTGTGCATAGTTTTAAGCATCTTATCTCCTTCAGTAACGACTGTGTTATGTGAACTTGGTACCATGGAGTCCATACTTTCAAAAACACTGCTTTTGTGAGACTCCACAACAGTGCAGACTTGTGACATATCTACAGATTAATAATAACGTAATTTACAAGTTCATAAAAAAATTTACAATTCGGTCATCTTTTTATTTATTTTTTGCGAGAAAAGGCTGAATACTATAATTACAGTGGGAGCTTGTAAGTTTATTGATGGCCATTTCTTGGACTGCCAGCAGACCAAAGTAAAAGTATCTAAACAACTTTCAATGACAATGGAGTTTCCATTTTCTCCACTGTTACTGGACCTTGACATAGGTATATAAAACTTTGGGGTATACATGGAGTGTTCCCCCTGATGAGGGTGTATAGTGGCTTACTCCCTGCAAAAAAAAAAAAATGGCATTATTTTTTTTTCCAGAAGATTAACTTTTGACAAAAGTGAATTCAACCAATCAACATGATTCTGTTACTATGAGATATTTGAAGATGACTGAATACTGTATGGATGCCATTTAGTAAAAGCTGGCATACCAGAAGTAATAATATCCCAAATTCTGCCCATAGACAACAATGGGTAGTATATTGCAACCTACCCTGACTTAGTTTTACCTTGTAGTTAGCTGTATTAACTTACAGAATGGTGTGTGGAGTGTGCCAAACCTTACACACACATTGCTGAGTACTGACCATTGTTATATATAGTGTATAGATCTTTAAATTGTGTACCTTAAGACGCTAATTTTAAAAAGTTGGGTGGTATCTGGTACACTCTTCTAGAGGGCTCAAGTTTAGTAAATTTCACATGCAAGTTAAACCCCATTTCCTTGGGCCCATTTCTAAAAGACTTGCACTCAGTGCAAGTGACCACTTACACCAAGAACTGGTCTTTTGGAATCTGTCCCCTGGTTCAAGTCTGTTTTACTGAGGCCTTATACCAAAGTGAGTCACTTAAATTAAGAGGAAGTCTTTTAGAATCTGGCCCTATGTCTCCGAGTCATTTATTCACCATTCAGATTCTGCATTGGATCAGAGATGAAGAAATATTTGCTAGAACTGAAGTGAACAGAAATGCTTACTTTCACCATGCTTTCAACAATCTGGGTGTTAAATACAGAATTACACTTCACATTCAAAACTGAATTCCCCACGTGAAGGATATTTATTAAAAAAAACTGGGAACTTTGGATCTAGACATTCTGTTTATTCTTTACTTTGAATTAGCTGAGTAGCCTGCAAAGGGTATAGTATGCTACATTCATGCCTGTTACTAGAGAAAAAATCTTAAGAGTTATTTTTCTTTTTTCTTAAGATAAAAGTCAAATAAAGGTAAAAAAAAATGAAAATGTGTTGCAATACAAATTTAATATGAGAAATAAAAAGCTTGCAAAAGTGTATGTAATGAAGGGCTGCCATGCAAATAAAATTCAAGCCTCACATAATAAGTTTGGTTGTAAACAATGGTGACTGATGTACAAAAACGGTACTATAATTTACTGGAAAGTAGGGGCTCGTATAACCTTCTCCTGTTCCTCCAGTCCTGGTGGCCTTCCTGGATGCTTTGCATCCACTTCTAGTTCTCCAAATTGCCAGCCTCCCTCCATATCCAAAGAAACATCAGAGGTTTCAATAAGGTCCCTGAAGAATAAAATTTATCTACAAAAACCCTGTAGCAGATTCTTCTATATATTTTTTTAATTTCCACTGATAAACCTACTAAGTTTCTACCAGTGGCTAATATTTTGCCATCTGACATAGATAGTAAGACCATGGACAAGTATGATAAGAAGGTATACACCTGTGCCAATCTTGCCTTTTGGGCTTTAAATTACCAAACTTAAATGACTTAAGACCATGGCTAACATTGAGGCTTCTGGCACCAAGTATCAAGTGAAGTGTGCTTGGACAAGCTACATGAGTTGCAATGCACATTAAATGCAGCTATGATTCTGCGCAGGCTTCCTCCAGGACTTCTGCTACTGCTTCAGTTATTAGATTTGTTTGGCTTCACCTACAGTCACTCGATGGCAGAGCTGGATCATGTTAAATGGGAGCCTAGGCAGGGTAATAAATCAGTGCCCCTCCAGCCAGGACTACCCCCCACTCCCTGCAGCCTGCACCCCGCCCTTTTTAGTGCCTTGTTATTTGACCATGTCTCTCATGTTACCATAACAACTTCAAGCTTGTCAGTGTGCATACTGTTTTCTTCTTTACGTCTCCGGTGATTACAGATATTTGTATTTTATTTAAAGCTTCTATTTCAAAATTTATAGCACAAACACTGATAGCCATTTGCTAAACAAAACAATACAGTCTCACAATGAAAACAGATTTAGTATGCGGAGCAGTAAATTTCTCTGCCCGTGAAACCCACATTCTTATACATTTGGCCAGTGGCAGATTAAGTGCACCATTGAACTGTTTTTAACCATGGGCCCCCTGAAAACATTTTTAGGACCATGCAAAAATGCATGTGTTCTTTGATTGACCTTCCTGATAGTATTAAATTAAAATCCTTGATTAACACAGCATCAGTTGTTAGAGTGGGTGTTTTGCATTTGTAGTTTTAAACATTTTTCCAGTAAGCGATGAAACAAAACATATGAACCAATAATGACAAAACTACCCATTTCAGAAAATTTCAGCCATAAAAGGCCACTCAAACAGCTCTCATTATAAATCCACCAATATCATTCACTATACACAATCTCTGCAGAAGTAAAACTCAGCTGTATAATTCCACATTAAGGAGAGCTATAACTAATGAACAGGTTGCTGCTGGCAAACAACTTTGCATTTCAGTGTTTCATCTACAAATTCAGTGCCTCCTGCCCTTGAAGAATAAGTTGCCCATGTTCCATTAAAATACAAAAAAAGAAATTGCTGTGCTGGTGATATACAATAAGGAATGGATGGCAAACCTCATAGTTACTAGATATCTCGTCCTAAGGAGGAAACACTCAGGAGTGCATCACCCCGCCTCCTCCTTATTTTGCACAGTAGTGTCAGGAATTGATCTACCTGGTATGGGAACAGAACCCACAGGCTTTTGTACCAAAAGCAACCTTGCTACCTGTTGCACCATTGATGCTGAACAACACAGCTCTGGAACTCTGACTGATATTGACAGACTGTTATCCTCAGTGATCTACAAAAGCAATAAATAGGAGACCTGGTAGCTAGTGTGAAGGTTTAGGGCACTTACTTGCCTGTTCTTTTGTAATTAAAGGTTCAAAGTTTGACTTTGAGCAAAGTCACAACTAGACAGTGCCCTTAACTGGAGCATTTTACACACACACACACCTTTGTCTTACTGGAATAGATCCATCATACTATCATTGTTTGCATACCTCTTGTGCACAGTTCCTTCAGACTTACTCTCACACTTGCTCTAAAGAGCAACAAATCCATGTTTGCTCAATTCAGACTTGCTATTTACAAACATTGCATTCTAAATCTCTCATATTGTTTGACATGATGAAATGAAAAGCTGAGGATTCTGGGGCTTATAAAAATTCTCCCATGTCAGGAGAACTTCTGCAAGGTCCTAATGTTCGCGGTGTGTGGTTGGAAGCTTCCCCAAGGTCCTAATGCTTGTCGTCTTTTGTTGGAATTACCAAAGATCTATAATGATGTTTACTGAAGGTTTTTTTTATTATTATTTTTATAGTGAACCAAGCCAACACAGGCCCTAGGCAACTACCTAGGTTGCCTAGTGCTGGATACGGCACTGCTTCTTGAAGATATTAAGAACAAGCTTTTGGATTCCTCTCTTCACAGGGAGCTGTTATTTGGACCTTCTGCTGCAGTACTTTGCAGGACTTTGCAAGCAAAGGGTAAACTAATGCAGAATTTAAAACATATTTTTCTCATGTCAGTGCCTATGTTTCAAAGAAATTACCCTGCTAAGCCCACATCCTTTGTCTGCAGATCAGAAGCCCACTCAGAATGACAGGAAACAGCCCAGGAAAAGATTTCATAACAAACTTAGATTCCAAGACTGGAAAACATCCTTTTCAGAATAACTCCATCTCTGTCTGACCATCTGCTGGCACCTCCTTAAGGAATTCCCTTATCAGACTTTGTCCCTTCCAGCCTGGGAATTCATCACTACAGACAAGTGGTTATGATTCTTCATTCAGCAGAGTTACAAGATGTCTTTGAGGAAATATCCAATTTTGAGGTATTCCCCCTCCCCTTCCAATCTGGTTCACCTCCTTCCACATCCCTTACAGGGCCTCCTCAACCAGGGCACCATAGATCCAGTGCCCCACCAGCATCTAGGATGCTTTCTGGTCCTCAGAAAAGGGGGTACTTGGCAACTCATTCTAGACTTATTCCACCTTTCTGGAGGTGCCATCTTTCAAGATGTTCTCCCTGCAAATTCTACTTCCTTTTATCATCTCCCAAACCTTTTTAGTTTCCCTAGACTCAAAAGATGCATATCTACATATCTCCATTCACTCCACCTGCAGAAAATTCTCAGGTTCTCTGCTTTTTCATCGCGCTTGCAGTTCTCTGCTTTTTCATCGCGCTTGCAGTTCTCTGCTTTATACTTTGGGTTATGTACTGCTCCCAGGGTTTTCACGTGGTGGCCAAGGAATTAAAGTATTCCTTTATTTGGACAACCTTCTTATCCAGGCTTCCTCTCAGGACACCCTACAGCTGCATCTCATTTTCACAGTCTCACTTCTGGAAAGACTGGGGTTCACTCTCAATCTCCACAAATATTCTCTGAGACACTGCCAGGATCTGGTGTTGTGTTGCACATTGGATACCTGTCTGACAGTTTTTTCCACCAGGAGAAGTTCAGACCCTCTCCACCTTCTCTCATTCTTTAAAAGTTCAAAAATGTAATAAAAAAAATAAACCAAAGAGAAAACCTACCTGAATGATTTAAGTAAGCCCCCCTGCACACCCCACTCTTTAAATATACCAAGTCTGAGATGGCACTACAGTGCAGAAAAGGGAAATCTTCCCATTCCACACTGTATGGAGATCTCCATTGAAACTTTCGAACTTTTATAAGTTCGATCATATGGTGTCGACCATATGACATTCAAATTTGGCAACATGATATAGACCCCAATAATATGGCAAGACTGTTGCATTGGGTATTGTGCAGACACTACAGTATTGAAGTAGTTGAGAAGCACTGGGAACATGAACCACAAAGAACTGTAGTAGTGGTGGTGATTATATCACAAGATATCACCCATTACCAACAGTTTAAAAAATAGATGCAAGAAAAACAGATATAATATTCCAAGAAAAAAAAGACAAAGGTATCATTGATCATTGAAATTCTTATATCCAGTGATTTATAGTGTCTTATGAGAGGCACAAATTCATAAAATATCAGCATTTGCAGACCGAAACAAGAGCAGTGTGGAAGAAAGATATCCAAACAGTTCCAATAGTAGTATGAACAAGTCTTATAAAGAATTTACAGTCATATTTAGACATGTAACCAATGCATGTAACTCCATATGAATTACAGGAGTTGGTTCTGGGTACATTGCAGGTGCTACAAAGAACAATTTTGACTCGTATCAAAGATTTAAACAATACTAATTTCATACACTTTATTCATACTTTGACTTAGGAATGGGACCCATTCCCCATCATGGTATTAGAAAGTGAAAAGGCTTGTAAAAATCTCTTTGGTCTCAGCACAGTCACCCACTGGACTTCCAGGTCCCCCTCTTGCTCTTTTTGAAGAGAGGTACAATTGTAGATTTTGCAAATCCAGAAAAATCCAGGCTTTCCCTTCCGCCTACTCACTCTGTCAGGAATTTCACACAGATGCACCAGCTCTGGATTGTTGGAGCATGGACATGTTCTTCAGCAGTTCAGGGCTAGTGGTCCTCCAGACAGATGAGGGAACACATCAGTGTCAAAGAAATGAAGGCCATTATTTGAGCCCTTCAGTTTTCTCATCTATGGAGTCCAGGGCGCCTCAGGAGTTTCACAGGTAGCAACACAATAATGTGATACATCAACAAACGGGGAAGGAACCAAGTCCTACCAGTTGTGCAGCCTAGCTATTCTGGCATGGTATCAAGCTGTTTAAGCAAATCTGTCCATACAGGTGGTTTACAAGTCTATATGAAGACAGTGTGTTTGCAGATTCTGTAAGTAGGTCCATGCGGACCCTTATTAATGTATACCAAGTAGAGAGTTCTTCCTAGTCATAGTCCACATATGGGGTATTCCTCTCATAGATTTGTCTGCCTCTTAGAATAGATAGCTCAAACTTTTTTGCTCCAGGCCTCCATGTCTCCAGGCATCGAGGATGAATACCATGTCTTTCTTTTGGAAGAGGAAGTACTTCTATGCCTCCCCCCCCTAGTCACA
The DNA here is from genome assembly GCF_019279795.1 of Protopterus annectens. NCBI lineage: Eukaryota > Metazoa > Chordata > Ceratodontiformes > Protopteridae > Protopterus > Protopterus annectens. The sequence goes on from NC_056744.1 coordinate 186,126,652, forward strand.
AAGGTTCTACTGAAAATCTGACTGTACAGACCAAAAATCTTGCTGGTGACTCCTTTCTGGCCCAGGCAGCATTGATTCCCCTTTTTCTTCAACTAGCCAGGAGCCATCATTACAAACTACCACACAAAATGGACTTAATCACAATGAAAATGGTCTCTCTGCTTCATCAGAACTTGTAGGCTCTCAGCCTGACAATGTTTTAATTCCTTTAGAACACCAGTTTTCTGAAAACATGCTTCAGGTGCTCCAGGAGGCAAGAAAACCTACTACTAGAAAGTCTTACATCTCTAAGTGGAAAGATTTTCTGTCTGGCGTCTTAAGAAGAATATAAGGCACTTCCAGGTGGGGGTCCCTACAAATTTGTCCTACTTGTGAGCTACTCAAAACTGGACTAGCCTATACCTCTGTAAAGGCAAACTTGGCTGCCATTTTATTCTGCATGAAACTTACCCCCCCTGCTCTCAAGAATTGAAATCAAACAATTTCTAAAGGGTATCTTTAACTTCAATCCCCTTAGGATAACTATCCCAACCCATGCAATCGCAAAACCCTTCACTTTTACTAGCCCCCTTTTAAAGGAATTTAAATTAGTTTTGGCTCCAGAAAAATTTTGGAAAGGGGAACACACAGTGCCCAAAGAAATGGGCCATTTTAAAATTTGGGGGGCCCTTTAAAAGTTTTTTTTTTTTTTTTTTTTTTTTTTTTTTTTTTTTTTTTTTTTTTTTTTTTTTTTTTTTTTTTTTTTTTTTTTTTTTTTTTTTTTTTTTTTTTTTTTTTTTTTTTTTTTTTTTTTTTTTTTTTTTTTTTTTTTTTTTTTTTTTTTTTTTTTTTTTTTTTTTTTTTTTTTTTTTTTTTTTTTTTTTTTTTTTTTTTTTTTTTTTTTTTTTTTTTTTTTTTTTTTTTTTTTTTTTTTTTTTTTTTTTTTTTTTTTTTTTTTTTTTTTTTTTTTTTTTTTTTTTTTTTTTTTTTTTTTTTTTTTTTTTTTTTTTTTTTTTTTTTTTTTTTTTTTTTTTTTTTTTTTTTTTTTTTTTTTTTTTTTTTTTTTTTTTTTTTTTTTTTTTTTTTTTTTTTTTTTTTTTTTTTTTTTTTTTTTTTTTTTTTTTTTTTTTTTTTTTTTTTTTTTTGTTTTTGTTTTAATTTTTTTTTTTTTTTTTTTTTAAAAAATCCTATGAAAGTCCACCCCCTCCAGAAGTTTAAAAAAAAGGGCCCAACAAATTTAAATTTAAAACTCACACGGAGGGAAAAAGTGTGAGCAGCATTCTGCATATAAAGGGGTGTGGGGCATCTGTCAACAGTTTTACGCCCAAAAAGGGGGCGTGTGGCAACCTAAAAAGGGCCCAAGACTAAAGGGTAAAGTAAAAGCCCAGAAGCCATGGAAATGTGTAAAAATACCAAACTCCCCCAAAAGCCTCATGTTAAAGGAAGAGGAAAAAAATTAAATTCCTTTTTTTTTTTTTTAAAAAGTTTGTTCTGTAAAAAATTGCTACTCCTTGCAGGCAGCAGGGGAAAAGGGATATAAAACTAAAACAAAGTAACCAGGAAAATGGCTTTGCTCCCACAGACGGGGGGTTACCCCCAAAAAATTTTTTTTTTAAAAAGCCAAAAACCCCCTCAGTTTGTCAAAGAAAAACCTTTTTAAAAGCAATAAATGGAGATTCTTTGGTAAAAAGAATAAAATTCAGTGTCCTACAAGCTCTGTGAGACAAACTGCCCTAGCTATATTTTAAAAAGGAAAATTTGGGGCCCCTTGCCATTTACGGCTGAAACTTTTGCCTAGTTGAACAACATTTGTACTACCAATTGGGGTTACCCAAGGCATTTGGGGCCCTCCCACAAGCAATGCCTCTCCTCAAAATGGGGACCTTTTAAAGTGCTTAAAAGGTTTTGGCTTTTATTCATCTCAATATAGGTCAGGAAAATCAAAATCAGTTGTAATTAACCCAGGATCCCATACAAATCTCTAAACCACAACCATGAAGCTCCTGAAAGCAAAAATCTAATGGGATAAAATAGAATGGAGATGACAAGCTTTTCAGGAAGAGTTTAAAAAGGCCAGTCGAAAATTCAAAACCATTATGCCCCATGGCAAATCCGCAAACTTTGTGAAAACCTCACGAAGAGTATGGGGGGCTTGGGCACCCCTTTGGGGGAGCCAAATCTGGTCTGGTCCTTGTCCCCTTCAACCCAACTCAGGGGCCGGGTTAGGGGCGATAGGAAGGCTGGGACCATTTGTTCAAAAACCCCTGACAGTTTTCAAATGTAAAAGTTTCCCTTTGTAAAAGGGAATGAAAGGACATTATTTGAAGTCCAAGAATAAAATGTCAGAAATGTACTATACTAAGCTGCTTGAGACAGACTTATGAGAATTTTTAAAAGTGCAAATCCCCGGGTTTGAAACCTTTTACACTAAAACTGTTTGAACTACGTCTAAGTGCATTGGCACTACCAATTAAGGGTTTAAAGGGACACCGTTGGGGAAAGAATGAGGGGCCATTGTTCCTGGAAAGGCGAGGGTTTTAATGTTAAAAGTGTTTTGGCATTTTTGATTACAGGTTAACCTTTTTGTGGAAAACAAAAATCAGTTTAGTTTCAACCCGGATACCATGCACTAGATAAAGGGTACTAAACCCTCCATGACAGCAAACCTAGTCAAAATACAAAATGGGATAAAAAAATGGGCAGATAATTTTTTCTAAGAGTAAACCCAAAACGGAACGAGAAAGTGGAAAAGGGGCATATATAAGCCCCATAGGGGAATCACACAGAAACTTTAAACGCCGAGAAAATGGTGGAGTAGGTGAGGGCCCCCGAGACAGGGCGGAGGAGCCAGAAATGGTTCCCTTTTCCAAAACAGGCCCAACCCAGAGGGCCAGGTTAGGGGAGTAAAAACTACCAGTTGGTCTGTTGCCAGTGCTACTGGCACCCGCATTAGCGGGCCCGTAAAGGGACCTAAGCGAGCAAGGAAGAAGTTACCGAATGGTCCAGGAGGCCCGGGTAGCCCACCCCCACTACTGAGAATTTACATTTTCTTTGTATGTAAGGATTTAATTTTGGGATACCAGGAATTTAGCCCAAATTATTTCATATGGGGTGCTTGGAGATGTGCGTAGGGCTGGGGGCCCCCATAGGTTAGTAACCCCCCCCCTTACTTGAAAATAAATTTGTATTTAGCATGTACAGAACACTGCAGGTATTGATTAAAAGTAAAAATGGCGCGGGAATTGTAAGTCTAGGTTGGCTGAAAAAGTTCATCATATGAAAGGAATAAAATAATTGTAAAATTAAACAGGTTAATACAGAGCCCCAAGAATTAAAAATTAACCTGCAGATCCCAAATCAGTTTAGAATTGGGTATCAATGGAAAATATCCCCTTTAAAGTAATCATCAAAAGGCTTTTGGAAAGTGGAATACCCCAGCTAACATGTGAACAAACCTGAAGTCCAATGAATGTGAAGTTGCAGGTTGTGAGAGTCAGAAAGGGTCTGTTGAAAAAAATAAAGGAATAACCCCTGTATAGAGCCCCAGTTGTTTCTAAGAACTAAAGCGGGGGAAGAAATTTAAATAAATTTTTCTTGTAAATTTGGAATGAGGCCAAATCTTAAGGTACACAGTAAAAATTTTGCAGAAGAATGAATGTTAGACAGACTCACCCATAGTTGTCCCCTGCCTGTTCAAAGGTGCAGGTGATGTTTGCAAATTAAAATAAGTGGATGGGATTATTTAACAGGTTGCGCGCAAATAAAGTTTTATTTAAAATCAGCCTCAACTTAATTGTGTTATTAAAAATTAAATCAATTGTAAATAAATGTGTAAATTTTCACCCAAAACCCCTATAACCCAAAAACAAACCCCCACTAAATAAGGTATGTGAACATTTATTAATCATGGACTTTTGCCCGTTTCAAAATAATCATGCCTGTTTGTGCATTGCCCTGCATACCGCAAAGATTTTTGAAAAAACCCCTGCATTTTGTTTGATGGTATTTCTTTCAAAAAATGAGTGATATTGTTGCCCTTTTTCAATGGGAATATCGGGGGTTTATGGGAATAAAGCATGCGTTCCTAATCTGAAGGAAAAAAATGCCATCCCCAAAACTAACATCTACCACAAACCTAGAACGCGGGAAGGCAGGCCCCAGGGGGACCCACCCCCCCCCTACTGGCGACTGCAGGGATAGTCCCAGGCGGACCCTGGGGGTGTGCCATTTTGGGGGAAGCTGCAGGGGTCCCCCCCCCTCTGCAATGGGGGAGGGGTTCGCCCCCCCCTAAAGGTGTCCTTTTGGGGTAAAAAAATTTTTCGGGGCCCCCTCGCCACTGAGGTGTGTGGCAAGCAAAGCCCCCCGTTGCCACAGCCCCAGACAGTGTCCGGGGTTAAGGAAATAAACTCCCTTGGGTATACAGTTCCACTTTATTGTGTCCTCGTATCCCAACCTCCGCCCCTGTCAATTGGAAACCCCCGTGTGTCATACAGTGACTTTTTGTTTGTCTTTTAAACCCTCCCCCAACCTATCCCCGCTTAATTCCTTATGACAAATCTATAAAAAAAAAAAACCCTTGTACCCACAAAAAAATTAGCCCCAACATAGTGTCCATGTCGCCAGTCTGTTGACATTTAAACATTAATTTAAATTTGGGTCTACAACAAAAAATGTTGTCCTGCCCTTCTCAGGGGTAAAAAGGTTTCCAATTTCAAAAATAATGGAAATGACAGTTTTGCTGCCAAAAAGGGGTTTATTTAACATCCCCCTAAAATATTGTTTCCCTATTCTTATCTTTGTGCCCCCCTTTTTCCCCCCCTTTTCCCTTCACCCCTTTTCTTTTTTTCAAAAAATTAGGGGTTGGCTTTTTAATCACCCTTTTTGGGGCCCCCAAAAAGGGCAGCCGGGTTTAAAGTGCTTAAAATCCCTTTATGGCCTTTGATTACACCTGATGTTTAAAAGTTTGCAAAAACCCCATGTATTAAACCCAGGCCTTGGTAAATTGTTGTATGATACCATCCCATGCTGTTACAAAACAATGTAAAATAAAATAACTTTAATATAAAACAGATAAAAGCAATATAGGGATGTACTACCCCAAAGCATGTCAGGGAGTTTTAATGGCCAAATTCGGATTCCCATACTAGTTCGGTTCGAAAAGCCCGACTTGTTCTTGCTAAAAAGTAAGGTTGAAAATTAAAGGGTTTTTTCACACAACAGTTTTTAAAAATACATATGAAATATAGTTATGTTCCATCCCTCACTCGGAAACATGCTAAATGGAACCAATTGCAACACCCTGACCCTTGTCCTCTTCCCTTTAAACCCTTTTAAATCCTCCACTTTTTTACACCCTTACTCTTTTAAATTCAAAAAAAAAACCCCTGACCAAAAATTGGAACTTTAGCTGTATGCCCCCACAAGCCTCCCGCCTTAAAGAACATGCTAAAAAAATATAAATGTTTGGAATCAGTTAAAGGTTAATGTCTACCAAAAATTTCAGGGAAAGTTTTAATGGCCAAATTACTATTCCCATACTGTTCATGTTAACGAAACACCCTGTACTTTTACTTTCAAAAAAAAAGGTTGTCATATATGAAGGTTTATCCCAACAAAATTTTAAATCTTAAAATGTTTAGGGCATTATACACCTACTCGGGAAAAAGTGAAAAAATCCAAAACCAGTCTCAACCAGCCTGGTCCTGTGAGACCTACTCCCCCTTTTTGCTTAAAGGTCCCTAATTTGATTATAGGAATAAAGTAAAAGGAATAAAAGAATGTACCCTACCAAAGCCTTTGTCAAGTTTATGCCAACTAACCATACTTCATACGGGAAAAGTGCAAAATAAGTGGAACATTAAAGTAGGAATGAAATAAAGGTATGTATTCTACCCCCAAAATTAAATTTTATAGTAATTATGGTTCCCATACTAGGAGTGAAAAAACAGCCCTGCTAAAATTGTTACTTTACCCAATAATGTCAGCAATGTACATATATGAAAGTTGAAAAAAAATAAATTTTTTAATAGCAAACAATGACATTAGTTGTATGCATAGCAGCACCTACAAGGAACAGGCAAAAAATAAACCCTGAATTAAAACAGATAAGCATGGGAGTGTAAAAATTCCAAAGCATGTCAAAGCATCCAATGGTCCCCCTACAATCTGAAAGGGGAACCCCCTTCTAATCCCCCTTTTATAATGTTGAAATAATGAGAATGAATCATACAATTATAATTAAAATTTTCTTAAATTGGTGCAGACCATCACATGGACCTATGCAGAACCACAAAAGCTTGAGACCCACTAACTCATGCTACATTATTAAAAAACCTACAAGAAAGAGTAAGAACAGGGGAAAACAAAAAAAATTTAAACAGCCGAGCAAAAGCAGCCAACAAAAAAGGCAAAACAAAAGAGAAGAGAAAGCAAAAAGCACCAAAGCTGCCAAAAAAGGTAATGCAAATACGGTTAATCCTGTGTATTTGACACCTCAAATGTACTTTTCCATTTGGGTATCCCCCTAAAAGGGTTGTATGTAATATTAAATATAAACATATGAATATTTGTCAGTTGCCCATATTTAACACTTCCAATTTGAACACAACCAGTTGGCATAGATGCAATTCCCAGGGTCAGTAGAGGTTTCCCCTCATTGGGGGGACCACTTTATGAGGGCCTGTTCAGGTACATACCCGTAAGGGCCCGGGGGATTAAATCGTCTTCATTGGTCAGCCCCCGGGGGGTAATGAGACACACCAGAGTACCACAAACATATGCATTTTCTGCAAATGAGGTGGAGGACAGGAGGATAGGGAGGGACAGCACGGGAAACAAACCACAGGGGAGAAGGGGGGGGACCTGCCCCAAACGCTGCAACAAGTACCCAAAGTGCATTTGGTGAATGTGAACTCTTAAACATGTCCCACAGATGCCTTGTGTATGTAATTTGCCCTGTTCATATTATATTGTTTAAAATTGCCTTACTTACTCCACTGGACAGGATTTAATTGTGCATTTGTTCGGGTTAGATATGTGTGACAGTAATGAGATGTGGGATTCTGTGGAAAGCAATAAATGTTGTTGTGGTTCCAGGGTCCAAGGGTGAGGGTAGCACACTTCAAATACTAAAACGTGAATTAAAATGCTCATAGAAGGTGTTACTGGCTTGTGGGTTGTTATTTGTAAATCCAGGTGAGAATGGGACTCACAGGGGGGGTTTGATGGCCAAACCCGTATTGGGATGAACCCCCCAAATGTGAGTGCCTTGCGAAGTACCCGCCCCTGTGCCCCCCCAAACCCCACATGAACATAGGGCGAAGTACATGCAGTAAACATGTTCATAGGTTCATACAGCATTTGTGGGCTTGGTAACCCTAGAAATGTGTTTGTTTTTTCCCCCCTTAAAATTTTGCTGCTATGCCCTTTGTCCATGATAACTGTGTTTAAATGACATAGAAGTGTACCTGGGGTTTGATTAAATCCATATAGTTCCATAAGGGTTGGGGATTGCCAACCGTATGTGGTAACAGAGTGAAGGGGCCTTCGGTTGGAATATGCCCCCCACACCATGTATGCAGGCTAGGTCCAGTTCCCCTAGCATTGGCTGTAGGGCTTGGGGGGTAGATGTTTTTGCTTGGACATCGTTATGGCACCCTTGCCCTTGGGGATAGCCCGGGTCCAGGGGAATTTACCTGGGACATATAAATCTTTCCATTCATCCCCTTGAGAGGTATGGCCTGTACCAGTTGCTTGGTGTCTGGTTAGGAATCCCGGGTGCATTATGAAATTATGGGCCCTTGAGAGGGTGGTAGGGACTGATTGCCTAAGTGAATTCATATTGCTGGGTAAAACATGCTTAATCCACAGGTTTGGGGTTGAAAAGCAGACCCTACCATGTTTCTTCCCCGGCCCCAAACCCTTTTTGTACCAAAGGGCCTCCCTATGGTACTGTGCCCCCAAATGGGGAGGGGGGTCTGTTAATACATCCCCCTCCTTTTTTCAATTTGGGGGGCTGAAAGAATGGTAAAGCATAACCTGGTAGTACTTGTGCTCCTTAAACCCTGAAACAGGCATGTTAAATGACAGATACATGTCCAGAATGTATTTTGATCTCACCTTTAGGTCAGACTTTGGTGTTGATGCATACTCTTACTTCCTCATCCTTTGTAACAAATGGATGGGGGGTTTTTGGCCGCCAATAAGGCACTATGGGTGTAGGGGGCTCCGAAACCAATAGGACGGGGGGGTGCAAGCTCCCCAAAAGCATACCACCCCAAGATGGCAGGCATTGGCACACCTGTGAATGACACCAGTATGTCAGTCAATTGTTGGAAGGGATCATCGTGCCTTGATATTGTGGCATGGTTCTAGGTGAGGGTAGGATGCTACTCAAGGTCAGGGTCAAACTGTCTTGGGCTACGTGCTCAGAGAGCTCTGTACTGTCTCATGTCATGTAGTCCAGGGAGGAATGTGTCAGGCCATTCACACCAGCATGGACATTGACTGAGTCATACCTGTACTTGCCTTGGGGTTACCTGAGTGTTTGTGTTATGTGGCAGGTCATAGTGCCGACAGGCTGCACACCGTGACCCTCACCTCGTTAAGCCGGGTGAACTGATGTTAGTGTGCCGATGGTAGAGGCACCTAGTACAGGTGTATGAGGTGTGTTTTATACTGTTAATGGCTGTGAGTGTTCAGCACATTGGCTTTGTGTGATATGTGTTGCACATGTTGTTTGTGGTAGTGGTTCCCTGGATGTCTGCTTAGGAGGTCTCTGCTGCATAGGCGGGCTGTGGTCGAGCCTACAAGTATGTTCATGTGTGATCATGTGTTAGGTCCGCTGTTGTGGTAGGTCTATGTGAGACTGGAAGTGGTGTGTGGTCCCTTGCCACCTGACTGGTTATGGGGTATTGAGTAGACAGAGCCTAGCCTCCAGTTTGGTATATGGTTGCATCACTCACATGAGTTTGAATTTGTTGTTAGGAGGGGGGGTTGTCTGTGTACATGCATCTGTTCAACATTGTCTCTGGAGTACCACACTCACCAGCTGGACTGGGAGGGAACTGACAACTGACCTCTGGACATGCTAGAATACTATTTGAATTTTTAATAATTTAATGATTGAAAACAAGGTCTAGTGGGGAGTGAGGGTGTACTGACATTACCTACAACTGCTGACTGATATAAAAGCGTCAGTGAGCAAGTGCCAGGTAACCTAAGTGCAATTTTCAAAAAAGTAAATGCAACAATGAAAGCAGTCACTTGCTGTCATGTGTAACAGGGAAAAAGTACAGTAAGCAATGCAGATATCAGTAGTGAGTCACAGATGTTGAAAGCTGTGTACTATGTGGAAGTAGCATACCAGTGAAATAACAAGCTAACAAATAACAAGCATATAAACAAAGGTAGATCCAGGAGGCCTGGATGTAGTGTTTTAAAACAAACAAGGTGTAGCAATGTCAGTAAGATACAGCTCAGATATGCAGGCACTATAAACCTGAAACCAGATGTCCCCAGCTATGAATGGCAGAGTACAGCCTATTGTCACACACAGTGCAGACCACAAACCTTGTTAATGTTAAATAACTGGCCTGAAGGCCAACTGCCCATACCAGAACTAATACACTTGTACACGGGGCCCCTCAATCAGCAGTTCCCAATTTAAGGATGAAAGATATGTGTCCTGCCACCACAGTGCTTGCCACCAACCTCCCTAATGTAAAACAACTGGTCTGAAGGCCAAGTGCTTAGTACAAATGACATAGAATGATAGCTACACTGTAATCAAGTTTTAACCAAGCAGTAATAAGAAAGTTAATACTCCCTGTATAGAATGTGTACCATGTATTGTTGAGATACTATGCTGATAACCTGTTTGTGTACCTTTCCAGTTGACATGGCTCCAAAAGGAACCCATCATATTCTGCTGCAGAGGATGCGTGTTTCACCAGAGCCTGGTGCGTGACTATGCCATCCTGTTCTCACGCACCACCCAGAATCAGCAGGAGAGGTCTGCACTGTGGCAAAACCTGTTAGCAGGATAAATGATGTTGGCATGCATGATAGGACATATGAGCAGGTGAGACATCACTGCAGTGATTTGATAAGAAATGTCCGCCAGGTGCTGCAGATATCCGCAGGCAACAGGTTGCCACAGGTGGGGGGGGCCAAAATCCCCCTCACCAGAAAGGGGGGGCTACTGCTAAGTTTTGGGGTTCCCGCCCCAGAACAACAGCAGAAACCCCCCCATGCATCATGATGGAGGTTGGATCCACACAGCAGCAAGACCCCGGGGCAGGTAAGATGCCATATTCATTTATTGTTATTACTTTTACATTTGTTGACCCAGATAGTCTAGCTGGATATATGTCCATTTTCAGTAGAGGCCTGTGGAGAAAAGCTCCACACATAAAAAAAAGGCAGACAGACAAGTTGTTAATACAGACAGCCAACATAATAGAATTGTACACCAGCCTGTTAATTAAATCAACATACATGTAAGGAACTCAAACAGTTTAGAGTCATACACAATGTACCGTTGGTTTAAAGCAATCCTACCTAAAGCTTTTCGGTTATGCAATAAGGCAAAAGCAAAAATAATAGTTGGGGAAAGGGTAGAGAAGTAGAAGGAGTATGAAAGATACAATGATATGGAAGAGGCAGGAGTCAAAAAGGGGAAGTGGGGAAAAAGAAGGAAGACAGTCAAGAGGAGGTGGGAGGGATGGGAGAAGTAGGTCAGAGCATAGAAGGACATCAAGGTGAAAGAAACAGGGTAGAAGCTAGTTTCTATGCACAATGAGGGTTAAAGGTAAAGAGAGGGTAGGGGGGGGGCGTTAGCCGGGACTCCAAGAAGAACAAAGCCAGGGGTTTTTGGAAGTACAGTTTGAGTGTCGTTTGAAGAGAGGTAAGGGTGAGATTAGAGTTAACCCTGGTATGTACATATGACTGTTCTGTACACTGTTACTTCATGAAATAAGGTGTGCATGTGGTATGTATCTGTCATCATGATATATATACAGACATTATGTGCAGCTGATGTGTAAAAGGGGAACTAGTGTACTACTGTACTGTATCATTTTAAAACAAATGGCAAAATGTACTGACATTACTCTCTTCACACTTCCAGGTCCCTCCCATCTAGCAAGAGGCAGGCCATACATGCTGGTGAGTCTTTTAACATTATCTGAAAAACAATTTAAAAACTAGGAAGAGTAGTGTAACTCTGTAGTAGACTGCTGGTGACTGTGTTCACAATACGTAATACAGTTGTAGTAATTGAGTAGTGAAACCCGGTACTGATGTTTGTGTTTACTTGGGGTGTGCATGTGTTGTGCCCGGTGTGCATGTGTGTTAGTGTCCATGAGTGCATGTGTCCATTTCTGAATGTGTGCATTAGTATTGAATGCATCTCTGTCAAATATGTTTTGAGACTGTAATCTGTGTTCCATGTTTTCCTCCCGTAGGTTCTGGTGCTGCTCTGGTGACCTGCAGCAGGGAACCTGAATCTTGTGCCCCAGGTACTGATGATGATGAAATGTCTGTAATGGTGCAGGAAGGTGTGTCTGGGTCCACCATTGGTCAGCCAATTGACAGTACCCAGCTTTAAACCCCCGTCAATGAGCACAGTCCCTGCCGTTACATCCTTTGTCACCATTGTCCCTAGGACAGTCTGCAGTGGGCATAGATCAGGGTAATGTGGTACCTGTGGTACATGCATCCCCACAAGGCAGCCATGAGCATGGGCCCACAATGGGACCATGCAGACAGTCCCCTATGGGTTCTCGGGGGCATCCGTGGCTACTGCCTCGGGCCCGGCGTGCCCAAGGAGGTATGTCAACCTCCACTATGTTTGAACTGTCATGCAGGCACAGGCACGTATGGAAAGGTACACCAGACAGGGTCTGGGGGGCTGAGAATGTCGAAAGCCATGACAGATGGCATGCGTGAGGGCGAATGCTATCCGTAACTTCACAGATGTCGTTGACAGCGTTGTGGGGGCATAGAACAGCTGCTCCACAACCAGATGTCCATGGGCCAGGGCATGGTGTGGTTACGGTAAACGTGGGGGCCCGAAACAGCACCAGCTGGCAGTGGCCGGGGACAAACAGGCCCACTCGGCGCACCAGCCCCAGCAATGCTGGGTCTGTGCTGTCATCAACGCCCCAGGAAAAGCCGGGGCTCTGGACAGTCCCAACAGGGAACTGTGTCCAGTCAACACACCCTGCTTCCGATGACAGTACCCAGTCTGGGTTAGTACCGGATAGGGCCCCGTAGCCCCCCTGCCAGGCACAGGTACCGTGTCCGTGCCCACAGACACTGATCTGGATGACCTGACAGGTGCAGTCTGTGGCTGTCCACAAAACCCTGTACATGGCAGCCATTATGTGGGACTGTGTGCTTTACACACATGCAGAAACCTAACACCTAGGGAAACACATACACACACCCCTGCACCAACACGGTCCACCCCGTACCGCTCCCCCTCACAAACACACATACACACACATGTCAATTGGTGTTACCAGTGGCTGGCTTGGGCATACCTAACCCACACCCTGTGCATATGATGACACTGTGCCACCTCCTGCATACTACAACATTGGTGCAGGTAAAGGTAAACCGTTGCTGATGCACAGGGTGACTACATAGATGTGTATAAGTAGTAACATGTTGGTAACTGTTCACTGTTCCAGTATAATTGTGTGTATATCCCAGCAGTCCTGCTGCAGTAACTGTATGAATGTCCTCAATTGTTATCTGCACCCATACTACTTACCAAAGTGTACCAGCTGCACACCATCACATGCTAACATTGACTATGGCAATCCCATCTTGTGCTGTTAGTAGATTCAGCATGAAACTGTTCTGTCACACATGCATTTATACACACCCTGCTACCCACAAAATGCACACGCTCACCTGCCATTCCCATTATTTATCACCCTACATGAGTAGCTGTTGATACATGACAGGTACACATTTGAGAAGTGCACTATTTTTTTACTACTGGCCCCCTTCTCTACCTGTACTCACGGGGGCAAACCTCATCGTTGAAAGATGTAATGTGCATCAGGTACTGTAGTACCCTGATTGCCACATCAAACATGTTTCCCATATGGAAATGCAAAAAGACACATCCCACATCCACACACTTGCCCCATTAACGCTTCAGAACACTTTCTAGGTTTATTCGCGTACATGTGTGTGTTACAGTAGCATGTAACACTATACTGAGTACTGGCAGTTGTCTGTTGTCATGTTGTCTGTATAGAATAAAAGAATTGTTTGATTATCCTACTCCGTTTGTGGACATTACTTGAAGAAGTGTTACCTTACATGTGTTATTGGTACCACCACCTTCTTTTTGTAGTTTTGTTTGTATAGGGTGCTATCAACATAACCGCTTTTTAAGGGTAATGACCACCCTGCAGTGCATAGCCCCATGTGGCAAAAGCCACACCCCACCCCATCATTGTGCACACACACTAACCCCACCAACAGTAAAACACTTTTCCATTTGCAAGATTCAAACCCATACCTAACTGTGTTATGACAGTAGAAACAGACACATTAGCAGAGTGTGCTATTTGCAGTAGTTGGAGAAATCTACTAATGCTGTACTTAGAGGGTGCTGACATCATCTGTGTGTAGGAGGAGGGATGTGCACCCTTAGTGTGTTCTCCCATTTGGGAAAAAGGCAGTTAACCCTCCCAGCATAGTGCACACACATAAACCCCACTCATACTAACACACATATTTCCTTTGCAGGATTAAAACCCCCTACCTAACTACGTTATGACACGGGAAAAAAGCATTAGCAGGGGCTATAAATTACTGGAGGACTTTACTACAGGTAATATAGTTATACAGTCCTGACATCATCAGTGTTTCAAAGGGGATCTGCATCCTGTACTGTACTGTCACAGTTGCTAATAGGGACATTTCCAACACACACATCGATGTGTTTGAGGTTTGCATATGTGGGGGATCCAGTACTCCAGTGTGATTAGTATATGGTTTGATTGCAACAATGAGGGATATGCGCGCAGTGGTGAGCTGATTGTACTCATGATTGTGATGATGACGTCAAGTATATCTCCCGCTCTTGTGGGAAGGTTCGTTACCTCTTCCATAGCCAAAGAATGTTGATCTATGGGAACCCTAGAGCTTGGGTATTGTGGCTTGTGTAATGTTCACAGTCTATGTTTGGGTAGTTCACCCAGTATGATGGTGTTTGCAGAGTAATCTAAACTGTGCTGTGCCAGCATGAAGGCTGTGTGGGAGTCCTGAGTTTGAGAGGGTGCTGTAAGAGCTCCTCTGTGTCTTTTTATGTGGTCCAGGGAGGTCCCCAGGTTGTTTGCACCAGCATGGACAATGCTTCATAGCTGTACTTGCTGTGGAGTGACCTGTGTGCCTGTGTTATGTGGCACATGCTATCACCCGCAAGCTAACTGTGACCCTCACCTTGCTCTGTCTGGGGGGCCACGTTTCAACAGCTCATGTCAAGCAAGTTCACACCCCTCATAAATGATGGGGAAACCTTCAAAGGCCCAAGGCCTGTTGAAAATATGGACCAGACTGCAGATACCTCTATAAGGGCATTCTATGGGCACATTCAGTAATCCATGGATCATCTAGCTATATATGAAAGCCTGGCCCTATTCTCCAAAGGCAGCTGTCCGGGGTGCGGACACCAGCCATAAACACACTATACAATAGAAGGAGGGCACTACATGATACAACAACCTCCCAAAATGTGAAGGCACCACTGATGAGTATTGGAAGACAACTACAGGCACCCATATGATTGTCTAAGGCCATCTTTGAGAGAGGGTTCCACAAGCCACTGAGGATAATCACAAGGCTGCCTGTAGTTATGTTAGTAACCTGGGTGGTACTACCCAGATATGCTCAGAGGTAATCCAAGATGTCACACAAAATACAAAACATGCAGACATTGCCATCATCCTAGTGGGCAGGTTCAATGCTGCCTTCTCCCCCCACCACACCAAAAGGGCACATATGTCTCGTGGCACAGTGCTGCCCCCCCTGACATCACAGATGCTCAGGTAAGAGATGCCCTTCCCAAAGCAATAAACACTGCATCAATGGGACCAGACAGTGTCCCAGGCTGTGTCCTACATGAACCACGAGAAGAGCTACACCCAGACATAACACCACTGTTCAATCCCAGCCTTAATACACGGTATGTGGCCAGAGAGTGGCATACAGCAACAGTGGTCCCTCAACATTCAGGTGGTGCCTTCACGGATCCTGGACACTACTCGACCCATATGTCTGACTAGCTTTGTCTGCAAAGCTATGGCAAGGATCATCATGAACCTCACATATCTAGATATTGTGGACCTACAGACATGTCACCATACACAGTTTGGCTTTGTCAATGGCAAATCCTGCCTCCAAACCGTTTGATTTCTTTGAAACAGTCACCAAGGCCACTGTCAAGGGAAGGAGGTTACACAGCCTACCGGGACCTTGCATAAGCCTTGGATAAAAATTTGTGCATTCTGGGGAAGCTCACCAGTGTACATATTAACCCCTATGTCACTATGGGTATTGCACAGTGGCTCAAGGGCAGAACACACATGGTAGAATTGCTGGAGCCATGTCAGCCTCCAACCTGGTACAAGTGGTGCCCCAAAACACAGCCCTGGGAGCTGTCATTTCATTATATATTTATCATAGGTACAGGCCAACATGGAGTACTGTGGCACAGTCGGGTGACTGCAAACCGGACACCATAATCAACTCACCAGCTAAAAATCCCCCTCCAAAAGGGACTCTTGCACACGACCCACAGCCATGGCCTCAACGTGAATGACAGAAAGCGTATAGTCATCCCTTTGTCAAACACAAGTGACCACAAGTACCACATATGTGTTAATCCATTAAGTGCGAAGGAATTATGGCCCTTTTACAGGTTGATAGCTTTTTTGACAACAACATGGACAAAGTGGTTTGGTAAGCATGTTATATGGGCCACATCATCATGGGATCCACATGTAGATCGGGGGGACATTGTCCCTTTACTCATCCCTCATCATGCCCATAATTGACTATGATGAACCTGTCGGCATGCACCTTACCAGACACCTGCAGCAACTGGAGATACCACATATGTCCCCGACAAGGGGATCAAAGGGCTCAAACAGATGCCACATACTGACGGGTTAAAGTAACAGCAGCTCTACTCAGTGACATACTGCCTCTTCATAGGCAATCTGTGCCTGACATAGAAGGCCAGGTCATCCCTCAGTTAATGGCCATGCTGCATCTCAGAATATCCAGATCCCACCAGGATACATGCTGGAAATACTTGAACCTCAGGAGTGATATAAAAGGACATGCTGGGGGGGCACATTCACAACTCAGAGGCTCCCTTCATTCGGAATATTATCCCAATAGAGGTTAGGCAGACTGACTCAGTGACTATCTTCAAGAGTGATATTAATGACAGGATGTGACATTGTAGGGTTACCCTGGGTATCACTTATGTGTCACTGTGAGACAGAGGCACAGTATACTAACCTTGGAAAAGGGCATAGCAAGACAGATTCACAATGCATGTTGAAAGGCACACACATTCTGGCTAGGTGGATACATGCCCTGGGCAGACATCCCTGTAGAACCTATGGACCTATGTATCTTTTCACCATTGCCCTATGTGCTGTTAATCACCAATGTCATCTCAATACTATGTAGCATGTGCAAAGGTCAGTTGTCAGTCACCTCTATGGTACAGTTGTGGAATATGTGTGTCATGTAGTAATGTCACAGCTGCCACATGTACACAGTCAACCCTATCCCCTACCCATGGATGTACATCACATGTATGAGATGGAAACACATGGCCAAACTGTGGACTAAACACTCTGAACTCAGTACTGGCATAACCTGTCTGGTGGCATGAAATACTACAGTGACAGCAATACCAATCTGATGTGGACCTACACGGACAGCAATACAAGCATGGAAAAACAACAGGTCAGGGAGCCTAAGGATAGCATCCTGCATGACTGGCAGACATCTCCCGCTGGCACACAGGCATACATTAGGCCTGCACACAGCACCAACAGCACACAAATCCTGTGTGTCAAACAAGCACAGTCTGACAGCTATACAACACTACTAGTTGTGTTAGGTACTTTATTGTCCAGTACAGTGAGACAATGCTCACCAGGCTGGAAAAAAGGGGTAGGTCACAGTGATATGCTCATGGGGCACTATGGTTCACCACATAACACAAAAATGTCAGTCAGATGCATGGACACATATGACTCAGTCATTGTCCATGCCACCACAGCTGATGTGGGATGTCCCTCACTGGGATACATGGGGAACATGGAAGGGAGCACTGAGCAAGTGACACACGCTGGTAGGCCCCTGACCTTGGTTGGCATCAGACCCCCACCAGGGATTCTGACGAATTACTGAATGCTAATGACTTAGTGTAGCTACAAAAACCCCAGCTGAATGGTTCTTAGCATGCAGTCACTGCATTGCTATGGAATACTGTCTTACCACTCCCACAACAGGTGAAAACATGCAGCTCCTGTACATCAACAACATGTAGACTATATGCCCCAGACCAGGTGTGCATCCCCCACTACTAGGCTGATAGCATCTACATCTCACACTGTATGTACACATCCCACATGCTGCACCTGCACAGAAGACCACGGTCATAATGTTACTCTGTGCAAATACCATGTATTCACATGTGGCAGGCATCACACATGGTAACTATTGAAGGTCAAGGTACATATTTTATTTTACACACATACATCATGTGTGCATTGCCATAACTGGTTTAATCAATGTTTTCATTATTTGAGTGACAACCCCACACATGGGCATTCTTTTTAAAACACGGGGATGTCTGTAATCAAAAGCCATACAAAATTTTGATATCAGAAAGGGATGTCATCCTGGTGTGTTTTCCCAGTTGCCAAAAGGGATGTTTTTCATACACAAATTTTCCCCTTCACACACACTTGCCACCTGCTGGATTCAAACCCCTACCTAATTTATGACACTAGAACGGACTTAGCAAGGGTATTTTACTGGGAGGTTTCCTTTCCCTGATATACTTATAGGGTGCTGACATCATCAGAGTTTAGAAAGTGGAATGATCATCCTGTGGTGTTTTTCCCAGTTGCCAAAAAGGGGTGTTTCTTTCAACAATTTCCCCCTTCCCCCACACCCCCCTGCTGGATTCAAACCCCTACCTAACTATGTTATGACACTAAGACACGTTAGCCGCTATTCGATTACTGGGATTTTCCTTTCCCGATATACTTATAGGGTGCTACATATCAGGTTTAGAAAGGGAATGACATCCTTGGTGTGTTTTTCCCCGTTGCCAAAAGGGGTTTCTTTAAAACCCCAAAAACATTCCCCTTCCCCCCTTCCCCTGCTGGTTAAACCCCCATAACTAGTTTGACACCAGTGGCTTAGGACCCACATTACTGGGGATTCCTTTTTTCCCATATATTATGGGTGCTTCATGATCAGTGTCAAAAGGGAATACTCCCTGGGGTTTTCCCTTTTGGGGGTAAAATTTGGACCAATTGTACATCCCGTTCACCCCCCATGGCATGTTGTGTAAAATGTCTCCCTTTACTGTGGGGGCAGATTGGGCTTTACATATTTAATCTGGCCCACACCTTTGGGTAGTGTGACCTTCAAAAAATCCTCCAGATTTTTGGGGTTTCTGGCCATGTTGTGTAGTTACTTAAGCTTTTTGTTAACAAAAAGGGAGAACTGTCCTCAGGTTTTTTCAGGGATACTTTGCACACAATTGTCAACATCCGTTCATACTGCCTAACACTTACACTTATAGGTAGTGTTAGTACTTTCACGTGGTGGCAACCCGGGGTTTAGACACCCACATTTAAGTGTGCACCAAATGGGTTTGGGTCCAGTTGTCACATTTCCAAACAGTCCTTCCCCTGGTAAATTCTCCCAAAGTTAAAAAGGGCCAAACATGGGAGGACTTTGGCTCATCAAAAATATGGGACATGCAACATTGACCCATCCCAGGTTTCAGGGGACAGTTTTGTACTGGGTTTACATCTTCAAATTTTCACTTAGGCCCTTTTGGGGGAAAGGGAGTCCAAAGCCCACCTTGGTTGCAAACCTTTAACACAAAATCAGGATTTTGGGGAAAACCCTAACAATGAAATGTAAACCCAATGCACAAGATGGGTTCAAACTTTTGGGGCGGGGGCCCACAGGGTTGAGTTGCCACTTGTTAACTCCAGGGTGGCACTGGTGTCCCACTAGTCCGGCCCCAGTTTTTCATGTATTCCCAGAAGACACCAACATAACTTTGGTGACAAAGTTTGCAGAGCTGCAACGGGAAATTTTGGGCAGTCATCAAACGGAATCCCGAAACTTCAGTAAATGAAGCGGTGAGGGCCCTGGTGAAAAAAGTCACAACATGTGTAAAAATCCCTTCAGGAAAAGCAAGGTGCCCCCCAAGCTACCTTGGTGGAATCCTCTAACCGGGGGTTATCATGGACCTGGGGAAGGTTTACACCCTTTTTTGGCCCCATTCTAAAGTGGTAGAAAGACCTTCTACTTACCTGTAGGAGGGGTTACCCAGATCTATGGGGCTTGCCCTGACTTTCATTATCAGAGGGGACATCAAAGCCCTATTTGGTGTATTCCCCAACATTGACAAATTGCAACACCCAATGTCCCCCCCAAAAGGATCAAGGCCCCCCAAAGGGTTTGCTCCAATTGAAGTATTTTCATACATACCCCGTTAGATACTGTGCCTCTGCACCATGCCCAAAAAGGGGTTTAAGGAACTCCCCTCTCCAAACCACCTGAACCCTGTGAGGGACTTACCGAGGGTGTTTTGGACATGTTAGGGTAAATTTACCAGGGTCCCTTCTGTGTAATCAATCCCGGGCCATGTGGGCAGGCCCTTGCTGGGTTGTTCAAGAGGTATCTTGACCGTTGGAAGGCTTTTAACCCCCACATGGGGGCACTGCTGGGGAGGCATGACACAATAATGGGTCTTTTATATGGGGGGGGTATGTGAAATCGGGGCTAGGCTTATACCCCAGGGTGTGTATAAACCCATGTACCCAGAACCACTGACCTTTGCAATGTTCAGATGTGAACACTTAAAAAAACCCCCTCCAAAGGTAGTGTACCACAACATGGGTGTACATTTGGCAACATTCCAATGTGCCCTAGGCCATTTCTAAGCATGGAAGGTTTTTCCATAACACATTTTTTTAGTTTGCCTGACATATGTCTTGTTTATATACGTGCCTCTGCACCTGGACATCATTATACCCAGGGTAAAAACCCCCCATTCCCTCACTCATTGGATTCCTGTTTAGGGACTCAAAAGTGCTCTGGACCCTGTACTTAGTTTCTATGTGTGGGGTGGCCGGTTTTTAAATGCATAACCTGTCCTATATATGCATGCTGGGGCAGGTCCCCTCATGTGCATACTCCCCCATTCAGTTGTCAAGGGAGAGTCATTGATTCCAGCTTGGGCAGGCTTTCTACATCAGGCACCTTGCACTGGGGGGACACATGGCAGTGTGTGGAGCTCAGTCTGTTTAATCAATACACATTACATTGCCAGCTCGTAACTCCTGGGGAGGTAGTTGTGGACTTTACATGCGGTGTGTCGATGAGGGACCCCACAGGGGCTTTTGGTATTTCTAATGTGAGAAAATAACTGCAAAACCCCAAAGACCCCCCTTTGCTAGTGTCAACAGCGGACCAAATCACAAATAAAAACGGTCCCAGGGAAAGTTCCTGTTGGGGGACCCCGAAAACAAGTAACAGATATTTCTAAGCAAACGAGCACACCCAAAAAGACACTGGACAGATAGTGAAACTACATTTCCATAAAGACATGCAATCAATTTGGGGTTCACCAAAAACAAGAAAGGGAACCCACTTTTCTTTTTATTTAGCCCTGGTTGTAACCCTTTTATGCTCAGATTGGACACAACAACAAATTCCTACCTGAAGATATTCAACATTCCCGGGGACAGCTTCAGTGAACCCCTCCCTACCCCCAAAAGAAATGTTATCAGTTTGTAACCCCACTGCATCTTGAGCCATGTGAGAGCCACACTCAGAAAGACAAGACAAGCATCCAGGGACCTGCGGTATCCCAGTTCATGTTTGAACCCCGAAAACTGGGCCTTTATACAACTGCATTTAACCAGCTTGCAAGGATATGTACCGAAAAGGCAGGCAAAGTGGCCCATACAGAAATGCCTCCACAAATGGCAATACCACCACACAAATTAACCCGCCTTGGCAAAAATGGGAGAGTATTTTGGGGCCTTAAACATTATGTAGGCCCTTGTTCCCCCCCAGTTAGTTTTGGGCGATCCCCCTTTTCACCTGTTGCTACTTAAAAATGTCTAGGGATCGTGAGGTCCCTCCCCAGCCTACCTGATTGGCTAAGGGCCCTTTACACAAACCCCTCCTCTGCCAACCAACAGTGACACATAAGGCAATGAGGTAGGTTCAAAATGGCTGAAACAGAAATAAAGTCAACATTCATCCGTCTTTAAGCCATCCATGGTTCCCACAAGGATTTTTGGGGCCCCCTTGGATTTACTTTTTTTGTGGAAAGCAAACATATTTTGGCACAAATTTTCAAGACTGCAACCTGGCACCATGTGAAACATCAGGGCCAAAAAACAAAAGGCCAAAAAGCTGGTGCCCATGGCCGAAACTGAATCAACGATGTGATTCATCCCCTTTGGGAGGAACAAAGACCCACAATCAATACATGACAGCAACCCCCTGGACGACCAAATCGACACCTGGGGACATAGAAAGGGCTCTTTTGACACCCCCTTTTCCTGGTTAGGAAAACTTTCACTTGCCCCCCTTACAGGAGGGTTTTCCTAAAATATGGGGTCATTGTTTCCCCTTCCCTTTTCCCCTTATCAGGCCCTGATTGAAACGCCCCTATGGTATGTACCTCACCCAGCTTGCAACAGCTAACACCCCCAAAAACCTGAAGATAGGGTTCTTCAACAAGTCAACTTTAGTGGAAATCCAGCTTTTTCAGTTTACATTATTCGGTGCCTACCTGACATCAAGACCGCCAAACGGTTTTACATGCTCCCGCAAGCAAACCAAACACCAGAGATGGGTGAATTTGAACCTCACCTCATGTTGGTGGGGAAAAAGAGCATAACTCAGGGCATTACCCTTTGCAAGATCCCTCAGTTTGACAAGGGTTCATGACCTCTTTAAACTCGGACAACGCATTTGAACAGAGGAAGACTCAAAACCCCTCATGTTATTCATTGGGGGGTCATAATTGCACATAACAAGGCCAAATCAAACTATTCTGACACTTATTCCCTTAAAAGGGGGGGCAATAGCCACATCACATGGTACTTTCACACAGGGGAGATACCCCAGTAGTAGACATGACACTATGAAACACCGGGGTGGAAAACAAACAGTAGATTTTTGGGGGCTTAATTTTAAACTTGTTTTGTCTTTTTTCAGCAGCAGGGACATTGCAGTTCCCTCCTCTCAGCTGGGAACCCGGGGTATTAGGCAATTTAAAAACGCCCCTGTACACGCAACCCTCTCCCTGCCATAAAAACCACAACAGGAGGAGCAACAATAGCCCAAAGTGGAGGGAGCTCTTAACATGGCTACAAACCGAAAAATGAAGGGAACCACACACACAAATCCAGTTACTGGCATATCAAATTAAGATATACACTGACACACAGAACACTCGGAGGTCGTCAGATTCTCCAATGGAGTCCACCCGAACCCCAAACTCCCCCCCAAAAGCCACCAGCAAAACACTTACCACAGATGGGGTCCCAGTGTTGGCCAAAAACCCAAAGAGAAAAACGCATGGGACTTATCAGCCACTGAATTTTCCCAAGAGGTGGAGGGGTCACAGAAATGCCTACCACGGAATCCACCACATAATGCAAGCATAGGTCATAATGAATAAGGCTGACCCAGCATTATCCATGCTGGGGGAACGCCTAATGTACCTCCCGGCCATGGAAAAAAGGCAAGGATCCCCGTTTTTGGCCGGCAGGTTGACCTACCCAGGTATCCTACCTTTACCAAATATGTGCCCATAAACAGAGACAAGAGACACGTAATTTTGCTTAACTAGGTGTCACAAAAGGGGTCCAAGCTTTTGCCTGGGAGACATCTGGACAGGCCCGGGATTTGGGGGGTGCACCCGACCCCCGGGCTTCCGGTTTGAGTCTCTTGTTTGGGCCCTTTTTATGCAAGATTCAGATTCTACACCCCCAAAACCCTAAACACAGAAAGGAAGGACCTAAGGGATGTGCTCAATGCCAGGGTTAACCTCAATGCCACCTCTATGCCCTTCCATAGACAAGAGTCTTGTTCCCCTGGGTTTACACTTTTCAGACCCGGCATACTGCCCATTCATGCATTCCCCCCAGATCCACAAACCAAGGAGGTGGGTTCCATATTCTAAGGCCCCCACCCCATTGTGGAACACACGTGCTCGGGGGCCTGGGGCCTGAAACCCCAAAACTGCCCAGTTTGACATGTTACAGCCCCCTCTCAAACTCAGGTACCTCACACAGTATTAAAACTGAAAGGGGATAAAGATCCCAAACACCCTCCTACTGGGTGATTCCAATATCCACATATAGACTGGGATACTAAATGCCACAACACCAAAAAAGGCCCTATTATCACAAATGCCCGGAAAAACTGGTCAATCCCTAAAGGGGGCAAATACTAGAACTATCATAAACCTGGGGCACCTGTTAACACCAGCAGTATAATCATTGGTGAGATCAGTCTGGACACTTGTGGGATCCACATCCCCCCCACCCCAGATGGCCATGGTTTCAAATGGACTTTACTTTTAAGGGCTGGTGTGGTTTTTCAAGGCCCCCCCCCGGGGCCCCTTAAAACCCTTTTTCTTTTACCCGCACCCCCGGGTATTTCTAAAAAAAAAAATTTTTCCCCAAAATATTGGTGGGGGGGGGGGGGGGGGGTTTTTTTTTTTTTTTTTTTTTTAAAAAAAAAAACCCACTTTTTTTTTCCAAACCCACCAAATTTTTGGAAATTTGTTTATTACTTCTGGCCCCCCCCAAATTGGGGTAGCCCCCCTTAACAATTTTTAAGGGTTTTTCCTAAATTTCCCCCTTGTTTGGTTTAACCCCATTGGGGGGTTTTTTTTGGGTTTGGGGGGTTTTTGGGGGGGTTTTTAAATTTTTTATTCTTTTTGGGAAAGGGGGGTTTGGAAAATTTTTTTTAGTTTTTTGGGGTCCCCCCCCAGGGGGTATTGTGGGGTTTTTACATTGAAAAAATTTAAAAAATTACAATTTAAAAAATTAAAAAAACAAATTTTTGGCCCTTTCCAATGCCTTTCCCCCGGTTTTGGGGGCCCCTGGCCCAAAACCTTTTTTGTCGGGAAAAAAACAAAATTTAAACCTAAAAAAACTTCCCCCTGTTTTAAAAAATGTTTGGAAGCAAAGGTTTTTTTTTTTGGGGGGCAATGGGGGGGTTAGGCATCCCCTGTTTAACCCTTTTGGTATTGAGGGGAAAGTCAAAAGGAAAAAACCGGTTATTTAAAAATTCCCCCAGGTGGGTTCCTAAAAATGGGGAAAAAACCCCCAAAGGCCGTTATTGTGCTAATCCGTTGCCCTTTCCCCTTTTTGCCCCCCAAAAAAAGGCCAAAGGGGGGGAAAAAAAAACTTTTTTGGGCAAAAGCCCCCTCCCCTTCTTGGCCCCTTTCTTGGGGGAACCCCAAAGGGTCAAAGGTTGGGGTTCCCCTCCTCCAGTTCCCCAAAAACCCCTTTGGGGCCCCCCGGGGGGGTGGGGGCCTTTGGCCCAAATGGTGGGGGGGGAATTTGGGTTTTTGGCCCCAGGCCCCCTTTTTTGGCCTTTTTGGTTTTTCCTTTTTTCTGCCCCAAGCCTTTTTTTTTCCGGGGGGGATTTATTATTTTTTTGTTTTTTAAAGCCCCAATTTTTTTTGCCCAAACCCCTTTAATTCATTGGATCCCCCAAAAAAATTTTTTGGGGGGGGTTTTTTTTTTTTTCATGTAGGGGGTTGGGGGTGGGTTTTTTTTTACTTTTTCAAGGCTCCCCAAACCCCAGATTTTTTTGGGGGTTGGGGTTTTTCCAGGGGCACGGGGAACCCCCCCGGGGGGGGGACCCCCCCTTTAGCAGGCCCAAACAACAAAAAGGGGGGTCCCCCCAAATTTGGGGGTATTACGTGTTTGTGCGTGTGCCTCATTATGGCGTTCCTGTTCAGGTGTGTGTGCATTTCTGATGGGTGTCATCAGCCATGGCTCAAGTGCATAACCTGCATCCCCCACTAGGTGTCCATGTGGGAAGTCCTCATTGGCAAATGATTGGTACAGCTGCGTCAGATGCCAGATATGGGAATCGTGGTAGCTCCCAGGGCAGCCAGCACATACATTCATTATTATGCCCTGGGCATCACACACGACCTGGCAGTTGATGGAGGGGTATCCCTTGCGGTTAATGTAGGCTCTACCCCGCTCTCCTGCTGGTGCTTTGATGCGTATGTGCGTGCAGTCTATAGCACCCAGTACCTCTGGGTATTCCGCTGTTTTCTGGAAGAGAAGCATATTGCTGGCCAATACCTCACGGGCATTGGGGAAATATACATGATCACCGACATGTGCTGACATGGCATCCAGGAACTGGTGTAGTACCCTGGAGGCTGATGCCTGTGATATCCCCATCATATCGCCAGTTGGTCACTGGAAGGTACCTGTTGCTAGTATTCTTAGGCCAACACATACCTTGGTTTCCACTGGGATGGGTTCCCCTCTGTTGGTTCTGTGTGTGAGGCGTGGCCTGCACAGCTCAACAATCTGCTGCAGGAGCTCTCTGTCCACTCTATAGCGCTCTATCTCCAGCTCATGTAACCCATGGTAGGTGACCCTGGGCCTGTATACTCTTCTCCTCACTCTGGGTTGTCTGTCAGCATCTGCATTGCCACCACCCTCAGCAATTCGCCTATGCCTGATTATAATAGCTATGGCAGCCCCTAGCATTTCTGCTCTGAGTTCAGCTTTTTTCAGTTTTCAATTCTGATAGCTTAGTTTCTGGCAGTATCTGTTGTGAGAAACAGCCTGCACTGCTCTTTGCAGTGTTTTAAGTGCTGGGTTGGGCTTCTAGTCTGCCTGTGTAATTGCCTGCTTCTAATTGTTTCCACCAATTAACTCCAGTAGTATCTTCTGGCAGTTTCCCTGGATTTTAGTTGTTTCCTGTTTCCTTTCTGTTTCCTGAGGGGAAGCAATGTGCACACCAGCTTAAACACGCTCACAGTCACTTAAACACGCACACACATCCCTACACGGTGTTACACGCCAAGACATCCTTACACGGTGTGAACTAGGCTGATTCATGCTAAAACGCCACAAGACACTGCCTTCCACGTAGACGCCCAGAAACCGTTGTAAACGGTTTGCAACACGCCCCACATGTTGAACCTGCCTTACACACGCTGCAGCAGCCACATGCACGTATTTCAAGAAACTTTGAGTGTAGGGATAGCGTATACCCTCAATTTCTTGACTTTCCTAGTGTTCTGTTGGGACACACCTCCCTCCCTGATGTCTGTCTGTCATCTGTTACCTTGCATTGCCCTCCAATCTGGTACATTTATTGCTATCATTCCCCCCCATGATGTCACCTACCTCTTACTCTGTTCCTCCCCCGTCTCTAACTCTTACACTACTCAGACAGTGCTCATTACCTATGTGACAGTGTGATTCAGTATTGTAACCCTCATTTACATAGGATTGCCTAGTAATGACTCATTACATGTCTTACACGAAGCTTCCCCCCTTGACAACCACTAAACGGAGGCCATATTGTTTTTGGTCTGCAAGTCCCTCCATTGACATTCAATGTAATACATAAATCCCACAATTGTTGGCTTATAAGCTTCGGTTTTCAGTTTTAGGTAGCGCACCCCGTTTGCGCGGGTGTGCGCTGCAGTTAAACCCAAAAATCCCTTGAAAAAAAAAAAGTTATATAACTTATTTTTGCAACAGTTTTTCATGCCAATGGCCACATATTTGGCCATTGGCATGCTTAATGCAACATATGCACCTTTATTTGAGCTGACATAGCTCCGTTTTAATTGCAGAAATGTACTCAGTTGTCAGCTGAGTACATTTCTGCAGCTAACACGTCCATTACACGGACTGGTTTCTGCTTCGTGGATCGCTCAGATACCTCATTTGCATATCTTTGAGCTGCAAATGAGGTATTGAGCATTTCCACGCCCAGTCCGTGTAAGAGACGTGTTAGCTGTCTCTTACACGGAAATTTGGGCTGTTCCTGAATCAGGAGGCTTACACTACTCTTGAACTCCGTGTAAGCCTTCCTGAATCTGGCCCATTGTTTTTCTTGTCAAATGGTATTTTTAGTTTTGTTGCAAGGACTCCCAATCATTCCCTCTTTAGATGTAACTGCTTTCTATAGGAGTTCCTTTTTTAATCCTTAAATTAATCTGTATTATTTTAGACGATTTAAAGTAATCTGTGTTGTTATTTTGGACCATTTTGTTTGGGAAACTTGATCTTTTCAGGTATGCACTAACCTTTACAGTGCTCTCATTTATTATGCTGTTTCCCAGTATTGTCAGATGTAATATAATTATCTTGCCACTATTCTGGTGGTTTTAAGTAAAATGCTTGGATTTTTCCCCATTTATTTTGTTTTTTATGTTTTCACATTAATACCTTTTAGTATTAGATATCTACATAATTTTAGATACTTATATAAGTTAAATTATGTGCATCTTTTTCTCTGGCTCCAAGGAAAGTGATAACCTCAATATTTCTGTTTTTTGGAACAGCTGAGAATTTGTGTGTTTCTTTCAGGGTGAAATCTCCTAATACTTACATTTTTCATACATCTTATTTGTTCTGTTGGAGAAATGTTGTTATATCCTTATTTCTTTGTTATATTTATCTATCTATACATATACTTTTTGTGCAATACTGTCGGTCCTTCTTGTTTTTTGTTAGTGGTGCTTTGTTTTATCCTAAATTGGCTAATGTGTGATGTTTCTTTGATATGCATGTATTGTGTATCCCTGTATATTGACTTTGATCATTCCTTAATAGAGAATTATTAACCCCCATTCCTCTGCCTGCAGGTATCTCCCAGCAATATATCAGCCCATTCATTTCAGAACACCCTTTGAAGGTGAGATTCAGCACAGGGCAAGTTGTCATTTGTGTGGGGGTCCCTTCCCTCCCAATAATAACTGGTAGCTACCCTAGGCTGCTATTGCTTAGAAATGTCCCGTGTGTACTCTCTACCACATGTGGATGGCTTAATTCCGTGTGTAGCCCCTTTGATCCAGTAGCTGCTGCTGACATTCCCCTGTACTCCTCTAGGGATCATTAGAGGAATGTCCCGGGCCACCTTCTCCCTCCCGGAATAAGCAGGCTGTAGCTGGCTGTTCAGTCCCATCTCTACCCCTGCCCTTCCAGTGTCCAAACTGCTAATTGCACTTGCCATCTGTGTCATAGCCAGGGCTTTATCTGCTTTACTACAGGGCCTATGCTCCTACTAGGGAACCTTTAATAGTATAGTTACCCTGTCACTCTCTATCTGGCTTGTTAGGAGTCCTCTTTACCTGTTTGTAAAGACTAACTTGCATTAATCCATTTGTAAAGCTGGTCTTCTATCTCAAACATAGCTGCATCTTTATACAGTAAAATAAAAAATAAAAAAACTTTACGCCAAGTCATAAAGTGTAAAATTATCATCAGGAAACAATACAAGGTAATTACATGAAACTTCCCAACTGAACCGCTCTTTCCCTGAATGTAAAGGAGGAATCTGTTAACATTAATCTGTTTTTATTGCATCTGTTTCTAGTCTGATAATTGAATATACTCTCTCTGTGTTCTCATTAGCTGGTTTGTTTGATTATACTTCATAGATACTTACTAGCCTATTGATCTGTAAGGGT
This sequence comes from Protopterus annectens, assembly GCF_019279795.1. Classification (NCBI taxonomy): domain Eukaryota; kingdom Metazoa; phylum Chordata; order Ceratodontiformes; family Protopteridae; genus Protopterus; species Protopterus annectens. The sequence continues at coordinate 186,155,645 of NC_056744.1, forward strand.
CCTTAAGAAGCCTTTCCATATAATTCCATGGAAGTTTTTACCCCTTATATTTTGTGTACAGATAAACCAGAGACAGGCAGAATAAATGTACATATTGCTCCTATCCATGAGGGACAAGGGTCTAAACTGGGGAGTGAATCTGCAGTCCATCCAAACTACATCTGACTAAAGTAAGAAGAGTACTTTGCTTTATGTGGCATTGAATACGGTTCCATAGTTCCCTTGAACTGGTGTTTATGAACCCCTGGACTTCTATAAGTCTGACAGGATCTAGGGTCTATTGAGTTGGTCTAGTCACTAAAATATTCAGTCTTGGGATGTAGCATGGACTGTACTGATATTAGAGTGGTTTCTGTTTGTAAAATGGAGCAGAGTTTTGAATTCATCCATGCTGTGGCTAGTGTTTGATAACATTCTATGTCTTGAAACTGATGTAAGCAGGGTAAGCAAAAGAAAAATGGAAAATCTGTGTAGCATACTCTGTAAAAAGAGATACAAATGAGAACAGAATCTTATTCAAAGACAAAACCAGGCAGTTCAGTTACATTTCTGAAACATTTAAAAGAAGATGCATCTGAGTGCAGTATATGCATGTTCAGATAAAATATACTACCCCCAATACTGCACATGCGCACACACCTGCACACACGCACAGCTCTGTCTTTCCCATACAATAATGCCTCTGCCATCAGGTTGTAGATTACATAAGACATTAGTTTTTGCATGCAACCCCACACCAGATCATTGCTGGTCCTCTGCTCACATCTGCTTCCCTATTCATTCATGCCTCTTAGCAAGAGTGATGCCATTATATTGTGGATTTGAATATCACTCTGTCCTGTTCTCGGGAGTTGGGCAGTGGCTCTAGCTGATATGCCCACTCAGGATTTTCTCTTAACCGACATTCGTATGAGGTGCCAGTTCCTCTCACTGGTGGTATTACTCGGATATTTCCACAGAAAAAATTGGAAACATACTCAACCAGCATCCCTTCCCGCAAGAATGGTAAACGAGCAATTTTTCTTATTTACCATCCTGTTGGTCAGTTATCTAAAGCCTTTAATTACTTAAACCTGACTCTTCAACATCACAAGTAATTCCTTGTTCGTGTGTTTGTGGGTCAGACATTGATTGTTGAACATATATCGATGACAGTTGTTCAGTATTTTTACTCTGAAAATGTCCCATTTTATAAGCATAAAAATAGAATTCAGTGATCACAAGTGGTTTCTTTATAGATGTTTCCATTCCAGAACCAGTGAGTAAAATGAATTTATGCAAGAAATTAAAAAAAAAAAAAAAAGCAATACTTGGTGGTAGGTTGGACATGTTAGCCTGTAGTTAAATAAGGTATTTCTGCTAGGTAGAGGCAGTGGCAGAGCATATGCATACGTACAGATCCTTCTCTAGTTTTCTCTGCTAAACAGTTGTATCTGACAATATGGCCCTAGTGTTAGACTGAGCTTGGCAATAAGCTGCATCTGGAAAGCTTGCATCTTAATTGTAATGATCTCTGTTTGCATATTTATAACTGATCAAATCACTAAATTATTTGATGCTCTAACTTATCACAGAAAACAGACATCTCTGCCTAGTGGGCCTTACCCATTTACCAAAAAAAAACAAAAAACATATTTAGTTGTATGTCTCCTTCCCATTATGCATATGCATCTCTGTTTTTGCCAACTACAGATCATTAGCAGTGTGAACTAATTATCAAAAATGGCAGAGCTGCCTCTCGGTAGTACCTGTGTTACAATAGATAAGTACTTGTAATACTGCAGATTGTCAAAATGCAAATGAGCAAATGTAATAGGAAGGAAATGAAGCAGAACATTCCATCTTCTTAGAAATGTCATGTACCAGGTATTGTGCATGATGACTTCCACTCAGTATTTTCCTGATAAATTGACAGTGGGAAACATCATATTCAGTTTTGTGGAATCATGTTAAGCTGCATTTAAAAAATATGTTGTATTTACGTGATGGAATTGAGGCTTGAATCGAACCGTTGAACATAAAGCCTGTACAGAAGTAATTTTTTTCAAAAAAATCAGCAACTTCTACACCAATGGGGATGCCACATCCTGCATGTGGTTTGAAAAAAAAATGATGCAGAATGTGATATTACATTCTTATCGGTGCACATTTTGAAACCCATGCAAAATTAGGGCCATGAATTACTCACTCTGTGCAATATGAGCTACAGTTCCCTTACATTAAGAAACAGTATAATTTATTTTCAGTGCCCTTTTTGGCTTAAGGCCATCTATCATATATATATATATATATATATACACACACACATATATATATATATATATATATATACACACACACACACACACACACACCAGTGCACACTAGTCTCATAATAACTTTTACACAACTATGTCCCAAGTCAGTCATTACAATCCAGTGACCAACAACTCCTGTCCATCTAAAAACCTATCAAATCTGATGGGCATTGTCTGCACTCGTATCATGTTACTAAGGCTGGGAGCCCCTTATCTCTATCCATCAGGTTAGTACCCTCCCTCCTATCCTTAAAAAAAAATATCTTTCTGAATGTTGTTTTATTAGCTACACTTAGGCCTCCAAATAATAAACTGGATCGGCATAAATCTTATTCTTCCAGCAGAACTTGTTACTTGTTTAATTAAACTATGAAGCTTCAGTTATTTGTGGAGAAAAAGTAAATGGTTTATACATTTCTCCTGGTGGACATCTCTGTTTATTGTCCCAATATGATCATTTGAAATTTTTCTCTGTTGTGTTGTGTGCTCGTAACTCAGTGTGAAAATATTTTCTTTCTGCTGGGCTTCACATTTGTTTCCTTTCAGATATCCATTTACATGCATACTGGCATGGGAAGGAAAATACAGTGAAAGAGAATTGGCAGTGGTGAATGACATTTACTGCATAATGAAGTCCTTCAGGCATTGTATAGCTCACTATGGTTCTGTTAAAACAGCTTTTTTTTTTTATCAGACTGGACTTCATTTCCGTCTTCTGATAGAGTTTCTGATTACATTGAGAGAGACTGTTTTGCAGGGCTTCATTTCATGTGACACCCTGCATTTCAGGGTGTGCTGTAATTCACTTTTTTTGCAACAGCAGGTATATGTATGGTAAAGCCATGATCCATTTAAAATAAAATTGCTTTTCTAGAACATTAAGATATCAGCAGTCTGGAAATGCATAGCAGGGGTGTAGTGAGAAATTTACATTTTGTATTCAGACCTCATGCTGTTGCCTCCACCACCCACAAATGATTTTAAAAATGTATTCAACCCTCAAAATTCTACCTCTGTAGGCTTCAGTAAGGTGCCCACTATTGTCAAGAATTGCCAGCTATAACCATAAAAAAGCTGTTTTTTTTTTTATACTGGTGCATTCCTGTCAGGTAACCATGTTTTGCAGAGCTGTATACAGTATCCACTAATTTAAACAGTTCTGTGCTCCTTGAGCCAAAAAGTTAATGAAGGGATGCTCAGAGAAATTCTACTCATACGACTATTCTTGAATATTCCTAGCTACACCCTTGCTGCATAGCTACATTGTTATTTAATTTAGCATTGTTTTTGACAGATTTATTTTTTTCTGGTCCTTCCAGATATTACTGTGTTTTATTTTTTTAACTGTTCTAACACTGGAATCTAGCATCACAGTTAAAATGTAATAAAGTAAAATACATTTTTTGGTGCAGATTCAGTAAAGCACTCATTGTAAATGACATCAAGGCTGGTTTGCTGCTTTTCTAGTGTACAGATGGATGTCAGTTTACTTTGTTCTGCTTTGAATAGATTAGGAATGGACAAATTCATATACCACAGAGCAGCAGCTAAGATACCTGCTTTGTTTCAGCTTCAGAAATTGCAACTTCGATACCTAGATTCCTATGCTTGATCTAGGTTTGCTAAATGATGTTAGAACTGATGTAGTAGAAAGTGAATAGTTGCTAAACATGTCAAATGATGCACATAAAAAGTACTGTTGGAATATGATCCCCCAGGATTCAATAAAGCCTACACTAAGTGTACACATTATGTATTCAATAAAATTCTTCTCATTTTTGTATTTTCTGGTCACTCAGAAAGATTACGCTAAGTGTACATGTAGTCTGCACTTTGTGGTAACCTTTATGAATCCCTGTCAATATTTAAAGGAGCAAAAATAGCAGGAAAACAAAAAAAAAAATTAGGAGGAAGACTGTGTGTGTTATGTCTGTGTTGTCTGTTCCTCAGAGCAGTGCACACTTAGTGTAGACTTTATTGAATCCAGCCCATCTTGACCTTTTAATTTAGAGGAACGTGGTTGGCACTGTGTTGGAAAATAATATCTTCACCTTTTAATTTAGAGGAACGTGGTTGGCACTGTGTTGGAAAATAATATCTTGACCTTTTAATTTAGAGGAACGTGGTTGGCACTGTGTTGGAAAATAATATCTTCACCTTTTAATTTAGAGGAACGTGGTTGGCACTGTGTTGGAAAATAATATCTTCACCTTTTAATTTAGAGGAACGTGGTTGGCACTGTGTTGGAAAATAATATCTTCACCTTTTAATTTAGAGGAACGTGGTTGGCACTGTGTTGGAAAATAATATCTTCACCTTTTAATTTAGAGGAACGTGGTTGGCACTGTGTTGGAAAATAATATCTTCACCTTTTAATTTCGAGGAACGTGGTTCTGACACTGTCCCTTTATCTAAACAAAGTACACACTATTTTGAAACAACCACAACAAGAATGTATCAGTGAAAAGCATGCGAGGTACACACATTTGCTTGATTTTCAGTATTGTTATGGCTCTTTTGAGCCAGTGCCTACTTTGTTTTGTTACATTTTTTGCTTGGAGCAGGAATTGTCCATTTGAGCTACCCATTTTGTTGGTTATTGTCCCTTTTCTAACCCTGTCTGGAATATGCCAAAATGAGATTGATATGAAGAAAAGTGAAAGTCAAACAGTAAATTAATCCAAACCAAAGGGTAAAAGGTGATACACACAGACAATAATCTTATCCTCTAATTTGTATTGTTTATCAGATAATTCTCTCGAGCAAAGTAACACAATGTGAAGTGACATGATACTGGCTTCCTGGATGGGTTTTCCATTTATACTCTTGTGTAATATTAATTCCCAGAGTTTTTAACATAGCTTTAAATGTAATTGCATTTGTCATTACCGTATACAAGAATCCCACAATTCTATTTTGGATCACCATATTGTTCAATACTGTAATGTTCATAACTGAACATTAAATTGTAGTAATGAACATAACCTAAAAAACACGACGAAGACAATAATGTAAGACACTTTTTTGAGGAGACAAAACTCCCTGTACCCTCAATGTGAGGGACTATGCCCCTGCATCTCCAACTTTTATAACACCACTCCTAGATTGCTCCATCAAAAGAAAGGGAATATCCCATTAGGTTATTCCTATTTTTGAAATTTGGCATTTTTTAAGAATGTTTTGATATTTTTCACTTCTTAGGTCTTCAGTTATCCATATCCAAAATACAGAATAAACTCCCCTAAGTAATTTTACAGAATGTGAGTTAGTATGTTAAAATTGAAATAATTTATTCTTTATCACAGAGGAATTTTCTATTCAAGTAAGGCTTCTTAGACGTATCTTGTGCCCCCCCCCCCCGTCAGCTCAGCATGTGCACTTCTAGTATTGAAATGGAGACCCTCAGCTGGATGCACACAATCCCAGTCTGATGCAACCTTTCCTTAGCTTTGTAAAATGTGCCCTAGCAACCACAGACAACATATAATCGTCATCAGAAAATGGAGTCAGATGGATAAAATATGACCTGCTTAAGTAATAGTATGTCTCCACCAAGCCTACAAACATTAAACTGGTAATCCTTCAGTTGTATTTGGAGAACTGTAAAAAGGACCAACAACTTCAGGTGGTAATGACCAACATTGTTGAAAGTACCTGTACTGCATTTATGGATGGCTTTGCACATTCTCAATATCTAGACTGCTGCGATATTGATGAACTCATTTACTTCTGTAGTATGTTTATATCATAAACTTGTCAACAAGAAACAAAGGTTATAGATGTGGACAATTAAGTCACATTACTGCCAGGTCAGAAGCACAACTCAGCAAGGATCAAACATAAGAAAATGGGGCAATTAAGACATGCCTGCCTGAGACCAATTCACAGGCACACCCAGTGCCTCCAAGTCACACTTAAGAAAACATATATTTCTAACCTGGTCATTCAGAAGAAAATTCAGATACTATATTCTGCTTTTCTAACAGATTTGGGCATTAATTAGTACTAAATACTGCTGCTGAACATTAAAAAAAAAATCTTGTTTTCCCTGAAAATTACTTCCTTCAGTTTCTATACAGATGGCCTGCTCTGCAGTACCAGAAAGTGCACTTAAGTTCTATACTGATAAATGCAAAGCTCTGGCTTAATTTTAGACATCCAGAAATACTGCTCCTTAACAGATCTGTAAAAATGTAAATTGAAATCTAGGATGTTCTGTTGAAATTGGGTCTATCTAAATCATCCTCTGAACCAGGATAGGGTCTATCCCATGACCCTGAAAGGATTTTAAAATGTTTTCATTTTTTGCTGTAATACAGAAATAAAGCAAGTCAGAGTACTGTAATACAGAATATTAATTTAGGAGTATAGAACTATTGGTTCAAACTGTTCTACACCAGCCTACTTCTCATACACTGTTAAAGTGCCTTAAATTCTCAATGTTGAAGAGCACTCAGCTTCAAACAAAGTTTGCAAACAAACCTAACTGAAAATGAACCATACAAAAATGCAGCATTGTATGTAAATCAAAGGGCATCATACTGGTACTGTGGTTGTGTTACTGTTGCACAGCTTTTGTTTCTCCATTTCAGTTTCGAACTGGTGTGACAACCTTGTGAAGTCTGTATGTCCTCCTCTTGTTTGTATGACTTTTGCTTTTTGCTTCTTTTCTCTTCTATATCCCGAACATGTTCCATTAAGTACATAGGTGATCCTTTAAATGGGGGGGGGGGGTTGGTATGCATGGCCCCCCCATGATGAACAGGCATCAGATCTAGGATTAGTTTTCTTTCTCACACACACATTGCTTGCCAGAACAAGGTCCAGCTTCCCCAGGAACCCTATACATGATAAAACAGGTACAAGTCAGTGAATGAATGGATAAGGAACATATGACACCTGTGGCGACATGATTTAGAGAATGGGCAAAACCTGTACATCATCACTCTGATTGGAGAACAAATGTTCTCCAGCAGGGTGATAATATTCAGGTACTGCTTGCTGAAAAATGAGTCCACTGTTTCACAGCAACATATTAAACTGCCATGAAGCTCCCACAGAAAGGAACCTAATGGCCGCTGTTATGTTATGCACACTAAGCAGCACTTTTGCCGTTGAGTGAGTGTAAAAAAAAAAAAGAAAAGCGTGTCAGTGTGTGTGAGAAAGAGAGATCGATCGAGCCAGTATTTTATATTCGCTAAGCAGTGATTTTTGCTGTTTGGTAAGTATAAAATTAAAAGAGCCATAGAAAAGAAAGAAAAGTGTATGTGCATGCATGCATGCATACATGTGTGTGTTTTTATGTTTCTGTTTGCATGTATTAGTGTATGTGTGCATGAAAGCAGAAGTGTGTGTGTGTTTGTTTGTGAGAGAGAGACCGAGTGAAGTCAGAAGACCAGTGGCAGCTAAGAGATTTGCATACCTCTCGACCTCTTACCTCAAGAAATCTGGATAAAGCCTAAAATAACGGGGGAACAAAGGCTCAAAAATAGGAACAAGTTTTAAATGTTGCTCTTACAAAGTTAAAAGGTTGCTTGAATAAACATGACTTATCCTAGTATGCATTTTATAAAAGAGATGAAGTCTGAAACTCAAATGTATGTCATATTTAGTGAATTCACTTTCCAATGATTGGTAACAAACCACAAATTTTAGGAGTTAGAAACCAAAGATGAAGTAAATAACTGGGTATTTTTTGAAAATGTTATATTTTGGATGAAAAATACTTCCTGCACCACCATTTTACATATACTACAGCAAGTTTGAAGCAATAAGCAGGGGAACTATTTTACATCAAAAGTATATATAAAAAAATAATATAGTAATAAAAAACATAAGTAAAACACAGAAGTTTTGCAGACAGACCATTCTCTAAGCATAATAATGCCCTCAAGGGTGTGTGTTACTTTGTAAATAATACCCTTTCAGTTGTGTAGAAGCCCAACATCTCCCTAGATGGGAGTTATTCACATAGTAACACACACACCCTGTTAGGCATTATTGCTTGTATGTTCATTATGAGAGCTCCACTTAAACCACACAGAACACACACACTTCCACAATTTGAATGATCTTATTCTATAGATTCTCTCTCAAGTTTAGATCTCTTGGAGATGTGAGCATCAATGTTAAACCTAAATACATTACTAATCATTCCCTGTCTGTGGTACATGAATACATCAAATAAATCATTATTTCACTGTTTTCTTTGTAGCTGTATTACCTTTTAGAATTCAAGTAACACTCTGTAGTCAGCAGTATAAATCTAATCAGTGGCTAGAGTAAAAAAGGGTCATTATATTAGTGCCATATAAAATGATACATTGCCAGTAATGACAGTGCACTGCTGTTGTATGGTGTCGGTGAACTATGAGTTTTTGCTGGGAAAATATCTAAGCATAGCAGTAGCATTATTTTATTAGTACAATTCAGTAAAAGTAATTGAGAAATGTCTAAGTATTTATTATTTATTTTACATTTGTTTACCGGGAAAGTCCGACTGGACACAGGTCCTTTTTCAGGGGAGGCCCGGGGAGAAAAGCTCCACATTCACTTAATAAATCATAGAACAATGTACAATAATAAATGACAAAAATACAAAAAATATAATAAATGAATGGCAAATACAAAAAGTAATACAGAGGAACAGCAAGTAATACAAAAAAATAGCAAGTAGTACAAAATACCAGGGAATACAATGCTATACAAAGAGAGTGAAAGAGTATAATAACATGAGGCGGTAGTAGTATATATGCAGCCAAGATGTCATGTAAAAGCATTTCATATTTTATAAAATACCGGTTGTTTTTTTTTTTTTTAATTAATTTGTCATGTATTGATCAGTGTTGTAACCTGACAGGGGAGATGGAGAGGGAGTGTGAAAATACAGTTGGAGATAAACAGAATACATAAATCATTATGCAGGAGTGTTATTTGAGCTTGAGTGTAATACAGTAGCCAGTTCCAGTTTCAAAGCCTGGAAAAGACATTTGAAAGTGGTTATTAGCTACTGAGGAAAGGAGATTGGGCTATCATGTAGGGTTACAGGGACAGAGCCAAGAGTTTGTAAGATGTGTTTTGAGTAGCTTTTTGAATTGTGGGATAGAATAATGATTCCCCAGCTGCATTGTTTGCTTTGGAGACCTGTAGGAGGGATTTATTGGATGAGCGGAGATGTCTAGAGGAGTTGTATGGCTGTAGGAGGCTTCGAAGAGCTGGAGTTTTATCTGGTTGATGGAGGATTTTGTGAGCGAGTGTAAGTTGATTAAAGTGCAGTAATTGGGAAAGTTCAAGCCAGTGTAGCTGTCTAAGTGATATGCAATGATGGGATCTCTATGAAGCACCAGTTGCAAATTTGGCTATCTCACTCTAGCAAGATTCAAGTTTGGCAAGGTCTGTTTTACTGAGGTTGGTTAGTACTGGGAAAGCATATAAAAGAGTAGATAGGAGGGGAGTCGGGCAGTAGTGGATTTAGTATTCTTAGTTAAGAATTTATTATTCCTGTACAAGAGACCGAGTTTCTTATGGACCTTTTTAATGGTTTGGGCAATATGTATATTGAATTTCAGGTTGTTGTCTATTTCAACACCTAGCAGTTTTGTGTGGGTTGAGGAGATATTGATGCTTTTGTTTTTGGATAGAATTCTGAAAGGTGGGGGTATTGACTTGAGAGGAGGGGATTTTCCCTGGATGAAAGAGGAGAAGCTTTGTTTTGTTAGGATTAAGGATAAGGTGGGATTTTGAGAGCCAACTTTCAGCCAATAGGAAATATTCCTGTGTGTTTGTGGAGAATTTGAAGAAAGGAGGCCAAGCATATGAGGGTTGAATCATCAGCATATTGGAATATGGTGGTATGAGGTGTGGAGGTATGGAATTGATTGGTAAAGATAGCGAAAAGTAGAGCCCCAGGATGGAACCTTGGGGCACTCCTATGCCGACTGAAAGGAGGGGGGGATAGTTGTTGTCATAGAGTGGCTTGTTGATGTCCTGTTACGTAATTTTGGAACCAGGAGATGGATGAGGTATAGAGATTTAGGGAGGAGAGGATGTTGATCAATTTTGGGTGGTTAACCACGTCAAAGGCCTTGGATAGGTCTAGGAAAATAGCAGATACATATTGGCCATTATTCTTATGATGGTTAACTGTGTTGGTAAATGACAGCAGGGCTGTGGTAGTGCTATGGGAGTGGTGAAAGCTGTGCTGTGTATTTGTAAGCAAGTTTTCTCTTTGAAGGTAATATGTGAGTTTGGTATGGATGACTCTTTCAAGAATTTTAGACAGGGGGCTTAGATGGCAATGGGGCGATAGTTAACTTAGTGGAGTTACCTCCTTTGTGTAGGGGTATTATGTGAGAAATTTTCCAAATAGTGTGGACTAGGTTCTCAGTGATCTATTTATGAGAGTGGCTACTGGGTCGGCTATACATTCTTCTGCAATCTGAAGGAGTTCTGCTGGGAGGTTATCAGCTGTTAGGGTAGTTGGTTTGAGGTTTATGAGTCGTTTTTGGTTGTGTTTACAGAGACTGGATGGAATGAAAACAGGTTGGTGGAAGATTTGGTATGGGAGGTAGTTAGGTTTGTGGCAGGAGCTGGGAGTTAGCAAGGACTTGGATTGATTCTGTAAAGTAGGTATTAAACAGGATTGCTACATTGTCCAGGCCTTATCCCTGGTCACTAGAAGAGATCTACATTTTTGCTAAGCCAGGGAGCATAGTTTTATTTAACTCTAATGGTTCTTGCTGGTGCATGATGGTTGAGGATGTTTAAGAAGGTGGGGTTGAAGGGGTTAACTGCGTTGTTTAGAGGTAGCTGCCTGAGAGTTTCCCAGTTGCAGCTTTTGAGGGAGGACATGAAGTTATTTGCATTGAAATTCCTTTTGTCTCTGATTTGATGGTAGGTGGTCTGGTGGATTTGATGAGTTTTAGAAAGAATGAGAAATGGTTGATGGTCACTTAGGTTGTCAAGGAGACATCCTGAGTGGGACATTAGGGTTCGGTTGCTGATTAAGATCCACTCCAGTACTGATTGTCGACCAGAGGCTTTATCTATCCTGGTAGGAGATGAGATTAGTTGGGTAAACCTGTGTAGGTTAATATGTGATGGATTTGAGGAGGAGCATGTTAGCCAGTCAATGTTGAAATCGCCTATGAAGATCGTCTCCTGAGGGAGGGAGTTAGATGCCCAGTGTAATGTACTTTCTAGTGTAGGGATATTATTTCCTGGTGGAATGTATCCACCAAGGATATTTATACCTTTATTGGGGTTAATTTTTAGCCTCGCAAATATTATTTCTGTGTTTTTAAAAACAGGGAGTTTTATGTCTATGAGATCAAGTGATAGGTGATTTTAAATAGTATTGCTACACCTCCTGCTTTCTTAGTTAGCCTGTCTTTACGTAGTATGCTATAGCCTGGTGCTGTGATTTCATTGCTGTTAATGTTGGGTTTTAGCCAGGTTTCTGTTATTTTACGATGTCATCGAATAGAGGGAGAGGGTGGCATGTAGATCATGAACTTTGCTAGGGATGCTCCTTGAATTAATATTAATGAGAAGAAGGGTCATACTAAGTATAACAGTATCATTTTATTTGTACATTTCAGTAAAAGTAACAGGAAGTAAGGTCTTGTAAAGCTGAGTTGTACTGATGCATAAACTCTGGGGATTTGCTGCATTCTTTACTTTAAATCACTGTCACCATTTTTGTGTTTCTTCAGCAAGGTGTGTAAATGCTTAGACTTCCTTAATAAAGAACTAGTAAATCATGCATATTTCATTCTGTTCATTATTTTTTTATGTATTACCATACATCTTCTAGGTTTTGCTGCACCAAATGATTAAAACAAATGTAAAGAAGAATGGACTATAAAACGTTTGGTGTCGCCATAAGATTTTTAAAAGGCTATAATTGATAGGCTACCATAATAAAATGATAGCGTGCACTTCTGTACCTAAAGTTAATGGGATGTAGTGGGTTAAAACATTGTTGTTCATGTTCCAGCATGCCTCATAAAATCTGTGGACACCAAAAGCCATTTAGGTTGGTGCATTCCAAATCCAAAGATCCCATTTGTTTTCAAATGCACTTTCTTCCCCTGATTGACCCATCATCCCACGAGGCAGTAGAGTGGACAGATAATGGAAAAGCACAGCACTGAAAATTAACCAGGACTTCATGCAATATTTTATCTTTTATTCTCATACTCTAGCTTAATCATTTCTGAAATTGCATTTTCCTGTTTATTAACTTCTGAATCTTGAGACTGTTCGCCAATAGGTATAGTAATTGTTATAGTTAATTGTGAGATTCTTTTTGAGACCAAGCTTGCTGTTTGCTGTATAACAGTGTACTGTCATGAACTGCAGTTACACCTGATTTGCTTTTGAAGTATGTAGCAGTCGCGGGCTGTATCCCATGCTTAATCAATATTTTTATCCCACTTTATCACTAGTGATTGCAGTAGTGGCTGTTAGGGTATGGAGCTGTAGGGTGTATGCTTTGGGGGGAGGTAAGACTCTCATTAAAGGGTTTGATTCCATTGTTCTCCATTCCATAGTGCATATATGAACAAGCGTGTTAACCGCACCAGTTCTCCTGAATCACCCTTGAAGAAATATTTGTGACAAATGGCTGTTAACATAATTTTATTTCTTTTAAGCACTAGAACTCACCAGTGGTAATCTGAAGAAAAAATGTATCTGGCAAAATAGATGTTTCATGAACAATGTATTGTTGGATGAAACCAGTGCAATAGATTTAACATAAAAGCAAATTTCTTTGTTTTTTTTTTTTTTTTTTTTTGTGATGCTCTTTTAATGATATTTTCTAAGCCATAAATAACATCTCATCATGTCATCAGTATGGACAAAAGGCTTCAAAAATTCAAGATGTTTGTAATGAAAATAACAGTTTCTTAGGAATAATGTTTTACATTTAGTGTTCTGTACCACTACACTAATTCTGTTGCCAACTTTTTTACCTTTAAAGCTTAGAATGTGTAAAGGAATATAAAGTAAATGGGTTTTGGATAGTGAACTTTTATTTTGCTGTATATTGTATTTTTTTATATCAAAATGTGTTTATAATTTTAAATATATAAAATTAACACAAGCAGAGTAAATCATCATTCACTAAATTTGAAACAAATTACAACTAAACCAAAATATATTGTATGCAATCTATACAAGATGATATGACAATTCAAATCCCTGTCACTATAATCAGCATGGACTGCTAAAAGGTGACCTGTGTCTGACTTAAGACATCCTCCACCCTAGTTCTGATGGATTTACTACACATCAGCAAGTCAAATAGCATCAGAAGTATTCAATCTGGTGATCTAAACCTCTTCTGTTACATCAACATAATGCTTTGGAGGGACAGGTGTATCTCACAGAAGATACCTCTGCTCTGGAACAGACTCCCCATCCACATAAAACAAAGTTCATCCTTGTCCATATTCAAGTGCAATTTGGATCTATGGATGGGAAACAAAATTTACCATGGGACTGCCCCCTTTATTACTGATGGACAAAGGCAGCTCCTAAATGTTTTCGCATGTGTAGCATAGAAATTTGTGTAAAATTAAAACAAAAATCTGAGAAAGATACTGTTGTCAACACCAACTTAAATCAAAGCTCAGGAGGTCATAACTGGCAGGTCACCAAGTTGGATTAAACTCAGTGATGAGGGAAATTTTTTTTATACCTTTCTGCCTATTTTCCCTTAAGTTTGTACAAGCATGGAGTTAGTATATACATCATTTGGAGAAGTCAGAGTATATGGGGACTTGACCCTTGCAAAAAATGTTTTTCTCTGTACTTTAAAACCTTGGGAGTGTCACTGTTATAGGCTTGACCTTCCAAGGTTTGTACATTTTAGAGGCAATTAAAAGAACATTGATTAAAGGAGATTTGATTATTCATAGTGATTAACTACAATTATTAAAATTATTATCTTATCTTACCATTTTTCTTTACAAATTCCACAAATCAACACATCTCTAAGGAAGTATCAACATGTTTGCTTCTCCAAGTCTGTATCTTTCTCATAAAAAAATATCTTGACCTAAGGACATGGGAGATTTCAAGCTGCCTGACTTGTATTCCCATTACTTAAGGTGTGGGTCTTTTAGACTGTGGCAAGCAGTTAAAATAACAAGAGAAATGCAAGTTCAGTTGTGCTACCCTAACATTTTAATCCATACAAGATTGAGGCTTGAACATAAATCGTTTCTTTAAAATGCTTAGTAGTACATTTTATGAACTGTTGGTCAAAATATTAAGTAACTATCTTCTTTAAGACAGATGTCCGTAATCCATGTGCTGTTTTGGGGAATAATATGATGACTATATATTGTAATAATTTTAAATTTTGTTATATTACTTTTAAAACAAGACACCATTTTATAATTGCAATTTCCATGTCTTAAACCTGACACAAGTATCTTTGGGTTATGAAGAAGTGAATCTAATATGCCATACTTTCTCAGTTTTTACACCATTGTCAGTACATGGAAGAGTATCTTACTGTTGTGTGTCTGGACCTTATGGAGGCACAAATTACTACAGTTCACTCTGTTTGCTTTGTCAGTAAAGAAGCATAGGCAGCAGATATAGTAGGCATCTGTGGTATACGTATGTGGTGGGGCAAATAGACAAGCGTGGCTTTTTACAGTAAGTAGTCAGTTCAATTTAATGACCAACAAATGGTCTGACACACAACAGAAGAGCACATTTTTATAAAACCATCTTGACCTCAAACTCTCATCTGATATTTTTAGAATATACATTCATATAGCAATCTGGATACCAAGAGGTGTGTAAAGAGCTACTCATAGCTCAACAGGGAGTTTCTGCATAATTTTGTCTAAGCTTCCTGGATTTTCATTTACAATAGTCATTGTCCAAACCCCATTTTGGTCTTGTACTCTGGGCTATTAACAAAGCAGCAGTGCTTTTCAAGAAGGAGAACCATCTTACAGTCCTATAGTGAGACTTTTGTTGCTCTGCAACTGCAAATGGTTGCTTAACTCTTATATCCATACCTCTCAACCATAACAAATTCCTCAGACTTTACTGGTTTTGAGGACAAAATAATGGAATGCCATGAATTCCCAAGTGGCCTCTTCAAATCCAAATTTTTTATTTATTTACAATTTTTAGCTATGGCTGATGTCACGCATTGCTCATGTATCATCAGAAGAGTGAGGCAGTGTCTGACTGCCTGTTGGAGACTCAGATGATAATTTAAAAAAAAAAGTTCTTTACACCCACAGCCCACCCACGACTTGCAGCACTGCATCAGCCAACCAGAGAGGATGTTTCTTCAACGGACGAGTTCTGCGATGCTCCACTTCTGCTTTCCATTATTGCAAATCCCAGCTTGAAAAGCTTCTTTGGGTAAATATACTGGATATAAAAAGTGTACACGCCCCTGTTAAAATGCCAGGTTTTTGTGATATAAAAAAATGAGACCACAATAAATCATTTCAAAACTTTTCCCACCTTTAATGTGACCTATAACCTGCACAATCCAACTGAAAAACAAATCTGTTAGGAGAAAAAATATAAAAAATAAAAGTACAAAAAGCTGGTTGCATAACTGATACTTTGTTAAAACACCTTTTGATTTAATTACAGCATTCAGTCTTCTTGGCAAGGAGTCTATTAGCATGGCACATCTTGACTTGGCAATATTTGCCCACTCTTCCTTGCAAAAGCACTCCAAATCTGTCAGATTGCGAGGGCATCTCTTATGCACAGCCCACTTCAGGTCACCCCACAGATTTTCTATTGGATTTAGGTCTGGGCTCTGGCTGGGCCATTCCAAAACTTTAATTTTCTTCTGGTGAAGCCATTCCTTTGTTGATGTGGATGTATGCTTGGGGACATTGTCATGTTAAAAGGTGAACTTCCTCTTCATCTTCAGCTTTCTAGCAGGCGCCTGAAGGTTTTGGGCCAAAAGTGACTAGTATTTGGAACTGTTTATAATTTCCTCCACCTTGACTAAAGCCCCAGTTCCAGCTGAAGAAAAGCAACCCCAAAACATGATACTGCCACCACCATGCTTCTCGATGGGGATGGTGTTCATTTGGTAATGCGAAGCGTTGTTTTTGCACCAAATGCACCTTTTGGAATTGTGGCCAAAACGTTCAACCTTGGTCTCATCAGACCATAACACACTTTCCCACATACTTTTGGAAGACTTGATGTATTGTTTTGCAAATTTTAGCTGGGCCTGGATGTTTTTGTGTGTAAGAAAAGACTTCCATATTGCAACCCTATCCCATAGTCCAGATATATGGAGAATTGCTGTCACATGTAGTACACAACCAGCACTTGCCAGAAATTCCAGCAGCTCTGTAGGTGTCTTGGCAGCCTCACTGACCAGTTTTCGTCTTGTCTTTCATCAGTTTTAGAGGGACATCCAGTTATTTGCAACATCACTGTTGTCCCCTATTTTCTCCACTTTTTGATGACTGTCTTCACTGTGTTCCATGGTATATCCAATGTTGTGGAAATTTTTTTGTACCCTTCTCCTGACTGGTACCTTTCAACAATGAGATCCCTTTGATGCTTTGTAAGCTCTCTCTGAACCATGGCTTTTGCTGTAGCAGGCAACTAGTAAATGTCAGGAAATTCCTACTAGTACAGATGAATTTTATGTGAGGTTAATCAGAGTCTCTTTAATTGATGGCAGGTGTGTACCCAAGAATACTGAATGCTGTAATTAAATGCAAAGGTGCTTCAACAAAGTATTAGTTTAAGGGTGTGTACACTTATGCTACCAGCTTATTATATGTATTTTTTTAAATATTTTTCCCATAACAGATTAGTTTTTCAATTGAATTGTACAGGTTATAGGTCACATTAAATGTTGGAAAAGTTTTGAAACAAGCGAGGAGTGTGTGTTGAGCAGATGGAAAGAGTACTTTGAGGGGTTGATGAATGAAGAGAATGAGGGGGAGATAAGGTTGGATGATGTGCGGATAGTGAATCATGAAGTGCAGTGGATTAACAAGGAGGAAGTAAGGATAGCTATGAAGAGGATGAAGAACGGAAAGGCTGTTGGTCCAGATGACATACCTGTGGAAGCATGGAGGTATTTAGGTGAAATGGCAGTGGAGTTTTTAACTAGATTGTTTAATGAAATCTTGGAAAGTGAGAGGATGCCTGTGAAATGGAGAAAGTGTTTTGGTACTGATTTTTAAGAATAAGGGTGATGTGCAGAGCTGTAGTAACTACAGATGGATTAAACTGATAAGTCACAGCATGAAGTTATGGGAAAGAGTAGTGGAAGCTAGGTTAAGAAGGGAGGTGATTAGTGATCAGCAGTATGGTTTCATGCCAGGAAAGAGCAATACAGATGTGATGTTTGCTCTAAGAGTGTTGATGGAGAAGTACAGAGAAGGTCAGAAGGGGTTGCATTGTGTCTTTGTGGATTTAGAGAAAGCATATGACAGGGTGCCTAGAGAGGAGTTGGGGTATTGTATGAGGAAGTCAAGTGTATCAGAGAAGTATGTAAGAGTGGTGCAGGATATGTACGAGGGTAGTGTGACAACGGTAAGGTCTGCGGTGGGAGTGACGGATGCGTTTAAGGTGGAGGTGGGATTACATCAAGGATCAGCTCTGAGCCCTTTCTTATTTGCAATAGTGATGGACAGGTTGACAGACGAGATCAGACAGGAGTCCCCATAGACTATGATGTTTGCAGATGACATTGTGATCTGTAGTGAGAGTAGGGAACAGGTGGAGGAAACCTTGGAGAGGTGGAGATATGCTCTAGAGAGAAGAGGAATGTAGGTCAGCAGGACTATGACAGAATATATGTGTGAATGAGAGGGAAGATAGAGGAATGGTGAGGATGCATGGAGTAGAGGTGGCGAAGGTGGATGGGTTTAAGTACTTGGGATCAACAGTTCAGAGTAATGGTGAGTGTGGAAGAGAGGTGAAGAAGAGAGTACAGGCAGGATGGAGTGGGTGGAGAAAAGTGTCGGGAGTGATTTGTGACAGATGAGTACCAGTAAGAGTGAAAGGGAAGGTCTACAAGAGGGTAGTGAGACCAGCTAGGTTATATGGGTTGGAGACAGTGGTATTGACAAAAAGGCAGGAGTCAGAGCTTGACGTGGCAGAGTTGAAGATATTAAGATTTGCACTGGGTGTGACGAGGATAGACAGGATTAGGAATAAGTATATTAGAGGGTCAGCCCAGGTTGGAAGGTTTGGAGACAAATCCAGAGGCGCAAGATTGTGTTGGTTTGGGCATGTGCTGAGGAGAGATGCAGAGTATATTGGGAAAAAGATGCTAAGGATGAAGCTGTCAGGTAACAGGAAAAGAGGAAGGCCTAAGATAAGGTTTATGGATGTGGTGAGAGGACATGCAGGTGGTTGGTGTGACAGAGCAAGATGCAGAGGACAGGAAGAAATGGAGACAGTTGATCTGCTGTGGCGACCCCTAACGGGAGCAGCCGAAAGAAGACGACGACGACATTTTCGAACTTTTAAAAGTTCAATCATATAGTTTGATTATATAATATAGACGCATATTATTGTGCCTTTCAGTATAGAGGCCCTCTGTCATGAGTGTATCATACCCAGCAACAAAATGTGCAACTGTTTCCAGTTCTTTTTTTTTTTACAGAGCCTGCATTTGTCTGTTACTCCAACAATGGACTTTGTAAACCAATGTGTACATACTCCATGATACCGGTCCATTATTAACCTTTCATTTTCTGGTTTCAACTCACCTCTCCTTAATCATTTCTGCATCAAACCCTGATTGACATGAGGGTTCCAGGAGTTTGACGGATATGTATCCAGTCCCACAACTGCCGATCTATACATGAAATCAATTTCGAGAAGGCCCATACCTCCTTCAAAACAGGGAGTATATAATTTTGGTATACACTGAATTTATATAACTCCTTCAAAGTGAGGAATATATAATCTTTGTGTACACTGATTTTTATATATCATTTGATAAGCATGAAGCATTTTTCTTGTTTTCCTGTCCAACTGATTCAATACCTTTTGGGGCCAGCCAGGCCAAAACTAGAAGTTAAAATAGGAAGAGCAAATTGGTTTATAGCTTGGACTTTATTCCTGCACATCAAAGTAGTTTTCAGTATTAGTTTTAGTCTTCTGAAGTATCCTTACAGAGTTTTATTAACATTTGTTTATATTTTATTACTGATCCTTCGTCAATTCCCAAATATTTATACACTTCTTCCTGCTCAAGTTCCTGTACATCACATTCCCATCCCAGACTGATATTTTCCTGGTGCTGTTGCTTTCCTACTTTAAACTTTGCTTTTGCACATTTATTTACCAAGACCAAATGACATTATATCATCTGAGAAAGTTTTAACCACTTGCAGTGCTTTGTGTTCTCTCTCTCTCTTTTTTATTTCTCCAAGTCTTTTTGGGCTTCTATTACCATGATGGGAATGGACCCCATTCCTAAGTCAAAGTGCAATTAAAGTTCATGAAATTAGTATTGTTTTAATCTTTGATGTCACCAGAAGTGCTCTTTGTGGCAGCTTTTGCACATTTATTTATTGTAATGTGCCCGGTAATGACTCCTCCTGCAATATGTGTGGAGTTACATGTATTGGTAACATATCTAAATATGATTGTAGATTATTTTTTATAAGACCCGAAATTCCTAATAATATTGGAACTGTCTGGGTAACTTTCTTCCACATTGCTCTCATTTCTGCCTGCAAATCCTGATATTTTATGACTTTCCCTCTCTCTGTACACAAGACACTGTATAGTCACTGGTGTAGCAGTTTCAATTATTAATTCTACTTTTGTCTTCTTTTCATGGACCACTATATATGGTTTTCTCACATCTGTCTTTTGAACTGTTGGTTATAGGTGATCCCATGTGATGTAGACTTAATCATTTTTTATGATGCTTCATGGGTCATGTTTCCAGTGTTTTTCAGCTACTTTAATACCATAATGTTTACACAATCCCCAATGCAACAGTCTTGCCACATTATTATGCCTTTTAGTATACAGTCCTCCTGCCATTAGTATGTCACAACCAGCAATGAGGTGTGCAACTGTTTCCAGTTCTGTTTTACAAAACCTACATTTGGCTGTTTCACCCACAGGTTCAATGGACTTTGTAAACAATCATGTGCATAGCCCACTATCTTGGGCCGCCAATATTAACCTTTAATCTCTTGGTTTTAATTTGCCTCTCCTTAACCATTCCTGCATTCGATCCTGATCAACATGAGATTCTTCCAGAAGTTTTCTATACTTGCAACTATATTTATGCATTTTCCACATTTCTTGCCTTTTCATGTGGTAACTCACCTTATATTCTTTCTTTTGTTTTTTTTTTGGCACATTCAGTTGCCATCTGATTTTATCTACTTCTGGTCTGATTTCTATTCCTGCTTGACATCAGTATGTTTGTACTAGACTAATCAGGGAAGTCATTTTAGATTTATTCTCCTCATGTTTCAAAACCTTCACTATGTTCTGGGTCATGAGTTCAGCAGATATGAGTGCAGTCCCCCAACTGCAGATCTAGACATGTAATCAATTTCAAGGTGGCCCATACCTCCTTTAGAACAGGAAATATATAATCTTGGTATGCATTGATTTTTATAAATCATTTTGTGAGTGTGAAGCATCCTTGTTTTCCTATTAGATAATACAATAGGAATGGGTGCTGCCATGTATCCCAGGGTTCTTAGAATTTCCCTTGCAGGAGTAGACTGAAGTGGGAGTAAAAAATGAGAGAAAGTGGAGAGGTTCTGAACTTCTCCTGGGGGGAAAAAAACGGTCAGACAGGTATCCAATGTGCAACACAAAAACACCAGATCCTGGAAGTGTGTCAGAGAATATTTTTGGAGATTGAGAGTGAACCCCAGTCTTTCCAGAAGTGAGACTGTGAAAATGAGGTGCAGCTGTAGGGTGTCCTGAGAGGAAAACTGAGGAAGCCTGGATAAGAAGGTTGTCCAGATAAAGGAATACTTTCATTCCTTGACCACCACGTGAAAACCATGGGAGCAGTAGATAACCCAAAGTATAAAGCAGAGAACTGCAAGTGTGATGAAAAAGCAGAGAACCTGAGAATTTTCTGCAGGTGGGGTGAATGGAGATATGTAGATATGCATCTTCTGAGTCTAGAGAAACTAAGAAGGCTTGAGAGACGATAAAAGGAAGTAGAATTTGCAGAGAAAGCATCTTGAAAGATGGCACCTCCAGAAAGGTGTTGAGATGGAATAAGTCTAGAATGAGTTGCCAAGTACCCCATTTTCTGAGGACCAGAAAGCATCCTAGGTGCTTGTGGGGCACTGGATCTATGGTGCCCTGGTTGAGGAGGCCCTGTAAGGGATGTGGAAGGAGGTGAACCTGATTGGAAGGGGGAGAGGGAATACCTGAAAATTGGAAATTTCCTCAGACATCTTGTAACTTTGCTGAATGAAGGATAATAATCACTTGTCTGTAGTGATGAATTCCCAGGCTGGAAGGGACAAAGTCTGATAAGGGAATTCCTTAAGGAGGTGCCAGCAGATGGTCAGACAGAGATGAGGTTATTCTGAAAAGGATGTTTTCCAGTCTTGGAATCTAAATTTGTTATGAAATCTTTTCCTGGGCTGTTTCCTGCCATTCTGAGAGGGCTTCTGATCTGCAGACAAAGGGTGTGGGTTTAGCAGGGTAATTTCTTTGAAACGTAGGCACTGACATGAGAAAAATAGGTTTTAAATTCTGCATCAATTTACCCTTTGCTTGCAAAGTCCTGCAAAGTATTGCAGCAGAAGGTCCAAATAATAGCTCCCTGTGAAGAGAGGAATCCAAAAGCTTTGTCTTAATATCCTCAAGAAGCAGAGCCGCATCCAGTACTAGGCAACCTAGGTAGTTGCCTCGGGCCTGTGTTGGCTTGGTTCACTATAAAAATAATAATAAAAAAAGACCTTCAGTAAACATCATTAAAGATCTTTGGTAATTCCAACAAAAGATGATAAGCATTAGGACCTTGTGGAAGCTTCCAACCAAACACAGCAAGCATTAGGACCTTGCAGAAGTTCTCCTGACATGGGAGAATTTCTGTAAGACCCAGAATCCTCAGCTTTTCATTTCATCATGTCAAACAGTATGAGAGATTTAGAAGGCAATGTTTGTAAATAGCAAGTCTCAATTGAGCAAACATGGATTTGTTGCTCTTTAGAGCAAGTGTGAGAGAAGGTCTGAAGGAACTGTGTGTAAGAGGTATGCAAACAATGACAGTATGATGGATCTATTCCAGTAAGACATAGGTATGTGTGTAAAATGCTCCAGTTAAGGGCACTGTCTAAGTGACTTTGCTCAAAGTCAAACTCTGAACCTTTATTTACAAAATAACAGGCAAGTGCCTTAAACCTTCACACTAGCTGCCAGGTCTCCATTTTTTGTTTTTGTAGATCACTGAGGATAACAGTCTGTCAATATCAGTCAGAGTTCGAGCTGTGTTGCTCAGTATCAATGGTGCAACAGGTAGCAAGCTTGCTTTTGGTGCAAAAGGCTGTGGGTTCTGTTCCCATACCAGGTAGATCAATTCCTGACACTACTGTGCAGAATGAGGAGGCGGCGGGGTGATGCACTCCTGAGTGTTTCCTCCTTAGGATGAGATATCTAGTAACTATGAACCTGTTGTTGGTTTGCCATCCATTCCTTATTGTATATCACCAGCACAGCAATTTCTTTTTTTTTGTTTTTTAATGGAACATGGGCAACTTATTCTTCAAGGGCAGGAGGCACTGAATTTGTCGATGAAACACTGAAATGCAAAGTTGTTTGCCAGCAGCAAACTGTTCATTAGTTATAGCTCTCCTTAATGTGGAATTATACAGCTGAGTTTTACTTCTGCAGAGATTGTGTATATTGAATGAAATTGGTGGATTTATAATGAGAGCTGTTTGAGTGGCCTTTTATGGCTGAAATATTCTGAAATGGGTAGTTTTGTCATTATTGGTTCATATGTTTTGTTTCATTGCTTACTGGAAAAATGTTTAAAACTACAAATGCAAAACACCCACTCTAACAAGTGGTGATGTGTTAATCAAGGATTATAACTTAATACTATCAGGAAGGTGAATCAAAAAACACATGCATTTTTGCATGGTCCTAAAAATGTGTTCAGGGGGCCCATGGTTAAAAACAGTTCAATGGTGCACTTAATCTGTCACTGGCCAAATGTATAAGAATGTGGGTTTCATGGGCAGAGAAATTTACTGCTGCACATGCTAAATCTGTTTTCATTGTGAGACTGTATTGTTTTGTTTAGCAAATGGCATCAGTGTTTGTGCTATAAAATTTGAAATAAAAGTTTTAAATAAAATACAAATATCTGTAATCATTGTAGATGTAAAGAAGAAAACAGTATGCACACTGACAAATTTGAAGTGTTTATGGTAACTCAAGAGACATGGTCAAATGACAAGGCACTAAAAAGGCCAGGGGGGGGTGCAGGCTGCAGGAAGTGGGGGCTAGTCCTGGCTGGGGGGCACTGATTTATTACCCTGCCTAGGCTCCCATTTAACATGATCCCGCTCTGCCATCGAGTGACTGTAGGTGAAGCCAAACAAATCTTCTAATAACCGAAGCAGCAGCAGAGGTCCTGGAGGAAGCCTGTGCAGAATCATAGCTGCATTTAATGAAATGCCTTGCAACTCATGTAGCTTGTCCAAGCACACTTCACTTGATACTTGGTGCCAGAAGCCTCAATGTTGGCTACGGTCTTAAGTCATTTAAGTTTGGTAATTTAAAGCCCAAAAGGCAGGATTGGCACAGGTGTAAACAGTCTTACCATACTTGTCCATGGCCCTACTATCTATGTCAGATGGCAAAACATTAACCTCTGGTAGAAGCTTAGTAGGTTTATCAGTGGAAATTGAAAAAATATAGAAGACTCTGCTATTGTGGTCTCATTTCCTCACTTGTCCCACAGTATTCATCTTGCTGCCTATCTTAGGAATGTCATCTTTGTCATCTCAAGAAGAACTCCCTTCGCTACACATGTTCTGTGGCCTAAAGAAGTACTACCATACTTGTCCATGGCCCTACTATCTATGTCAGATGGCAAAACATTAGCCACTGGTAGAAGCTTAGTAGGTTTATCAGTGGACATGTTCTGTGTCCTAAAGAACTACTACTCAAACTACTGTTTTGTACACCTTCCTTTTAGCTTCTTTAGCATTCTTCTTAGACAAACTACCCCAGTTTTAATTTGTGCCAGTTGGCTGTAGTGTCCCTGAGTTTTACTTTTGACCTTCTCATTCAAATTACCTTCTTCTTAACCTCTTCTGCTATTTTCCCTTTTAAGCTTGTCCTCATTTCTCCCACTTGTTGTCATGATCCCTGTATAGTTTGTGGTCAGTTTCATTCCATGTGCCTACTGTTCTGCATTTGTCCCCTATTATTTTTAAAGTGGTATGTTCAGGGTCTAGTTGTAGTGCCACACCTTCTGCATTTTTCTGATGTAGAACATCACCAGTATTAACAGAAGTGGGCTTCAAGCTGAACCCTGATTCATATTGATTCCAACTGAGGAAAGCCTCTGTGAAATGCATCATTCTTCTTTCTTCTTTCTTCTGTGTTTGGATCCTTGTATATGGTATGGAACTGATTCTGCCATTGTTTGCAGGACTTTGAGCAATCTCAGGACTGATAAAATCAGCTTTTATTGGACTTTGTTATATGCTTGACTATTGTTCTGGTTATATTTTGAGTTTAAGATTTTGTCTGTTCTTCAGTTTGCGTTTGAAAGCTGATAGCCCACAGTTCCATTGGAGTGGGTGGGGTTACATAAATATGTATTGAAATTATATGTTAATCAACATCCAGATTTTTGGCCAGTTGCACCCACTTTTCATGAGCCTTTGTCCAGATTTTTGCTGTTTCCAGGTTGAGCGGTATGGTCACATCTCATCCGAGGAAACAACATGATGTGAGTACATTAATTTTAAAATTATTAGTGACACCACTCAAGGAAGAGTGTGACTGAACCATTTTCCTCTGGTGACTACAGAAATCTTTGTTGATGGCATCTTTGCTGTGACTAAAAGGTCTGTCATACAGATAAATATGTAAGAATAACTGTACTAATTTAACATAACTAGCATATCAGTCTTAGAATTCGATCATATTTAAAGGTGCTTTCCTCAATGCCAGAAGTATAACCAATACACTGACTGTTCTTAAGACTCTTCTGTAGTTGGAAACCATCCATATCAGTGTAGTTACTTAAACCTGGCTCTAGTGTGAAGGGAGAACTCCCTTTATACCTGGATTTTACACTTTTCATGTCTTCCAACCAGGTGGTAGCTATAGTGTAGCCTCTATACTTGTCAAGGAATGTATTCATTCCAGGCAGTCTGGACTAAGGACCCACAAACTGATGACCACATAAGATTTTTTAGTGCTCTGTATGATATTACCAAAATCTCCATTTTTTGGCTGGCTTTAACTACCGTACAACAAACTGGGACACCTATACCTCCAGTGAAGGATATATCAAGAAATTCTAAAACTTAACAAACCAAAAAATATTCCTCCAAGAAAACAGGACATTATTGACCTGAGTTTTGTCAACATGGTCACTTCATGCACTGCTCATGTGGTATGCTCTTCCCCAGTGAAGTCTGACCACAGACTTGACCTTCTTCTTAAAACTCCTAAGAGCCCTATGATAAGTCTCTGTGAAGAAATATCTGAAGTCTCTTTATCACTACACCAGTATTGACATTGATAGAAGCGGCAAGATTCTTTAAGGAATTCTACATCCAGTTAGAAAAATGCATAAAGCTAGAATTCCTTAAGCAGACAGAGATTTGTAAATATAATAAATAAAAAAGTCAACTAAACCTCACGTACAAAAGAAAAAACTATTTTACAGGAGTGTCCTTTACCCATCAAGTCATTCAAGAAGTTATACATTACATTAAATATAAAATGCAGTTAAATTTACTTGTCAAGCAGATCTCTAAGTTGTTCCAGTGCATTGTAGCAAGAGGTAATCCTGGTTGTTGTTGACTTAATTGTAATGATTTCCAGGTGACAGACTTCAGTTGTAATATTTATAAATTCTTTGAAGGAGGGTGTAGATTCATTCTTCCAATTCTGAGTTATAATCTTTTTCGCTGTAGATAGTATAGACCACAAAATGCAATATTTCATGTTTTAAACACATATAGGGATAGGAGTGTTAAAAAGGGTTAGTGATTTAGATGAAACAAATTTATCTTCAAAAAAGCCTGTAAAAAGAGATCCATGTTATTCCAATAAGGCGTTAAGACAGTACAGTCAAAAAAACATGTGTTGCCAATCCACTTTAAGTTCCTGTTTACATCTCCAACAAACTTGTTTCTGCTTCAACATTAATTCAAATTTATGTGGTGCGAAGAAAGATCTATGCAAAAATTTCCAAGTAAAGAGATCCCATCTAAGAGACAAAGTTGTATGCTTAGAAGATATTAGAATTTTTTTTTTTCATCTTCACTCGGAGGTCTGTTAATTTGGGTAAAAAAGGTCCAATAATTGTCATTGCAGTTTTGTTTCTCTCCTCAGAACTCTCTATAATTTAGATAAGAGATCCTGTCCCAGTGTATTTTGGTTGCATTAAGAATATTCAATATTCAATTAGTTTTGGGATATGATCTCTTATCCTTGGTTGCATTAACTTAATTTCCCCTTCTACATGTCTGCAGAATTGTACATCTAGCCACATGTGTTTATCTAAATTATATTTGTTCTTACTATAATCAACAGAATGTAGCTTTTCATCTTTCATCATTTGAAACCAATATAGCAGATTTTTCTCATTAGATGTGGTCATGTTGAGGTGGAGATGTTATTTTGGGTATATGACATGGGAAATATAAGGAAGATCCATGCTTTATATGCCAGGTTTCTATATATATATATATATATATATATATATATATATATATATATATATAAATTTAAAGTGTTTAATACAGTAGAAATGAAATAGGAGTCACTTGTTGGGTTACTTTTTCCGTAAAGGCAATCCTTTAGTAACCAATATAGACTGTTTAGTATGAGAATATCTATTATGTTTAGCGTTTATAAAAAGATTCCCTAAAAACTCTTTCCACCTAGCTGTGTAAGTGTTATTAATCTAAAGATATATTGTTTTTTATAATTGATGATGAATATAATTCTAGATCTGGTAGCTCTATCCCTCCTGCTGCCCAGTCTCTCGTATGATGGTTTAAAGCAATTCTTGATTTATTGGGATAACAGAGAAATCTCAAAATTAAAGTGTTAAATTCTTTTATACAACTTTTTGTGGGGGAGGTAATGTTAATGATTGTATAATATATAAGATTTTTGGTAAGATCATTTTGATTATAAATAAAATTTTCTTCACGGTGGAAGAGAGGTTATTCCATTTATCTATTAGATTCTTTATATTGTTTATACTGTTGGTACAATTATAATTTATTATATCTTTAATGTCCATTGTAATTATTCCTAAATAATTAATTTTCTTTTGTTTGACAATATATTTAATGAATTTATTTTTGATTCTATTCTTATTTGTATTTATAGGTAGGGTTTTTGTTTTGCCATTGCTAAATGTTAAACCAGATACATCCGTTGCTAAGAAAACTGCAAATAGAGAATTATCATTGTCATTTAATGTCAGTAGGATCTCATCAGCACACAGATGAATTTTAGAGTATAACTTCTAATTTATGTTAGTACCTTTTAAATCTATATTTGATCTGGGAATATTAGCAAATGGTTCCATAATTAGGATAAAAAAGCAGAGGTGAAAGAGGACATCTTTGTTTGGTTCCTTTCAGAATTTGGTATAGAATCAGAAGTAAAGGTGCCTATTTTAACATATGCAAAACAATCATTATAAAGAAGATTAATAAGATGTGTGAAGTTACTTGAGATATTATGTTCTTCTAAAACCAGCAAGACATATTTCCAGTTTACCGAGTCAAAAGCACCATTGATATCAATACTCAGTTAAGTTCTCTTTTGTTTTATTTGCAAAATCGATTATTCTTTTAATATTATCATATGTATTTCTGTTTAAGATAAAGCCAGTTTGAGCCTCATCAATCATGGAGGGTAGAATATATTTTAATCTATTAGCATGAATTGTCATGACCAATTTATAATCTACATTTAAGAGAGAAATCAGCCTGTATGAAGAACATTCAGTAGGAGCTTTGTCAGCTTTTAAAATTGGAAAGATAAGGGTATATTTCCAGGAAGGAGGAAGTTTAGCTAGGTCCTTGACTATAGAAAAAACCTTGTGTAGTATGTCTAGGACTTATTTGGGTAACAGCTTATAAAGTTCAGACATAATCCCATTATTACCTGGCACTTTATTAGGTTTCAGTTTAGACATTTGAGTTTGAAGTTCAGACATAGAGATCAGTTTGTCAGTTAATTTTATTATTTCTTCTGGATCTAGTAATGTATTATTTTGATTGATTTTATTATAATAATCTCTGATTTCTTTTAGATTATCTTCTATTTCTGTTACTTTTCTTTTTCTCCTATGTGAGTAGACTTCATTTATGTGATTGGACTTACTGATTAATTTTGTTTTTCTGGCTAAATTGTGCATTAATTTTGGGTTAATAGAGAAGATAACCATCCTAAACTTCTCAAGGTTGATTTTAGTTTTATGGTTTAAGATTTCCAAGCACTTGTTTAAATTATTAACCTCTTCTGTATTATTTTTATTTCTGATCTTCTAATTTTAACTTCTCAAGTTTTTCTTGTATTTCATGTAATTTTTTTTGACATTTTGACAACCAATTAGTAACTCTACCAAAATGCTTTTAGTACATCCCATAAATAAATTTCTGAAGTATCTTCTATATATATATATATCTAAATGAAAGGATTTCTTTAATGAAAGTCTTTAAATTCTTTTAAATAAGTTTTATATATGTGTGTGTGTGTGTGTATATATATATATATATATATATATATATATATATATATATATATATATAAAATATTTAGTTGAAGGTTGAGCATCGAGCTGGCACCTCGGTGTTTCGTAAAATGCTACTGCCAATCATTAGCGAACCGGAGTTCCGCTGTGGCGACCCCTTACCGGGAAATGCCGAAAGACAAACAACATATACATATATATATATATATATATCACAGCAAGATGTTGTCCTGTTTGATTCTCAGCTAAAGCATCTTCCGTGTGGAGACGTGCGTGAATGGGTGTACCTTCATTGAAGCTTGTGCGTCATGGCTGGCAACTCGGCACATAAAAATCTACTGCCAATCAGCAGACGGCGACCCCTAATCTGGAAAAGCTGAAAGACGCAACAACATATATATATATAGATATAGATATATATATAGATATATATATATATATATATATATATATATATATATATATATATATGCTGGTAATCTTCATATTTTAACATTATTTTCAAAACCAGCTCAAAGATAATTACGCTGTGATCTGCAAATGGACAGGTTACTGTGTTACATACATATAGTGGATATAAAAAGTGTTCACACTCCTGTTAAAATGCCATGCTTTTGTGATATAAAAAATGAGACCACAATAAATCATTTCAAAACTTTTCCCACCTTTAATGTGACCTATAACCTGTACAATTCAAGTGGAAAACAAATCTGTTAGGGGAAAAGATAAAAAAATAAAAAATGTACAATAAGCTGGTTGCATAAGTGTGCACACCCTTAAACCAATACCTTGTTGAAATACCTTTTGATTTAATTGCAGCATTCAGTTTTCATGGGTTCACACCTGCCATCAATTAAAGAGACTCTGATTAACCCAAATAAAGTTCAGCTGTCCTGGTAGGATTTTCCTGGCATTTACTCAGTTGCCTGCTACAGCAAAAGCCTTGGTTAACAGCGAGCTTACAAATCATCAAAGGGATCTCATTGTTGAAAGGCATCAGTCAGGAGAAGAGAATAAAAACATTTCCACTGCATTGGATATACCATGGAACACAGTAAAGACAGCCATCAGAAAGTGGAGAAAATATGGGACAACAGTGATGTTGAAAAGAACTGAACGTCCCTCCTAAATTGATAGAAAGACAAGATGAAAACTGGTCAGGGAGGCTGCCAAGTGACCTACAGCAACACTAAAGGAGCTGCAGGAATTTCTGGTAAGTACTGGTTGTGTACTACATGTGACAACAATCTCCCATATTCTGCATATGTCTGGGCTGTGGGGTAGGGTTGCAAGATGGAAGCATTTTCTTACACAGAAAAACATCCAGGCCCGGCTAAAGTTTGCAAAACAATACATCAAGTCTTTCAAAAGCATGTGGGAAAATGTGTTATGGTCTGATGAGACTAAGGTTGAACTCTTTGGCCAAAATTCCAAAAGGTATGTTTGCCACAAAAACAACAATTCGCATTACCAAAAGAACACCATCCCCACAGTGAAGCATGGTGGTGGCAGCATCATGCTTTGGGGTACTTTACTTCAGCTGGAACTGGGGCTTTAGTCAAGGTGGAGGGAATTATAAACAGTTCCAAATACCAGTCACTTTTGGCCCAAAACCTTCAGGTGTCTGCTAGGAAGCTGAAGATATTTATTTATTTTATTTTACATTTGTTTACCGGGCTAGTCCATCTGGATACATATCCATTTTCAGCAGAGGCCCGGGGAGAAAAGCTCCACAATAAACCAACAGCACATTGACTTACATACAAAATAAATTCTTGGTAGAAAAATAGTCAGAGCGACATATTAGACATGCAAATAAATTGACTAATTCGATGATATGCAATTAACAGAAATATGGATTCATTTAAAAACAATATACAAGAGGAGATACAAATGTTAGGGATCTAGAGAAATATGAGAAGAGATAGACCATTAGGGAATGGCATGAGGGAGAAAAGGGAACTTTAGGATTAGTCCGGTTTAGTACAAGGACTATGTAGATGAAGAGGAATTTCCCCTTTCAACATGACAATGACCCCAAGCATACATCCAAATCAACAAAAGAGTGGCTTCACCAGAAATTAAAAGAAAATTAAAGTTTTGGAATGGCCCAGCCAGAGCCCCAGACCTAAATCCAATAGAAAATATGTGGGGTGATGTGAAGAGATGGCTGTGCACAAGAGATGCCCTTGCAATCTGACAGATTTGGAGTGCTTTTGCAAGGAAGAGTGGGCAAATATTGCCAAGTCAAGATGTGCCATGCTGTTAG
The DNA here is from genome assembly GCF_019279795.1 of Protopterus annectens. NCBI lineage: Eukaryota > Metazoa > Chordata > Ceratodontiformes > Protopteridae > Protopterus > Protopterus annectens. The sequence goes on from NC_056744.1 coordinate 186,187,161, forward strand.
ACTCTTACCCAAGAAGACTGAATTCTGTAATTAAATCAAAAGGTGCTTCAACAAAGTATTAGTTTAAGGGTGTGCACACTTATGCAACAGCTTATTGTACGTTTTTTATTTTTTATATTGTTCCCCTAACAGATTTGTTTGTTTTTCAATTGAACTGTACAGGTTATAGGTCACATTAAAGGTGGGAAAACTTTTGAAATGATTTACTGTGGTCTCAATTTTATATCACAAAAACCTGGCATTTTGACAGGGGTGTATACACTTTTTTATATCCACTGTACATGCATACAAGTATTTCAGGCTTGGGCATTAATGGCCTTCTAGCTTGCCAATATACCATAACACTTTTTCCCATAATAAGTATCCAAGCTGTTCTTAAAAATATCTAAACTAGTACTTGCTTTAATATAATTTGGTAGTATGTTCCATGCATCAACTATTCTATCAGAGAACCAATTAGTACACTTCTCATTCCTATAGAATCTCCTACATAGGTTGTCTAGTACTTTTTGTTAACCTCAAACATTCCCAGAGGTAGTTGTCACTAAATGCTCTATATACCTGAATATAATCTCCTCTTAGATATCTGTAAGCAACACTGTACACTTTCAGCTATTTTACTCTTTCATAATAACTTAAATTTTCACATCCATGGATACCCTTAGTATATTTCTATTGTACTCTTTCCAGTTTACTTATACTTGTTTTCTTATAGGGTTTCCGTATCGTTATTCCTTACTCAAGTCTGGGTCTAATGTAACTAATGAACAATTACTTCATTATTTTAGATTTCCTAGACTGTGTAAATCTTTATATACAACCTATAGTTCTATAACTGTCATTAACCAATTGGTTGATATGATTAGAAAAACTCATAGCTGAATCTACCCATATACCCAGGTCCTTAAATGAGTCTACAGTTTCAATCACTGTGTACTGTATTAAATATTCACCTTTCAGTTTATGCCTACCAAATCTCATATGCTTAGTTTTTGATGTATTTATCAGCATATTATTCTCCTGTGCCCAGATGGTCAATTTAGTCAAGTTATTTTGCAGACATGCCTTATCTGTAATACATGTAATCAGTTTACCCAATTTCAGGTCATCTACATATAATCTGTAGAACAACTCAAATGAAAAAGTTAGGTCTGAAAAGATATAATCTAAACAAGTAAGGGCCTAGGACAGAGCCCTGTGGGACACACCGACTGTAACCAAGGATTTTGCCTGTCCAGTTTCTGTATGATACTTGTCATGTCCTATTTGAAAGCCTGGCAGTTTATCCATCTTATCAAGAGTAGATCAGTACCTAATTTTACTAATTTATTGATCAGTGTTGTGTATGGCCCTGTCAAATGCTGAAGTTAAATCTATAAAAATTACATCACAGCACAATTTTTCATTCATAGCTCTTATTATATTATGGAATATCATGTTACAGATTGTAATAGATCTGTTTTCAATATATGCATGCTGATATGTGGTTTCAAGTCCCAACCTATCTAGTTCTGACAATAACTTATCCAATTATTATCTTCTCCATTATTTTTCCACAACATGAAAGTAGACTTTAAGGGTCTATATGACTCTGGGTTTGTCCTACCCCCTTTCCCTTAAAAACAGGTTTAGTAAGCACATCTCCAATCTTGAGGAATTTCCCCATATTTATATGACCTAATGAATAATAGATATAATGGTATTGTAAGTTCTTGCTGAAGTGTTCTCAGGTCATTGTTACTAATTCCGTCTCCTCCCTGTGCTTTGTTTGGATCCAGTTTGCGCAGTTCTTTTTCAGTATAATGTAATTTGATTCCAGTGTTGACTTTGTCTAGTGTATCAGTCAGGTCATTAAAGGCATAAACACGGTCAGTTCTGGATTGTGTTCCTTGTCTATGGGAATAATGGATAAAATTATAATGAATTTGGTTCTGAAAATTCATTTATGTCTGTTAAGATGAAACAATACAGTAAATTTTAACCGCCTTTGCAGATGCCTGTATTCTCCTTTTACGTATTGTATTAGTATCACTTGGTAACAATATACAATTAGTCCCTTGCTAGAATGATGTTGCCTTTCAGGTTTTGAATTACTTGTTCTAGATGTTTGTCAGCCGTTTTAATTCCTGGAATCCAATACAAGTTAATAAGAGTTAATGGCCTCTTATTATACTTTATAGTTGCAGTACAAAGCATACCTTTATCATCTTGATATGTTTGTATAACCGTAGGCATAGGCATTTAATTTTTCCATAATATAGCATCACTCCCTTTTTGACTATATTTTGAACTGGATAATATAGTGTAGTTTTTAGTATTTAGTCTGTTTCTTTTAATAAGTGTGTTTCCTGTAAAAAAAAAAAAAAAAAAAAACAATAAATAAATAACTTGAGAGTTAAACGTCTTCAAATATCTGTTTAAGCTGCCTCTCTTGAATCCATTATTTAATCCATTGACATTTATGGAAATACAGTTAAATGCCATTTTCCTGCTGATCAAAAGTTTGCATTTACTTCTCATAGGTAATGACACTCTGTTAGTAAAGAACTGCTTAGTAATCATCATGCGAACATTAACATTTGAAGGTTTTATTAGACATAAAATAGTTATTATGGACATTTGAGGAAAAACTAAAATATATAATTATCATTAAACATTTGCTTTTAAAATCCTCCTTTACCCCCCCCCCCATAGAGTCTAACACTCTTTGCTTGAATAGTCTAACCATCCAAGCAAACACATCCATCCAATACTCTGATAAAAAGTCTACTCTGCCACAATCAAATATGATGCCATTAACAGTAAAATAAAGATGAACCTGTATTCTATAAAGCATTGTTAATATATAATAGAACAATTATTTCACATCTTAATTTGTTATTTAACATATACATTTTCCAGTTTTATGTGTTCATTAAGCTGGTAAAGTAAGATATGCTTACATCTCTTATTATTGTTCCTTATCTATATATAGTTTTGAAATTCATCAATTAATAGTATAAAATATGAAAGACTGCTGCACAAGAATTTAAAATGTTTTGTGGTGTGTCCACCCCATAAGACCGATGTGCTTTCAGACCCTTCTATTCCCTCTCTGTAAGATTATATTAAAGTAAATGAATAGTTGTTCTACAATATTTAAACAATATTTCATGATTTGTTTATATTCAGTGGTTTATTACTGTAAATTAAAACCTATGTTATATCTATCAAGTATACAGTTTATTGCTTCTTTTGCTTTCTGTATGAGACTTTTGAGTGCATTGACAACATATTCATATTGTATATGTCAAACCTCTAATAATGAAGCTCTAAACATTGTGTATATATATATGTGTGTGTGTGTGTGTATATATATATATATATATATATATATATATATATACACACACACACATATATATATATTCATTTTGCCATTCATTGACAACTATCGCACTTCAAATGCTTGTTTTCAAATATATTCACTTAAATGTATTCAAAGGTATTTCACAGTATGTGTAACATTAAGATGGTTTCCCTACTTCTATGCCAGTTTATATATTTAACTGTATTTGCAGTGAAGCTTGAGCTAATGCATATTTAAAAGGTTCTGCCTTTTATTCAAATTAAACTTCTAAAGCTGCCTGTCAGTCAGAGCCTCTGAACATGAACAGCTGTGTTTTCTTGTTCAGACAGGAATTCCAATTGAACTCCAGCTGTTTACCAGAGAAAGCTTCATGTGTTCTAAATGAAGTAAAAAATTCAAGCTGTAGAGAGAGAGGCTTCATATCTAACTACCACAGAAGCACCTCACATTAGGAACCCATCAGTCACAACAATTTCCATACCTTTCATATTGAACCTGAAAATTTCATCTATGAATAGGCTATTTCAAAACCATTTAAAACTTCACAATCTCTCCACTGTTAAACATCAAAACACACATCCATAGCAACTGCATTCACCCCCTCCCCAGTCCAGAACATCATAACTCATTCTATTAAACAGAACAGTAACATATTATCTAAATCTAGGCACTAGAAAAACAGGCAACTTTTAGGTTTTACTAGTTTTATTAGTTTTAGTGAAAGAGCTTTTCTAATGTTGCTGTAGTTAATAATTACATTGAGCTGCTTCCACACTTGGGTGAAGATGTTTATCCATCATTTCTTTTAGTATACGTTGTTAATGTATTTTCCTTTTTATAAAAAGAAAGTATGAGATGTCACTCAGTGTGTTTCACTTTAGTAGGTAACTGCAGTTATATGAGTTAAACAACTTTAAATTCAGCTATGAGTTATACTGCAGCTGTTTTCTAATTCAAATATAAAGTATGCATTAGTTCCTGAGTAAGCAATTATGTATGCAGCCCTTCAAATCATAGACTAGTATAAATGCTGCATGCTTCATTTAAAGGAAACTAATAATATTTTATCATGACTTATTAAAAATGATTCTTAATAATCTGTAAATCAGACAAGCATAATAGAGAAAAAAGGAATTCATTTACCTTACATTAGTAGACTACTTGTTGATTTTCTGATTTCTATGTTATAGTTGCGCATGTTGTCATTTCATGTTTTTTTGGTAAATATATGTAAAGAAGTAAAACTAAGCTTGTCTACATAAAAAAAAACAATCCTTAACATCTTATTTCCTTTGTGAATAAAGAAAAGAGAAAAATAAAGCCTCTTTTTCTCATTTGTTTTATTTCCATTTGTCTCTTTAAGGATATAATGGGCCAATCCATATCCTCTGTTTGTTTAAAAATGTTATTCGTTTGTAGATATGACAGTGCAAGTCAAGATCTTCAAAGAATTTAACCGCATTACAAAAGGAAAATCTTCAGCCTGACCGGGAACAGTAAATATACTTTTATCTTCTTTTTCTTTTGTTCTCTTATAAGGGGAAGGAATTGTTTCCTTTTAGACATCACTGTTGCTGAATAGTCATCATCAAAACAAATAAGATTTCCTTCTGCTTTAAGTGGTGACTTAGCCCAGGCAGTTTTGAGTATCAGTTCTTTATCCGGATATGAATAAATTTAACCACAGTGGCCCTCTTGGAAGTACTGGACTTTGATACAGGATTAAACAGATATCTGTGTACTCTATCTATACCATAAAAGAGAGCTTCAGGCAAATCAAAAGTTTTAGGGAGCCAGGCAGACAAGAAATTAACCATATTGTTACCTTCTGTTCCTTCTGGTAGACCAAATGTACGAATGTTGTTCCTACGGGACCTATTTTCAAGGTCATCCATTTTGGCTAATAAAGAGTTTTGTTTTATCAGGAATTCAGTATTGTTCTCCCCTTCACTTAGTCTTCCTTCTATATCATTCATGGAGTCTTCAATGCCAGATATCTGGTTTGTCTGTAACTGCAGAACTTCATTAATTTGTTCCATTTATTTGTAACAATTTTTCTTAGTCATTTATTTTGGTGTCCAGTGTATTTTCAAAGAAATTCTTGAATGTTAATCAGTAATGACTGAATCTCTTTTCTGAACACAGAGTCTTGAGATGCCTTTGTATAACTCATGGTGCTGCATGATACAGTGAAGAAATTTTCTCTTGCAGATTTTGACAGAAAAATAGTTGAATTTTAAGAAATTGTTTTGATGTAATCCTTTAGGACAACAAAGTTTATCATAATTCACTTAATTGAGTTGTCTAGGATTATATATAAATACAATTTCCTGTCAGAAATATATGTAGTAGCAGAGCAGAAGAAAAGTGCTGTTATCCTAGTTTCATCCTGGCCATGCCCCCCAACAAGAACTTTTTTGTAAACTTCAAGAAAACAAAAACTTAATGTCATTATATAATAGGAATAATCCAATCCTGTGTGCGAGTATAAAAGGATTTACCCACATTTGGCTTTGTTTAATGGCTTGTGCTTTACCCATATGATTAGATCCTGCCAATGATGGGTTAATCCTGTGTTACTCACACCCAGTCATGGATCTTTGCTAGATTATGCAGCCATGAGGAAAGAAAACAGTAGTTAATGTGGTAACATAATTTTGCAGAAATAAATGCAAATCAGAGACATTGAATTTAGAGTTAGTAAAGCAGTGTAATTTATAGGCCAAACTTATCAAATGTATACTTATCGACCAAAATGTTCAAGCAAGTAAATGAATGTGTGTAAGTATAGAGAGATATTAGTGACATAGAGAATTTATTTTATTTTGCATTTGATTACCAGGTAAGTGTCCAGCTGGACTGGAAGTCCATTTTCAGTGGAGATCTGGAGAGAAACGCTCCAATAAATAGCAGTTTTACATTTATACAGAATAATTCAAAAACAAAAACTTAATAGCAAAAATTAGACAGAGGTTAACACAACTAGTTGGAAATTAGAATTACAAAAGTGCAGTAAATGTACAGAATTTCACACCACAAGTTCCAGACCAGATGAATTCATTCAGTTTAGTACACAGACTGATTTATTAAAATAAAAAAAAACTTCTGCAGTAAAAGTTAACAGCAAAACTTCAAACTCTTATACCATTAAGAGCAAGTAACACTTCTCTGGAGCCTCTGCTTTCAGAAAAGCCTTTTCACAGTACATCTTTCTGCTAGTAAGCATACACTTAAATACATACATTTGACCAATTAAATAATCACCCAATTAAGAATTCACTAAAAAACAACTAAAAAGGTTAACTTTTAATATTCTTTTTAACCTTCTTACATTAAATGCTTCCAAGAGAATTCCATATTCAAACCTCTTGGAAGCATTGTATCATATTTCAAAATAAGTATTGCTTCCTTCCTTCCTTAAGTGTTCCTTAATTTTTTCATCAGTACTAAACCTAGTATTTACTTGTTCCAAAACAGTTGCCTGTAACCCCTGTGGGTCTCCATTATGGTGTTCCTTAAATGGAAACATTACATGGAAAGTTTGAGAGACCAGAAAATATAGAAAATAATGTAGTGAGATATGGAACTTTTCCATGTGACAATTGCACATTATGCAAACACATAGTTGACAGTTTTGAAAGCATGATAGATGTTAGAAGCGGCAGCTTCACTTGCAAAGTGAAAAGATTATATATAGTTTAAAATGCCCTTGTGGATTATTTTATATCTGAGAGAGCAAGAAAAGTTTTGCTGCAAGATTAAAAGAGCACATAAGGGACATCAAGAAGCAAAGATTTCAGAGTCCTGTAGCTATGCACTTTAAGGAACACCATAATGGAGAGCCACAGGGGTTATAGGCAACTGTTTGGAACAAGTAAATGCGAGGTTTAGTACTGATGAAAAAAATAAGGAACATTTAAGAAGGAAGGAAGCAATATTTATTTTAAAATATGATATAATGTTACCAAGAGATTTGAATAGGGAATTCTCTTGGAAGCATTTAATGTAAGAAGGTTAACAAATATTAAAAGTTCACCTTTATAGTTGGCTTTTTTAGTGAATTCTTAATTAGATGATTATTTAATTGATCAAATGTATGCATTTAAGTGTATGCTTACTAGCAGAAAGATGTACTCTTTAAAGGCTTTTATGAAAGCTGAGGTGCCAGAGAAGTGTTACTTGCTCTTAATGGTATAAGAGTTTGAAGTTTTGCTGTTAACCTTTACTGCAGAAGTTATTTTTTAATTTTAATAAATCAGTCTGTGTACTAAACTGAGTGAATTCATCTGGCCTGAAACTTGTAGTGTGATGTCTGGTTTGTTCTACAGTGTGGTGCTTCATTTATGGCCAGTGAATCATTTGTGAGACTGTAAGACTGTTTAGAGAATTGAAAATGAATTCCAGTCAAAGAACTTTGGATATTTTTTTTTAGTTCCTCCCAGTCAAGAAAAGGGGAGGGTCAGTGTTCATTAACCCATGGCAATGATGGTTCTGCTCCAAATCCAGAGTCTGCTACAAGTATATACTCCAGGTGGGATGAGAACAGGCAGAAACGGTCAGTGAATCCATTCTCAACAGTGACTAAGAGAATGAATGTTTATGTAATACCTGAAATGCAAGATTTATTAGAACAAGCAGAGAGACTGATTTTTAAAGCGACATCTGTTTTTTTCAACTTACAGATATCAATAACTATATATAACACCTAGAGGCTTAAGAACCTTTCATAATTCTTCTACACCATTTGATTTGACCAGTGAAGCTGATGTAGCATTTCATGAATGCTGGGTGGCAGCAGCGCACAATTGTAGTGCTGAGTGGGTCAGCATTCTGGTGGAGAGAGATGTGTTGAAGAGGGTTAAGCTGAAATATGAAATCAAACAATCTTGTTCAAATATTGCAAATTAGATCAGTCAGGAAGCCTTTGAAGGCTATTTACAAAGTGTTAATGATAAATTGATGACCTATGAAAAAAAGCTTATTGATCGTAAAAAGAAAAAAACTGTTGAGACACATTCGGGATTACGAATGCAAACAAGCATTCATTTCTTCTTCCAAAACTAACAAAAAGCAGCATGTTAGGTTCCTGAAAGGGAAGGAGGTAGCTGGACAATCTGTGAATTATTATACATCAGCTGAAAGTGGAGTCTCGTCAGGAGAAGGTGAAGGGAAAGAGTGGGAAGACTACCCACGGCTCCCAAAGGGACAGAATCCAGGGTATCTAAATAGAAATTTTCGTGACTGACTTGGGTTACAACAAGGGAATAAGAAGAGAAGTTGCCAGGATCAACAGCGTGGTGCCTGATATAATTCCCAGACCAACAAACAGGGAAAATGGACATAATAAAATGGGACTTTCTAATACTAATACTATAAATGTGAGTGGTTTTGAATATATTGTAAATTTGTCTGAATGTATTAGTAATGAAGAAAAAAATGTTTTACATAGGGGTTTGAAATTTATCCCAATGTCTCTTCCCAGAATGTACGAGTTAAAGGGGGAAGTATTTAATTTTGTTTGCAAGTTACATTTAATAGATTAGTATGGAAATCAAACAAAGTTTAGAAGCAGATGTGAACACTGCAAGTTTTGTAATGCTGCAAGTTTTATTTCTTGTAATTCTGACTTGGAATGTAATGCTTATAGTAAGTTTGATACTAGTGGTGTTTCTTATAAAAGCAAATTTATACCTCCTTTCAAGTTTGATCAAATTGAAATGTTTTATCATATGTTAATATATGCGATTGAGCAAGAGTGCAATACATTTTTTAGAAGTGAAATTCAATATAATATGACAAAAAGAATGGGTCACTTTAAAAAATTTAAGGGAAAGAAAGGAACTCGTATTTAAGCCTGCAAATAAGGGGGGACAACTAGTAATAATACATTACACACAGTATGTAAATATGTGTTTACAGCATCTAGAAAATGACAAAATCTGTGATAAAGTAGATTTCTTAACTTATCAGGAGATGGTTAAGAACTATGAAGAATTAATACATAAAGGGGTTAGACTAAATTATTTTAGTCATGAGGATGCTAAAAACAAGTTTTTAAATAAAAGCAGTGAGTTGGCGAAGTTTGTTTGTGCACCTAAAATACATAAAAGCAACTCCAGGTCATCCCATTGTATCTGCCTGCAATTATGTAACCCATAATTTGGGATGTTTTTGCATCAGTTTTTGTTAAAAAAGGTGATACAATTACCTTCATACATCAAAGACAGTTTTGATTTTCTGGATAAAGTAAAGAAAATAGTGTGGCAGAAGAACATGTTTTTTTATAGTGATAGATGTAGTCAGCCTATACACTAGTATAAAATGGCATAGAAGCTATAGAAGTTTTTCTGGGGAAAAGCCCCAGTACACAGTATATTATAGAACTGTCATTGTTCTGTTTGGAAAATAATATATTTGAATTTGATGGCTCTCTGTATCATCAGAAGTGTGGGACAGCTATGGGGCAGCTTTTGCCCCCCCGCATATGCTAATTTATTTATGGGTCTGTATGAAAATCTATATGTGTATAGGAATGACTTTTTTAGAAAATGTGTTCATTTTTACAGGTACATTATTGATTTGATTTTTGTTTGCAAGGGGGGCTATGGAGAGGTGGAAAAGTTTGTTGAAGAACTGCAAGTGAACAGGTTTGAGATTAAATTTGATGGGTTACAAAAGGGAAAGACAGTAAATTATCTGGATATTACAATAGAAGGGCAAGAAGATGGTAAACTTAAAACTAAAATATTTAGAAAAATGGGACAACCAAGCTTTATGTTGCATGAAACTAGTTGTCACCCCCCCCCATACTACTACTACCATTCCTTATGGGGAAATGGTCAGGGTTAAACGTTTGTGCAGTGATAGGAAAGAATGTGAGAAGGAAGTTCAAAATACAGCTAACGTGTTTACAGAAAGGGGCTATGAGCCAAAGTATGGTTGGGGCGTAATAAAGTAATGAACAAAAAATTGAATAAAGCACAGAACATAATGCAGAAAAAGAATGTAGAGGAAAAAGAAAGTGAGTTATATTTTGTGTCTAAGTATACTAATTTTTCTAACATTTTAGAGAAAATAGTTGGGTATTACTGGTCCTATATACAGAAAGAAAAATCCTGCCTAAAATGTTAAACTTCCTTTTCATATAAAAGAGGCAGGAGTATTAAGGACATGTTAGTACATGGACATTTTGCTGTTAACTTTTACTGCAGAAGTTATTTTTTTATTTTAATAAATCAGTCTGTGTAGTAAACTGAGTGTATTCAGCTGGCCTGGAACTTGTGGTGTGAGGTTTGGTTTGTTCTACAGTGTGGTGCTTCAAATATACAGAATTGAATGGAGTTAGGTGCAAGTTATTTTACAGCAGAATTAGGTTAGAGTATACATAAGTCTGATAGACTGAACTAGTAGGAATGTAGCAATGGTGGACCCAGAATCTGAGGCAAGCAAAATAATATAGAAAGTGAGTCGGGGTTGGAGCAAGGACAGAACCAGTGATTGGACAGATGTTCTCTGAGGATTTGTTTAATTTGGAGATCATATTTAGATTGAGGATGTGCTAAGGTAATAGGTTCCAAGACTTCAATATTTTGCTGGAGTACAGTGAGTGTCCGAAACTGTTCAGAGATTTGGTAACTTTTAGCAGGAGTTTGTCAGAGGATCAAAGGTCTCTTATGTTATTGTTAGCTTGAGCTAGGTCTTCTAGGTCAGGGCAGTTATCTGGCTTAGTTAGGATAGTATGGGCAGTGGTGAGTTGGCCTGGCTCTCTTCCGTTTTTTATTTATTGATTTTAAATAGTTTTGTGGTTTGCAATGGTGAGTTGGTTGATTTGAAGTAGATTGGGTAGCTCCATCCAGTTGAGTTTTTTTAGAGCTAGGCAGTGGTGATCCCTATAGGGAATGTTGGCTGCAAATTTGGATGTTTTATTATAGCATGACTCAAGGAGATTTAGATCAGTCTTGCGTAAGTTAGTGAAGATTTGTGAAGAGTAGAGGAGGGGGGAGAGAAGAAATGACCTGGCAGTGGTTTGTCTGGAGGGTGTTGGTAAGATAGGGTTAAGCTCTAAATAGTTTACCTAATTTTATATGGATTTTTTTATAGTCATTGCTATGTGTTTGTCAAGTTTTAGTTGATTGTCTGTTATGACACCAAGGAATTTGGCCTGTTCTATGGGTTCGATTACACTTTGGTTGGAGGGATAGATGGTGAAGTGGAAGGTTACTGTTAGTGGACCTGTATTTGTTGAAGACCATGAGCTTTGTTTTATTTAAGTTGAAGTTTCAGCTAGGTAGGTTTCTATGTCTTGTAGGGATTTTTGTATTTTGTCCTGAAGTTCGGGGATGGTGGGAGCAGAGCAGATGTGTGGCATCATTTGCATACTGAACTAAGGTGGCATGCTAAGTGGCAGAGCAGAGGTCAGCAGTGAAAATGGTGAAAAGAAGAGCTCCGAAAATGGAGCCTTGTGGAACTCCTACAGAGATAGGCTGAAGGGGGTGACAGGGTGGTGTTCCATTTGGTGGCTTGTCTGTTGGAGAGGTAACTGTGAAACCAGTGTAAGGGTGAAGAGCTTAAGTTGTATGAGCCAAGTTTGTTAAGGAGTTTTTGATGGCAGTGTCAAATGATTTTGATATGTCTAGAAAGACTGAGGCCTTTGTTTTTTAAGGAGGTTTACTGTGTTAGTGAAGCTGATCAGAGCAGAAATGGTGCTGTGTTTGGGTCTGAATCCATGCTGAGAGTTGGATAGCATGTTGTTAGAAAGTAGGTAATCAAGTAGCTGACAGTGGATGCATTGTTCCAGAATTTTTGCTAGGGGTGAAAGGAGAGTGATAGGGTGGTAATTAGAGAGCTCAGTGGATGGGACACTTTTGTGGAGTGGTATGATATGTGAGATTTTCCAAATGGTAGGGACATGCATTTCTGTGATGGAATGATTAATAAGAATGGAGATAGGATAGCAGATAGAAGGAGCAGCTAGCTTTAAGAATTCATTTGACAGAAGGTCGGCAGCAGGGGAGGAGGGCTTAAGTTTTTTGTAAGAAGTGTTTTAATCAGCTAGTCTGGATTGGTAATGAGGAGAAAGAGCTGGGGGAATTGGAGGGATTTGGGATGGATAGTGGTACATTGGGGTTATTTTGTAAGAGGGATGTTATGGAGTTGATAAAATGTGAGTTGAATTGAGAGGCTAGACTATCTGATATGTTTGAGGTGGTTGGGGGTGGGGTGGACGATTTGGCGGGCTTTAGGAGGTGGTTAATACTTTGTCAGAATTTTGCAGGGTTATGTGTACGTTTCTACTGTGAGTTAAGGAAGAAAGATTTTTTTATCAAGTAAAATCTGTTTTTTTGGTTTGATTCCATAGTTGCTTAAATTCAATAAGGTCTGTTGTGTTTTTAGTTTGGTGGTAGGCTCACCAGGCTTTATCTCCTCGTTTTAGTAATGTTTTGGAGTTTCCTGATAACCATGGCAGATGTTTGGCTTTGGTGTGGATTTTCCTGATGGGAGCTAAGCGTCTAGTACAATGGTAAGCGACTAGGAAATTTGCATAGTGGATGTTTAGAAATTTTTAAAAATATGCTAATATTCTTGTAAAAGTACAGTTATTGATATAAACATATTGTTTTTTCTATGTTCTACATTACTCAGTGGGTGTTCATATTGCAAAAATTGTGATTTATGTTGTATCATAACTTTTGAGCTAGTTTGTCTTTACAAAAAAAAATTGAGGACACAGCAACGGAAACTAAATTAAAGCACCTGATGGTGAGAGTGGACTGTAGCTAGAAAGACAGAGACAAATTGCTTGGCATGGAAGACAAAGAACTTTACTTGGAGAAATAACATGTGGTAATAACCAGCTGGTAGATTTACAGTGTGACAAAAGACCAAGGGTTAATAAAAAAAAAATGCAGAGGAAACCTAGTGCAGAAATGCTTATTTTTACCAAGGACTGTTTGAACAGTCTACCGGAGGTAGAAACCTTAATGACTTGAAACAATTTGCTTCTTGATAACAAGTGATGTTTTGCTTTTGCCTACTCTTCTGTGTAAAAAAAGTGCGCTGAACCTAAAACTGTCTTCAGTGACTTTTGTGTGTGTGTGTATATATATATATATATATATATATATATATATATATATATATATATATATATATATATATATATATATATATAGACACATATATATATATATATATATATATATATATATATATATATATATATATATATAGACACACACACACACATACATATATATATATATATATATATATATATTTATTTTTTATATGTATAATTCACCCACACCACAGACACACAGGGAAAGAATGTCGGGGAGGTCTGAGTAATTCCATAAGCTAATATTGTTATGAGACAGAAGTATTTAGCCCTACAGTTAGGGAGATCATCTTGTGAGATCTTACTTATAAATGTGAAGAGTTCTATAAATCTTTCCCTTGGTAGAGCCTGAGCTCTAGTATCTAATACAGTTTTTCATTCTCTCCTTGTTTAAAACCTCACTGCACATTCACTTTACTTCATAGGTTCATAGATTAGTACTAGGCTAACTGCCCTTGCGAGCCATTTTAAACCTAGACAATTATTCCCTGTGAGATTCAAACCCTGTACCTTATGTTTGTAAGACAAACACCTTAACTATTAGGCCACCCTCCCTTTAGAACATAATCAAAATGCTCTTGCCCTCATCCAACCTAACTCTGATCACACTTTCTTCCTAACTTTCCAAACTTATTTGTTGCCTGTCACTGCCTCCTAAACTTCTACATCCCTTGGGACGTATTCAACCAACTAATTTAAATTACTTCATTGTAATGGCCTTAAAAAACAAAACAAAAAAACATTACTACTAATTGAATTAACCCGATGTAATTTAGCTAATAAAAATCTCTCTTTTTTATTTCTGCATTATTGTAACATTTATTTGAATTGTATGATATGGATTTGTACTATCTAAAATATGTATTTAACATTTAATTGAAATGTATATTATGGATTTGTGCTTTTTCTGTACTATATATTTGTATTTTTCTCCTGAGGTTTTCTCCCCAGGACTCCATTGAAAACGGGCTCCTTGTAGCCCAATGGACTATCCTGGAAAACAAACTGCAAATAAATAAACTAAATAAATTGATTATGCTTATTTTGTTTACCTTAAATTGTGATCTGCTCAACTGGGGAAGTGACATTGCTTTGTGACATGTGATTGCTACATTTGATTTTCTTATAGCTGGCATTGACTAATGCACACATTTGTTTCATTAAAGGTTTGCTGTGCCTTCCATTGATTAGGTTGGAAGGATTAAATGCAATAAATATTCCCAAAGTTTGCTGAAGAAAATAATCTTAATACATGTGAAAGGCAATTGAAATGCCTGGGTATAACTATTGGTCTTGTGTTCATGTTCTACAGTAGACCACTACGGCTTTGAAATTGCCAAGTACTTTGTTCAATTATCTGAGGTAGTTTGCTGGAGAAATATCAAAGTGATAGTAGTAGAATGAAACAGTTTAAAATGGCCACTAGAGAGAATTCTTAAAACAGTCCACATAGAATGAAACAGTTTAAAAAGGCCACTAGAGAGACTTCTTAAAACAAACAGTCCACATTCCAAGGACTGCTGCTTCTTGTGTTTTAAGTTAAAAATGCCAGCCTGCTAAGCTCTTTGTATAAAATACCTAACAGTCTGATTTGCAGATCCATGGATCCTAGTTCAGTTGCAGCTCTAGTTTAATAGTTATCTCTCAAACAACAAGGCACAGGTTTAAAAGCTGACAGCAGCAAAAAACATCTTTTAGTTGCGTTGTTGTACCGTTGGATCATTTTTTTTATATTCTGCTTTTTTCATTCCTGTTATGAAAGGGTAAATCTCTGCTCATTTGAGGAGTTAATTGATACCCATATGACTTCTCCTCCAGTGTGTTAATAGCATTTATTACTTACCATCAATGATGCCTATTTAACAGAAAGATTCTTGCAGTAAAAAGAAAATTAGATGAAAAGATGATCAGAAAAGTTGTTTCTCCAGATCACAAGTATTTTCACAAATCATATTTTCCATTTTGTTTAGGATGCATCTTCATTTTTGTCATCTCCAGCAGAACTTAAACACTTTTTAAGAAGTTATTTGTACAATTTCTAGGTTTATAGCATAACCATGAATCCATGTAGAGCCATGAGGTGATTTTTTCACTGGTATTTCTAGCAAGAGTTATAAAGGGTCTGCCTACAAAGCTGTATTTTTCACTCAAGTCCTACACCTGCCCATGCAAAATACAGAATGCAAGAAATGTGTTATTCAGGGAAAAAAATAACTTTGGAATGCATCAATATGAAGGTCCAGAACCAGTGGCTGCATAGCTACAAGGGCAGCTATGATTGCAGGCATGTATACAAGTCATTTAATATAAAATGTGAAAGGACTGCTGTTTTTCAAAACCTACATGAAATCTGTCTTGCTTTGAATTATTTTAGGCATAGTTACTATTTTATATGAAAAGTCTTTACATTCAGGCTGAGCGTTATTCTTGCATCCAGGGAATTTAAGGACCTGAAAGTTAATTTTCTTGCAGCATAAGACCCTCATCCCTTCCTTGGGTAACCTAGCACAGGATTCTGTTTGATAGACTACTAGGTATTAGTACTTGTATCATACAACTCAGATTCATTTGTTTCAATAATATTAGGCGTTATTAATGCCTATACCATACAAATAATTTTCTGTCCTAAGAAGAGAGGGTTTCAGCATTTGTATGTGGACTGGTGCCACGGTAGCAGAACAGTATTGGTGAATAGTAGTAATAATCTGAGACAAAGAATTATATTCTAAGATTTTAAGAACACAACTCTTATCTGTACTCGGAGGATAAGGGTTTTTACTTTTTACTCATCACTGTTACTAACTGTGGAATCCCATGGATCTTATTTTAGAAATTTTTGAATGGGTGGCAGGAGTGGAGATGGCTTATTAAATGCTTAACATATGTATATGCCTATGGTTATTTTAAACTTGAAATGCCAAAACAAAAAGTTTATTTAATCTTTGACTTTTATTAAAGAATTACATGCACAGATTCCATTTGACTTGTTCTCATGGTGTTAAGTAAAAGATAATAGAATCTAGTGGCTATCCTTAATAGTTTGTTTTTAAAAGTGAATTAGCTGTAGTGCTGTTTGCTTTCCATATGACAAACACTTCTTTACTCATTTTCTTAAGTCACTTGTAATTCTTCAGTAATCTTCTTTGCACAGAGAAAATTTCATGAGACTGATGTA
Source organism: Protopterus annectens (assembly GCF_019279795.1). Classification (NCBI taxonomy): domain Eukaryota; kingdom Metazoa; phylum Chordata; order Ceratodontiformes; family Protopteridae; genus Protopterus; species Protopterus annectens. The sequence goes on from NC_056744.1 coordinate 186,203,802, forward strand.
CAAATCAGAAGTATATTTGTAATAATACCCACGTCTGACACACAAATCAGAAGCAGTGTCTTTGTAATAATACCCAAGTGTTGAGGCAGTCCTGGTATATCACTGTCAGATGCAGACATAATCCCATGATTGCTGAGAGTAAATGCAGTTCCATGAGTATGTCACCACTATAAAATTCAGTTATTTGAGTCAGACGTAACACCTTCTACCCCATGCATGTAGTTTTGTACTCTGTTACTATCATGAACAGTTCAGCATGAGGTGATTGTTGTTTTCATTATATTTTCTCATTTATATGAGATGTTAAACTTAATCCACTTTTATTAATCTGAAGTGGCATTTCAGGTGGCGGCTGTTCGGCAAAGAATAAAGCTTCCATCCAAGATCCGACAATTTTTTCCTTTCCTTATTATGCTAGTGTTTTTAATTAATTGTTGAGAAAATGTTCCAAGGTATTGGCATGTTTGCCCATTCTGCCATCATTTTGCCTCTGCACAGTTTCTGATAATCTGCTGCATTTACTGATTTATCTTGTTCAGTTCAATCTGCAGGACTTTAAATTTATGGACTTGTCATGGGAGTCATGTTGTTGGGCTTTCTGTGCCTTTGCCTGTGAGTGTATGTATTTCCATACATACATAGTCCGTGAAGGATGCTGAGTGGATGCTTTGTGGCAGAGCCATGCACACATTTGTCTCTGGATTACATGCTGCATGTGGCACATTTGTGTCTGGATCACATGCTACATGTGATAACCTGTGTTTGCAGTATGAACCAGTACTGCAGCAGGTAAGTCCATCTCTCTCCTACCAGGGGGAGTGAACCAACATCAGCCACTCACTCTCAACCTCCTCTATCACACTGCTGAGAGTTGATCTCTCGGAGTTAAGTAAACAGCTTTAAATTCCAAATGCTTTAAAGTTATAGCATGATTTTAAGGGGAGATGTGTCGGTGTCTGCATCTTGCTTAGAATAGTCACTGCAGAGACACTAATATCTTTTTGCAAGTGTACACAAACATCTGTGTAGACGCAATCAAAACTGACACCCAAGATTATTCCCTTGCCAGAATTCCTAGAAATTATGAGCAGAAGTAGTAATGCTCAGTGTGACTGCTGGACAACCTGTTTTGTAGCTGCTCTGTAAACTGAATTGGGCGAATCCCTGTAGAAAACCATCTGGAGATCAGTAGTGAATTCTGCGTCATATGGCAGATTGATTATATTCCTTCTTTCTTTATACATATGCATGTATATACACACACACACACACACACACACACACACACACACACACACAAACAATTTTTTTATTTCTGACTTCTATTGAGAAGTGGTTTAAAGCCACAGAAAGTACTCTGGCAGTGCAAGGCTACAGTGCCTTCTACACATTTAGACCAACAACAGAACAGACCAGGGGCTAAGGGTGAAGGTGCCTCAATCTATGTTAGCAACAAATATGGCTGAACAAGGTGATGCCTTAGAGTTTATCCTTGTCCAAATCTCCATAGACAAAGTTCCTTGCCATGTCCTGGCCTACTACAGGTCACTCTCTATAACCCACAAAGCTCACAGTTCTTACCTAGACCTACTAAAGGTGCTCACCATCCAACCAAATATTCTTTTTATGGGAGACTTTAACTACCACTCAAAAGAGTGGGAAACATACACTGCCTCTAACTTACAGGTACAACATTTCCTGGACTTTTCAACACAAACACCCTGGACCAAATACTGTACACTCCAACCGGAGGATCAAGCATATTTCACCCAGTACTCACCAAAATAAGAGACAGTTGCACAGCACCCCCCCCCCCCCCGCAATGTCATGAGGTCAGACAACAAAGTTGTCTCCCTTGAACTAAATATCAACCCAGAAAACCCAACTAAACCTGTAACACGTAGGAACTATTCTAAAGCAAACTATATCCTACTAAGTGATAGTTTGTCAAAATTCACAGCTCCCCAAACCCCGAGAAAACATGGCTATTTATGCAGAATTACTTACAGAAACCTTGACAGGAGTCCCCGTGGACTATGATGTTTGCAGATGATATTGTGATCTGTAGTGAGAGTAGGGAACAGGTGGAGGAGACCCTGGAGAGATGGAGATATGCTCTAGAGAGAAGAGAAATGAAGGTCTGCAGGACTAAGACAGAATATGTGTGTGTGAATGAGAGGGAGGATAGAGGAATGGTGAGGATGCAAGGAGTAGAGGTGGCAAAGGTGGATGAGTTTAAATACTTGGGATCAATAGTTCAGAGTAATGGTGAGTGTGGAAGAGAGGTGAAAAAGAGAGTACAGGCAGGATGGAGTGGGTGGAGAACAGTGTCAGGAGTGATTTGTGACAGACAAGTACAAGTAAGAGTGAAAGGGAAGGTCTACAATAGGGTAGTGAGACCAGCTATGTTATATGGGTTGGAGACAGTGACATTGACAAAAAGGCAGGACTTGGAGCTGGATGTGGCAGAGTTAAAGATGTTAAGATTTTTCACTGGGTGTGATGAGGGTGAACAGGATTAGGAATAAGTATATTAGAGGGTCAGCCCAGGTTGGAAGGTTTGCAGACAAAGCCAGAGAGGCAAGATTATGTTGGTTTGGACATGTGCTGAGGAGGGATGCTGAGTATATTGGGAAAAGGATGCTAAGGATGAAGCTACCAGGTAACATGAAAAGAGGAAGGCCTAAGATCAGGTTTATGGATGTGGTGAGAGAAGGCATGCAGGTGGTTGGTGTGACAGAGCAAGATGCATAGGACAGGAAGAAATGGAAACAGATGATCCGCTGTGGCGACCCCTAATGGGAACAGCCAAAAGATGATGATTTATAGAAACCTTGTACAAACATGTAAATGGCTGCATGGCTGTTGTACCTACAGAAGTAAGCAAAGATCTAACCCCCAAAACAAATCCCACTGGTGGAATCATTACCTTAACAGGGTATATTACAAACGTCACAGCGGAACTCCGGTCTTGTAATGATTGGCAGTCGATTTTCATGGTGCTGAGGTGCCAGCTCGACACCCAACCTTCAACAAAGGCATGCCCATTCACACATGTCTTCTGAACGCGAACGCCACTCGACCATGGGAAGAACATGCAGACTCTACACAGAAGGTGCTCCAGCAGAGAATTGAATGGGAGAACCTCTTGCTGTGAGGTGACAACGAAACCGCTGCACCACTGCGGCTATATAACAAAAAGAGAAAAAAAATCATGACCAAAATCAGAAAGAGCAACTCTTATAGATACAAGAGCTGTCTGAGTCAACTAAACAAGAAACTGAGGTCTAATAAAATCCAACAAGGCCAATTACAAGATGAGGATAGCTTCCCAGGCTGACAGTCATAAGGCCTTCTAAAGCTATGCTAGGAACCTTAAAGTTAACACTCAGCAGTGTGCAGAAGTGATAGTAAATGACACAATCTTCACTGACCAGGGTTACATAGCAAATCTGCTGGCTAATAAATTTAACTCGAACTTCACCCCCCACTACCCCCTGTGAAATGCCTTCTTTCATATCCCCCTATCAAGGCATTTAATACACTACTCCACTCAGGTATTGTTGACAAACTCTCAGAAATATGCATAAATCCCTACGTAACCTTGGTTTGCCAGCAGACTCACAGATAGGACTCAGGAGGTTTATATTGGTGAGACCACTTACACTAGGAGACTAGTCACCAGTGGAGTACCCCAGGGCTCCATGTTGGACTTGCTCTTGTTTGAAATCTACTCCTTGGAAGCCAAGGTTAGTGTCAGTGGACTCTGTCTTCCCATGTTCGTGTTCGCAGATGATTGTAAATTGGGAGCTATCATAGATTCCCTCCATGACATCAGCATCCTACAAGAGGGTCTAACACAAACAAATGACTGGTGACAAAGACACAGATTAAAACTCAATTTGAAGAAATGCATCATAGTGCCCTTTGGGAAATCATCCACCCAAGCTAATTATTCCATAAATAAAACACCCCTAAGAGTTGACCCAATAGTTAGGGATGTGCAAACATATGTAGACAGTAATCTGGCCTTCGGCCAACATATATCCTAAATAGTAAGAGAATCATTCTATGTCACCCTCCTCATAGATAAGGGTATGGCATCCAGGTCCAAGGAAGTTGTTACCACACTACTCTGCCCTTATCAGACCCATCCTTGAGTACAATGCCCCTTTTGGCGTGTACCTAACTAGGCACCTGCAGTGGAATGCCGTCAAAGATTCCTCACCAAAAGAATCCAGAAGAATATGAATGCCCTGCGCTACACAGATTGCAGTAAGGCCCCATCTCTGTGTCTCTGACAGGTTACTGAGAGGTGATCTATACTTGGCATATAAAGTATCCTCAGATCCAGCTCTGATAAATCTCTTGCACATCCGCAAAACACACATCACCAGAAACACTAGATCCAAGGACCTGTACTTTGCCTGCAAAATAAATAGAGCATGCTGGAGGCACAGATATGTATATCAAAGGATCCTTGCACTATGGAATAAGCTCCCCATCTACATGAAGCAGAATCCTTCCCTGATCCTATTCAAACAGGACCTTGATCATTGGATGGGGAATTGCAACCCCCCCCCCCAATGTCTCTGATGGACAGAGGGCAACCGTAAGTAAATTAATCCCAAACTAACATAACCCCCACACACATGACCCTTGGCCACTTCCTTCATAAAATACCCCACCATATAGAGATCCAAGGAACTCTGGGACCAAACCTGGTTGGGTTGCACAGCTAAGTTTGTAAAAGACCCCAGTAGTCATTAATCTAATATAAACCTGTAAACATGTGAAGTGTGCATGTATATGTATATATGTTTTTATTTCTGACCACTATTGAGGGATGGAAGTCTTTTTTATGACCCCTTTGCAGCATTTGACAAACACAGTACTCATTCACAAGCCGTCATGCTGCAGCACCTGTATGTTTTTTTTTTTTTTTTTTTTTTTGCATCTGTCTTGTAACCTAGCTCTATACTGGATTAGACTTATACGATTACATCTCCAATTTATAAGAAATGATTAAGCAGGCAGACCTTGGATATGTTGATTCTCAGTTGCATTTGATGTCGATAGAATTACCAAGATGTTTATTTATACACTGACTGAACTGATAAAATGGGCCAGTTTCGGTAACATTCTGTATTGGAATTTTAGATGCGATACTAGAAAGCCGGCTAGAGGACAGATCATGGACACTGCATTTGTGAGGCTCAGTTCTTACTCAGGCATTGAAGGAAAAGAAGTCAGCACCACCTGATTAGACTTTGTATCACTAAGTTCTTACTTTTTTAATATTTTATTTACAAAAATTTTCATGAAACATCAGGTAATACAGTCCACAAAGGCATATAAAAAATCCAAATGCAAAACTAACTGCAAGATTAAGTAGCCCGTATACAAAGCTGAATAATTGTAGATGTATATGAATTTCAGAGCTGTTCAGAAAAAAATACTTGGTTAACCATCTTTCTAGCCATTAATAAAACTGTCTTTTAAAGTTAGCATTCAGCTTTAAGATATTCAGAAATTTCCTTTTCGTACAAGTAAAAAAAAAAACAGAGTATTAAATACAAGTTTATCTATACTGATGTAATATCTAAAAGTATTTAATTGTAATCACTCATTTTTATTAAGCAATTTGTAACTGAAAAATTAATACATTTTGACACTAGAAGGGATACTGATTCCTGATAACCTTAAGTCCTTTTAACTTGCAGTTTAAGTTCTACATTATTATAACAGATTTACAGAACTAGAGTGTGTAAAACATGTCAACCGCTGGATGATTACGTATCACACATTTACCATCCACTAACATTAGTCAGAAGGGTGGCACAGTGAATACATTGTCAAATAGGACGTGCTGGAGGGATAGATTCCTGTCCCAGAGACTCCCTATGCTTTGGAACAGAATTCCAATCTACATTAGGCAGAGCCCCTCACTAACACTCTTCACGAGAAGCCTCGACGAGTGGATGGGAAACACAAAATTTACCGCGGGGATCACTGCAATGGCTCTGCTGGACAGAGGCACAGGGAACTAATGGCTCTGCTGGACCAAGGCACAGGGAACTAATCTAAGGGGGTGGCGAAAGCCAACACATTCTGGCTAGGCTTATAGATGCCCTCGGGCAGATACCTACCTATGAACCTACCTATGAACCTAAATCACAGGAGGTTATCTGGTTCGGTTCTGGGTCGGGGTGTCTTCTGTGGCTAGTCTTCACATCTTTCTTGTGTTTCTGTGGGTTTCTCTGGGTACTTTGGTTTCTCCTAGATTCAAAAGATGTGAGGTAGGTGGTTTGGCGGTGCTAAATATTCCCATTGTGTTTTACTTATTTGTGCTTCGGCAGTTAATGGCTCATTTGTTTATATTTAAGCACTTCTCTTTGTACTCAGACCTGAGAAACTTCAACAAACAAAGTCAGTAAATATACTTTTTGTGAATTTATTTGACCTTAGATGTGCAGTATATTTATAGTCCAAAGGTATGGGGACTGAGCCTTGTTTTCAGTGGTTGCAGGTGGCCTTGTCCCCCTGCAAAAAAAGTACTTTTTAAGTGCTGATCACAGGCATTCCTTGACCGGAGTGATCAGCAGCAAGTCAGTGGTACTTGGGTAGTTTGAGTTTGATCTAATAAAGTAGATTCAGATTGTCTGCCTGTGTATGCATGCATGTGTGTTTGTGTGTCTGCACATAAATCAGAAGAAAGGCCTGACAATCTACTTTTGTTCCTTATATGGCCCTTAACTAGGTTGCTATAGGACCTGGGTGCAACTTGACAGCACAGGTTGAATTTAGTAGGAGGTGCATATTTTATTATGCAGAATAATAAATTGTGTAAAATATAAAGTTCCTTCTGCAAATTCTTAGAGGACAGTTAGGGGTTTATTAAATTAGGCTAGGAAAACATTTATTTTTTAACTACCTTTTCAGACCCTCCTGAATTTTCTGTCGTACTTTATATGCTTGCATTGTAGTTCATAATGTTTTGCAAAATTGTAATTAAGGGAGCTATTTATTTTAATTGCTTAAAAGTATGTGAGTTTGAGAACAGAATTATTGTCAAAAATAGAAAATATAACATCTTTATTCAGGTTTAATGTATAAACTGAGACAGAATTAAAGGGTTTTATTGCATTCATAATAATAGGAATGCTCACAGAGGAAGACTGAAAATAAATAGCAACAGCAAAAGCATTAATGCTAATTGGGAAATTTTCTTCAGACAGCCTCATCTAATTCTATTTTTCATGAAAATGCTATTTGACTTGCCCAGCTTAGGACATAAAATGTAGGGAATTAAAATTAAGTAGTTTGATGTAATTATTGCATTTTGAGAGAAAATTGGATAAATAAAGCTGTGTTCTCAAAAACAGCAAATTAAACCATTGTTCAATGAAACAGTAACTGATAAGAACTTATAGGATTTACAATTGTTATTATGAAGGGCTTAGACTAGAGGAAATTGAAAATATCACAAATTAATTAAGATTATTGCTCAACAGTCAGCTTTTATGAGTAGAGAGAAAGATGGTTTTCATCGTGAATGGTCACAAATGTCATCAATTTAACCAGAATTCTGTGACAAGAAAAATCAAAGATTATTGTACCAGTAATAGACACTTTGATTCAAACACTGCTGATGGTCAGTTTTTTTACAATATGATTCCATGTATTTAGTTTTCTGGCAGTCTAAACATAATAGAGACTCTCTCTGATGCTTGCTTTAAAAATGTTCATTTTTCAGCTATGCCACAACAATTTCCCATGAAATTAGAATAACATTTTACAGAATAGGAGAGTTTTTAGACTAGATTTGAACTTAAATTAAATGAAGCTTTTGGACATCTCCAATCCCATAGCACAGAGGGATAAATCCCTAGCCACATCCCAGATGTCCCCTGTTTGATTAGCTGCACAGGCACTGGGGGAACCAAGCAGGAGTTTATAGGAGTGTGTGGCTTACAGTTAGCTCACCCATCCTTTGGGAGGGAGGCAGCCTGAAGAGCTTGATGATTTTCAAGTTACAAGTGTTGTGTCTCATAGTCAGGAGGCTGTGCATGAGCAGAATCTTGAAAAAAACTCCCAAAGGCAGCCATTGCAGAGCTCACAAGGCTGCTGTGCGTGGCCAGTTAGAGTGTGTACCCTGGCAGCAGTATGGCACCACACTAGTGTCCTCATTCTCCTCACCAACCATGGACATGGGTTGAGAAGAGCCTTGGACAGAGGGTGAGACTTGTCCATTAGACAGGAGGAGGAGGATCTGGTGGCAGCTGACTTTCAATTGCATGGAGATAATGATGATGATGATAACAGAAAATTCTTGACCAGATTATCATATTACAGATTTTTGCAAACTGTACCTGACAAAACTGTCAAAAGTTTTGTTATAATGGTTTCAGCATATTCAAATGAAATGGTTTACCTTTTCATATATGCACAAATCAAAAACATTAATTTTGAGGCCAGATATCAATCATTATATTCCCTAGAACTGATGGGCTTGATAAATCCCGAAATTCTTAGTTCTCAATGAAAACCCAGCTGTTGTAGAATTATCGATATGTTACCACTGATGAGTATAGCAGATGAAAAAGAGACACTAGAGGAATGAGAAGCAAAACAGATGCTTCTCCAGCTGTGTTCTCTGAAAGAAATCAGATGGGCATCGTGAGCAAAAAAGCAATATGGCTGAAGGAACTGTGGAAGTTTTGTGGTATACAGATGGACTTATGCTGGCACAAGACTACTCTTAGAAGATGCCAAAAATACAGGAAAGGGCAAGGAAGGAAACTGGCAGATGCAAATGGCAAAAACCAGATACCAGTTAAGGCAGGAGGTAACAGACCGTGACAAACAGCTGATTGGAGAATCACCAGTGGAATGGTCTGGAGTAAGAATAAGCAACCTTTTAGTTGGAGTGTATAAAATAATGAGTTGTACTCTTGCAAGGTGTTCAAGTACCAAGCAAACTGAGAGACAGAAAGTAATATTCAAATACATTGAGTGTATTTATCATTACCTGCTGCCCAATATGTTCAAGCACCAAGCAAACTGCTGAGGAGATGCTTATAATTAGCTACAGTCAGTAAATGTGCTTCCATTTACAAGAAATCCTGTCGGAGAAAGAAGTCACTGATCCAGATTCTCCTCTCTACTGTTCCTAGGAAGTGCAGTCAGGTAGTTATTTAATTGGCGCATTAACATTATTTGATGGTTTGGGTTTCAGGTAATATAATTCTTGCTGTCATTAGTGTTCAACAGAGCAAAGTATGTGAAGGAACTGGGATGTCGATGAAGATGCTGTCCAAGATATGAAACTAAAGTTTACTGCAGAGTGGAAGCTCTTGAAGCAGCATCTACACTGGTGATCAACTTTGAATGTGATTTATTTATTTTGTTTGAGTAACCAGGGTGTCTAACCAACACAAATGGCACAGTTCAGCAAACGAGTCTTCTGCTAAATACTTTATTACTTAAAGCGCTTTTCGTTTTCTCCGAAGCAAACTTCTTCAGAAGTAAAAAAAAGTTACAATGCACATGACTTTTAAAAAACAGTGGAAGTGACGTTTTTGCATCAGCAATCACAATCAATTAAACCATCATAGCTGCTTAAAGCAGTATGTAAATACATTTACCAAATTACATCTCCAAACTAAACACCTATAAGATAGCACATTTAAATTTCAAAATAATAAATAAATATGTTCAACTCTGACACAATTAAAATACTATATAAAGTTAAACTAAACTACATAAACACTACATTTAATACGGCCATTATTGCAGCTTGTCAATTACCAAAAGGACAATAAGACCTGACTTAAAATCTAATTTTAAACAATTGTCTTCACAAGTTTATAAGAAAACGAAAAACTGAATATTACAATGGGTAATGCATTTATAATCAAGCTTAGCACCATCATTCTCATTTGCCTATGTTTTTGCGTTTAAGTATGCAATTAATAGAACACAGGTCATTAAGGCATTTAATCTAACTTGCCATGCAAGTTCAAGTTCTTCCAGGTATAGGAGAACAGGCCCACCCCGGAACGGTTGACATGCTTGATCAATAACCATATAAGTAAATTTGTGTCCGTGGAAGAAATTAATATGCTTAGCCAATGCGTTTTCTAATTTAACTTTGGATATTGCATATTGACGCTCATACACCCTATCACAGAGCCTGCTCTCCGTTTTTCCGAAGTAGTATGCTGGACAAAGTTTACATCTTGCTAAGTACACAACATTTCTAGACTGGCACGTAAATTTAAGATTCACCCTGTACTGGACTTGGTTAATTGTGAAAGAATTGGTAACTTCAGTATATTTGCATATACTACAGGATTCACATTTGAACATACCTGAAATTCCAGGAGAATTTCTAGGTTGTAATTCCAACAAGCTCTTAAGGTTTCTCCCTCTCCTAAAAGTTATATTAGGGGACTCACCAAGCTTATCTAACAGTAGTGGGGTGACCCTAAATAAATTCCAGTTGTTCTTTAAGATCTCGATTAGCAAGCAGCTGTCCAAACTAAAGGTAGCGACCTTTTTGCTACTCCCCAAAACAGCAAGTGCAGAGATTATTTCACCCTATTCCCGTTACCAGGCCAGCCCAGCAGAGACGCTCTAGTCCAAGTTTGGCCCCGGGGACTTCTGTATGCATTTCCTCCCTTCCCACTAATCTCTCAAGTGATACAGAAAGCTATCGCTCAGAAGGCCTCATTGATCCTCATTGCTCCTCATTGCTCCTTACTGGCCTCGACAGGTTTGGTTCCCCTTTCTACATCAATTTCTGTTGGAGCAACCTTGGCATCTGGACCTAGTTCCAGATCTTTTGATCCATCAGTCGGGTCAGTTACATCGCTCCCTCCCCTCTCTGAACCTCACTGCTTGGTTCCTCCAGTTCCAACCTTAGCCATGCTTCCTCAAATATCTCACTCTGTTCGAGATATCTTGATAGCTTCCCATAAATCTTCCACTCAGAAGATTTATCTGAGTAAATGGAAATGTTTCGCCTATTGGGCTTAAGGAAGGGACTTAGATCCTTTCACTGCTCCCATCCAAATAGTTCTGGATTTTCTAGCTGAACTTTTTCATGCAGGTTCATCTCCTTCTACTCTTAAAGTTCAATTGGCAGCTATATCTAACTTTCATGTGGGCATCTCAGATTCTGCCATCATGTCCCACAAGCTTTGCAAAGCGTTCTTGAAGGGAGTTTTTCTCCTTAAGCCTCCGATAAGAACTCCTCCTCCTTCTTGGGACCTTAATTTAGTTCTCATATCTTTGATTCTTCCCCCTTTTGAACCTGCAGCTTCTTGTTCAATGAAATTGCTATCCTGGAAGACTCTCTTTCTGGTAGCTATTACTTCAGCTAGAAGGGTATCAGAACTTCATGCACTCAGCAGTCGACCACCCTATCTGTTGTTTCATAAGGATAGGGTATCCTTATGGACCAATCTATCCTTCTTACCTAAAGTAGCCCCTGTGGCAAATCTAAATCAAGACATAGACCTCCCTGTGTTTTTTCCTAACTTTTCTAACAGGTCTGAACAAAAATTGCATTGGCTAGATGTTCATCGTCAATTGAGATATTATTTGGACAGGACCAAACAGATCAGAAAAACTGACGTGGTGTTTGTTTCTTATGCAGAAGGTAGAGAGGGCCTTGCAGTTTCTAAGGTATCACTCTCCAGATGGCTAACATCCCTGATTTCCTTTGTGTATGAAATTAGACACCAAAAGTTGCCTAACAAACCTAAGGCTCATTCGACTAGAGCTTTGGCTACCTCTTTAGCTTTCCAAGACAGGCTGCCTATTGATACCATTTGTGCAGCAGCTACATGGGCTACTCCTCACACTTTCATTTCTCATTACAAGTTGGATCTAGCTTCTAGACATAGAGCTAATTTTGGTTCCACTGTTCTCAAGAGTCTGTTCCGATAGGCCACCCGGAACAAGGTGCTAGGGACGCGGTCCCATCCAGCAAGAATGAAGGCGAGATAGACAACTTAACATATAGAAGTTATGTTCTAACCATAACGTTCCATGTTAGTTGTCTTCTTCTCGCCTTCTTCTTTAAGGCCCCACCCTCCTTCCCCCTAGCCTGGACAGACCTAGAGGAGTTTGATTGTGACCTCTCTTTCTTCCACCTCTATTGTATATATGTATATGCTATACTTTGCATATATTCCTTCATCAGGTTTCAGGTCACCTTCTTCCTTTCCTTTTATAGAGGTGGTTTTCCCTTTTCCAGTAGTTCTGGATTTATTATTGGCTGGGCCTAGCTTACAAACGAGATCTGAGGTAATACCGCCTAGCATTGTGGGATATAAGGGGAGCCTCGAGCCGGTGGAACCAACTCTCGAGCTTTGAGTGGCCGAGTCGGAGCCGAGGTCGGCTCCGAACCCATCCAGCAAGAAAGAAGGCGAGAAGAAGACAACTAACATGGAACGTTATGGTAAGAACATAACTTCTATTTATACACCCTATCAAGTCTCTTATGAACAACTTCTTCTATAAGTTTATCCAGTAAGTTCTCTGGGTAACCCCAACTAAGGAACATTGATTTAAGAAGCTGACATTCATCCAAGAAATCGTCCTGTTGTGATATAATACGAGCGGCCCTTACCAGTTGTCCCTTAACAACAGAAAGTTTCTGGTGAAAGGGGTGGCAACTCGAGAAATGTAAAAAATTATTAGAATAAGTACTCTTTCTATGGATTCTAGCCTCAAAACATCCTTGTGTTCTATTTTTCACCAGTAAGACATCTAAATAAGCTATTAATTCAGTATCAAATACTGAAATAAATTGGAGAAAATCAGTTGTTTGGTTAAAATAATTAACCAATTCTGAACTAGCCTGGGAATCGCCTCTGAACAAAATAAAAATGTCGTCCAGAAAGCGAGTGTAGTATACAATAGACTTATTTAAGTCAGCTGTCTTCAAAATGAACTCAGTCTCCCAGTACGCCATGACAAGGTTGGCTATACTGGCCCCACATGGCGAACCCATGGCCAACACAATCTTTTGTAAATAAAATTCATTACAAAACAGAAAGAAGTTATTCGTCAGAACTAAATCCAGTAGTTCCATAACCAGACTAATTTCCCTGTTAGGTGCCCCTTTGTTCTTCACCATAAGGGTAATCCATTCAATCCCCACCAAGTGAGGAATACAGGTATAAAGATCTTTGACATCAACCATTAAAAAGTTATATTCATCTGAATGCTCAATTTTATCAACTTCATTTAGGAATGACCAGGAGTCCCTACACACCTGCATCTCCATTTTCAAATACTTCTTTAATATGCTGTCAATAAATTTGGCAAGGGGGATTTGTAGGGTAGTCACGTCCATCTACCAGTGGGCGCATAGGTGGATCCACCAAATACTTGTGCATTTTAGGGGAACCAAACAAATAGGGGAACCTTGGGAAATACATTGTTAGGTAGTTACATAAGTCCTGTTCTATTCGGCCCTCAATAAATAGGTCATTAATACAATTTTTAATGAGGGTATTAGTCTCCGAACGTGAACTAAGTTGGTATGCCGGAGAATCTAAAAGTAACTTCATACGTCTTTCATAATCTATATTGTCAAAAGCCACTAGTCCGCCCCCCTTGTCTGTCTTACATACCCAGATATTTTGTGACCTAATAAATTCTAAGTAATCCTTTTCTTCCTCAGAGGTATTATATTTATATCCCTTCTTCTGACTTATATTAGAAATTTGCCTCACATCCAGCTCACAAATCTGTTCAAACATTTGTAAGGCAAGATATAAGAGCAGATTGAAGGTACTAGGTACAGAAAAAATACCACATTTAGTTGATCCATTTACATTACTGCACATTAATAAAAATAAGTTCAATTTTCTCACGTAAAGCTTAATATCAATGAAAGTTTTAACTAAGTCCAGTTTTTGGGTAGGGACGAACGTATGTCCTTTGGATAAAACATCAACCATCTCTGAAGTAATAGTCACTGATGAGAAGTTGTACACCTTGAAGTCAGCTTTACAGTTAGTAATAACTAACGGGCCAACATTTACATGGTTAACCCCCTTATGGGCAACCAAATCAAGACTGACCTGCTGTAAGTCATGGTCATACATTTCCAATAATGTTGCCCTAGTTATTAAAACCTCATTTAGTTCTAATTCCTCCATTTGTTGTTTTTGTAATTGTTCCTTTTGTTGTTGTACTGTTGAGGCTGTTTTTGCTTCACCCTGGGACCTGTGTAGTTGTCCTGCTGAAAATTCTGGTTGTAAGCTACGTTTGATTGAATTTGATGGCCATTTGGTGGTCGAGAGGCATTCAATAGCCTGTCACTCCTCCTGACTTCCACTACTTCATTAAGGTCTGGTTCAACTAAACAGTCACCCAAATTGTCCCCAAAGGTTGGGGTATCATTACTCAAAACATCATGATTGACTCTGTTATTTAAGGTACGTTTATTAGTACCAGCATCACCTGGAGACTCATGGTTGGATGTATGGTTTGATCTTTGCAACACTTGAGTACCTGGTGGCATAGGGTAGGCTGTCCCCTGTTCATATGCATTAAGGTCTCTCTCAAGTTTTTTAACTTTGTTCCTTTTAAGCTTAAGCATATGTTGGTCGAATAGTTGGGAGGGTGGCCTAATGGTTAAGGTGTTTGCCTTACAACCACAAGGTACAAGGTTTGAATCTCACAGGGGATAATTGGCTAGGCTTAAAATGGCTCGCAAGGGCAGTTAGCCTAGTACTAATGTATGAACCTAATTGCAGTAGATAGTGATGAAATATAGTTAATCAGTAGATTGCTTTAAAACAATAGCTCACAAATCAGAACAGTAATAGACAGCTCAAATAATCAATTTAAGGTTGGGAGGGTGGCCTAATGGTTAAGGTGTTTGCCTTACAAACACAAGGTGCAGGGTTTGAGTCTCAGAAGGGATAATTGGCTAGGCTTACAATGGCTCACAAGGGCACTTAGCCTAGTACTAACCTATGAACCTATGAACCTATGATACTGGAAAAAATGCGGTTATACTCAAAAAATTTATAACAGTCAAAGTCCAAGTCAGATTTAATTTTGGTATCCAGTTCCATTATGACTTTGATCATATTATCTACCCACTTGTAATGTTTAATAATAAGTTCGATCAGTTCGAACCCCTGTCTGTCAAACAGCACAATAAGTTCTTGGTGGAACTCTGATTTGGCTTACAGACCAGTAGGAAAATGGTGACACCTTAAGCCCTTTGGAACTATTTTAAATTTAAGACATTCACGGAAGTAAGCTATCTCAAGTTGTAGTTTCTTCACTTTAAGAAGACAAGAGTCAAAATTATTTAAGATTAGATACCAAGTCAGTTGTTAAGTTATTACCTCCTCCGGCCGGACCACTTCCCATCCTCCCATTCAGTACACCTGATAGGGAAAATTCGTCCGCTATCCATGTAGTTAGGGATGGCAATTGAGTCGATCCAATTAGCCCTGAGGGGTTAAGAACATTAGTAGCTTCAATATTCTGATTAGTTCCTTGTTGCGGTTGATCGATTGGCTGCCCATTCCTTAAAAGTTGTGGTGTTCTCGTGGCTCCATTGTATTATCCATACTGCCTGGTCGCAGGGTTGATGCTGGCCTCAGTATTTAGAGGACAGGAGGAAATGGAAACAGGTGATCTGCTGTGGCGACCCCTAATGGGAACAGCCGAAAGAAGATGATGATTCACAGAATTGAAGGAGCTGATCCTCCAGTAAGACAACCTGGTGTTCTGCTGGGTTTGCGGGTTACTGCTGACACCTCCACCACTGTATGGTTGAAACGGTTGAGCTGGATTTAAAGACTCACGTAACATACGTTGATTCTCATCCATTTGGTCTAGCCTCCCTATGATAGCTTGGATTTGGGTGGCTAGAGCACCGATTAAAGTCTCAGTTTTCTCCTTAGAATTAACAGCGTTGTCGCAGACCCGAATAGGTTCAGTATCAGCTGGATTAAGAGCCGAACCAAAAAGACTCTGACTGCTGTCTGTACCGGATGCCATAACTTAAAAAATGCCAAAAAAACGAATAAACTTGTAAAACCAACACAAACGGCACAGTTCAGAAAACAAGTCTTCTGCTAAATGCTTTATTACTTAAAGCGTTTTTTGTTTGCACCGAAGCAAACTTCTTCAGAAGTAAAAAAAAAAGTTACAATGCACATGACTTTTAAAAACAGTGGAAGTGACGTTTTTGCATCTGCAGTCACAATCAATTAAACCCTCATAGCTGCTTAAAGCAGTATGTAAATGTAAATACATTTACCAAATTACATTTCCAAACTAAACGCCTATAAGATAGCACATTTAAATTTCAAAATATTAAATATGTTCAACTCTGACACAGTTAAAATACTATATAAAATTAAACTAGACTACATAAACACTACATTTAATACTGCCGTTATTGCAGCTTGTCAATTACCAAAAGGACAATAAGACCTGACTTAAAATCTAATTTTAAACAATTGTCTTCACAAGTTTATAAGAAAACGAAAAACTGAATATTACAATGGGTAATGCATTTATAATCAAGCTTAGCACCATCATTCTCATCTGTCTAAGCTTTTGCGTTTAAGTATGCAACTAATAGAACACAGGTCATTAAGACCTGGGAATTTGTAGGCATTTAATCTAACTTGCCATGCAAGTTCAAGTTCTTCCAAGTATAGGGAAACAGGCCCACCCCGCAACAGTTGACATGCTTGGTCAATAGCCATATAAGTAAATTTGTGTCCATGGAAGAAATGAATATGCCTAGCCAATGCTTTTTCTAATTTAAATTTGGATATTGCATAGTGATGCTCATAGACCCTGCTGTCCGTTTTTCCGATGTAGTATGCTGGACAAAGTTTACATCTTTACCAGTTTCAAAGTTTATCAAAGTTTACCAGGGTGTCTAGCTAGACAAAGACTTTGAGTAGAAGGCCTGCTGAGTATAGCTCCAGTATACCTAAAGAGTTTAAAAAATGCAGTGAAACACATGCAGAACCTTTTCATAGACAACCAGAATGAATACAGTTTTCTAGTATAGTTGAAAGTAGTGCACTGGGAACAAACACTACAGTCAGAATTTTACATAAGTAGTGAAGCTAATAATGTGCTTTCCAATGTGCATAGGTACTATGGGTCTATGTGTAGAGAAGATGTCTTATGAATTGACGTGTTTGTTAGTCATGCAGTGAAATAATGTGGCCCCTAGATGGCAGTATATTTCACATACTACTTATTTTGCTATATACTTAGTTTTTCCAAAGTTCACCATGAAAAATGTCCTTTGTCCAGTAGGGCTATCGCAGTCACCAAAATGTAACTAAATAGAGTCTTACACGGTTGTTCACCAGGCTCCTATGACACTTGTTTTCTAGATTATGTGCAATTACAATATCAGTGGCCCAGACCAATAGTGCAGAGGTTACAGTGCAGGATTATCACTAGTTTTCTAGATTATGTGCAATTACAGTATCAGTGGCCCAGACCGATAGCGCAGAGGTTACAGTGCAGGATAATCACTAGTAGACCTGAGTATGAAATTTGTTTTGGACAGCAGCAGTATCTGCAGGGAGGAAAGGTCTGGCAATCTGCTTCCATTATCTGCCAGGAGAACCCTATAGGGCCTATCTATAGAGTTGCCATGAGTCGAGGGCATCTAACTAACTTTACTTATAAGATCAACGATGATCCCGCCTGAGTACCTTAACACATAGAGACAGGTGCTAGACTTTCTAAAGATTTGTACCGCCTGCAGGTCTTTTGCTACATTATTAATGATAACTTTTATTATGTTTAAATTAGGTCTACTTAGTGTAAGAAATGCAGTGTAATGGCTCAGAGAAAAAGCAGTTACACAACTCTGAACCAATGTTTAATATTGAGGCTTTATGTTATCGGAGTGATCAGGTAAAAGCCAAGTTAAATGTAGAGAAAACATCTGGTGTTCACTTTTTTTTGGCTTAAAAAATGTAAATGGGTGACAATCTATAGGAAAAGAAGCATGTGTATGTTTAGTAAAACCCATGTGACTGGGTGCATATAATGCTTATTTTACCTTTGTCTTGGGTGGCTTTGTCAGGAGGGCAAAGCTCTAGTCAAACTCATATTGCCCGAGTCATAGTCAAGGCTTTATCCCTCTATGCCAAAGGAATTGTAAGACTTTTTATAATGAAGAGATGCAGTCCCAGAGTATTTATTTATTTTTTTTGAAGGACTTTCGTCCATGGGATATATTTAATTTTTAAAGTGTATGTTAATTGTCATCCCCAGTCATTGTGCATGTAAAATACTCTACATGGACTGAGCTTGGCCATCAAAAATTTAAATGGAGAATGCTGCCTTTTGAGTTTTGTAGCAGTTAGAACAATGTGTTTGCACAGAAAATTATAAAAAATGAAGATGGCATTAAGGTGAGTGAGAGGATTAAGTAACTGCAACAAACTTCAAGTTGCTTCAGAAAAGCAAGTAAGAAAAGGAAAGAAATGAAGAAACAAAGAGACCAGGTAAAAAGTAGAATGTCAGTGTTTAAAAGGTGAATTTACTGTAGAAAAAGTTTTCTGAGCAACCGAACATTTCAAAGGTGTGGAAATAAAATGCTGAGCTTGTAGACATGACAAATAGAATATATGTTGCAGGGAAAACACATCTGGAGAAAGTTTTTTTGACCATGTGAGAAATAGACCTGAACCAAGAGGTGTAAACATTCTCAGACTGTGTATAATGTTAACAAAGAAAAAATATAGAAAGAATTACACTAACCCAGTGAGAGAAAAAAGGTAAATGAAAATGTAGTTAACGACAAAAAGAAGTGCCTTCATTATGAAAGGTATGTAAAAGCATTAGAGTTGGGTAGGGTGACAGCTTTGAAAGCAGCAAAAGATAGCTGAAAGCTATACTTGCTTTAGTCATTACCCTGCACTGCTCCATCTCTTCCTCTCCTGCTTCACCCATCTCACTACCCATTTGCTTGTGTAAATGAGATTGTCAGTACTGTTGAATTATGATTTTTTTTCTTTTTTCTCATTCAAACTGATTTCAAACATGATGACTTAAGCAGCGCTTGTACAAAACCTACTGTTTGGAGGCACTTACTTTACAAACTATGGGTGTTCTCTTTGCATAGTGGAGTTTTTAGAGGCATATTACTGGATTAGCATTCTGTTTTGAAACTTCTTAGACTAAAATAAATATAAGTAAGTAGCAACCTCAGAACAGGGCCCTCCACTCTCTGACATTATGTATAAGGAGGGATGTAGGGTTTTATTCTCACCTTTGGTGGAAGTGGAAATTGGCTAGGCTTAGTGACCCACAAGGGCAGCTAGCCTAGAGCTTACCTATGTACATATAGCAAAATCATGCATACAACACATTAAATAATCATGCTTAATTTTACAAATGAAAGGATAGCTAATTATTCAGCTAATATTCTTTGTGATAAAAGTAATAAAACTAGTAAATTAAACATATAAAATGAAGACAAAACACCACAAAATGCAGACACAGCCACCCAATATCACAAACCAAAAAAAAAAAAAAATGATGTACTGTTGACAGCTGGACAAAATATAAGGCAAGTTTGATGTTGGGCATTTTTAGATCATTGTGCATTAAAATATTGGTTTTGTACATGTTGTTCTGCACAATTATAGGTTCGGAGTAATAAGCATGGTATGCCAGCTATTGCTGCTTGCAAGTATACTTAGGAATCATCAATGTATTTTTCAACTCCTGTTTTTATTTTATTTTGTTCAAGTCATTAATGTTAGGGGAGTGTTGCACAAAAAGTGACTAACTTATCCGATGAAACAAAAAAAAAAATGCTACTTTAGACCAGCTTGATATCTGGCAGCTATTTCCATGCAGTTGCCCATGAAAGGTTCTACTCTGAAAGTTGTCAACATTATTGCTGACATCCAAATGCTGAAACATGCTGCCCCTTAGCATATTATACTGGGGTATTAAAAAGGGCAGAATTAATGAATAAGTATTCCGTTAGCAGGGGTGTATGACCCTTCTGTGGAATAGTGCAGCTTCAAAGTTGCTATATATATGTATATATATATCTACTGGGATGTGGGTGGGGCAAAGCCCCAGTAACACTATTGTAACATAGCACAAATCACCTACAAAAAATGCATTTAGAAAAAAACGCATTTATGACAGTATGTTCTTGTATTATGTAGTCTTGTATTGGGAAGATGCAGGATAATGTTTGGACAGTTCACTGTTGGTAAGCTCATTGGTTAAATGGCAAAGTAGACCATGAAAAATAAGTTCCCTTCTGAGAACCATCTATTACCCCAGTTAGATTTTTAGGGGAGGATGTTAACTAATTATTGCTGTAATTACATGTATTCAAGTTTGTAAAGCAGTTAAGAGCAATGAGGTTTATTTGGAGCTTACTAAAATTGCATACATCATCTACTATGAAATTTCGGAACAAACTAGTGAGAAAGTGGAGTCTGTGTAATAGCACACATCATCTTATCACATCTAATATGTTTTTTCCCACAGGTCCCATTCCCTTTTGGAATGCCTCTGTGGATTCACACTACACTACCATTTCCAATCGTCAACAAACCTCTCTGTGAAAAAGTAGTTTTGGAGAATTAGAGAGCAAGTAGTCCTGCAGTTTGCTACCTGTGCCTAGTCCATCCCTTCTTACATTCCTGTTCCAAGTAATCCCTTCACATCTTCCTGCCATGATCCTGTGCATCACTATTATGTTCCCTTGTATCTTTTTTGGTTTCAAGGGAGGAGATCAATAGCTTTTTTAGCCCCTGGCCATATTCCTTCTTCTCCCCTACATGGCCATTTTTGGTTGTCTCCCCTGGATCCCTTCCATCAGTGTGATGTCCTTTACCTTTTTCCAGAATGGAATGCAGTACTAAAGGTGTGATCTGGACCAGGTAGTATGGAACCATTTCTTGCTTCTAGAATCCATCTTCCTGAGGATACATCCCACTAATCTGTTTGATGCTGCCATCGTCCACTCTGTTCTCCTGGTAGATGTTGGTGTGATTAACACCCCTAGAGCCTTGACTTTCAAGACTGCTGCACACTGGTCAGCAGCATAACTTCAGCACTCCCAGCGAGAAAAGAGAAACTGAGAAAAAGGAGTACCATTAAAAGTATGTTTTGGTAAAATTCAGTTACTGTCTTGAAAATACACTGCCTGGATGCCAGCAAAGAAGAAAATGGGAAAACCTGAAAGAAAATCAACCAGAAAAGGTGAAGATAAAATGTCTGGGAAGGATACTGCAGCTGTTCTGCAAAAAGCAGTTCAAGCCATGGCTTTGGTTCAGGAGATGGCTTCCAGTAATATAGAGGAAAATAATCAAAAGTACTGAGTGGGGATTCAAATAAATGAAACATTGAAGGAATATATTGATTCAGACAACAAAAGGCTGGAAAAAATAGAGGAAGCTTTAACTAGTCACACTGATGAACTGATAAAACTTTAAAAATCAGAGGATGACATGAAGATAAAGATGGCTAAATATGGGATTTCTCAAGAAAAATTGTTTAAAAAATAGAGTTAGAAGACAGAGTGCACAGAAAGAGTTTTTTCTGCTATACCAGAGATACTGGAAAGAACAGACTATTAATTTTGTGAAAGCACAAATAAGCAACTGGACTGGTGTTCCACACCAGAATGTGTTAAATGAAAGGGCACATCAAGCATATGTTCCAATCCTGGCCATGAGAAAGTATTTAAGACCTATATTAATAAAGATGCAGTCATGCCAGCAGAAACAATTGATCCTGACAAATTGGTGGCAGAAGAGCAAAGTATTAAAAATTGGAGGCTGCAGTGTATTTGTAGAAAATGATTATTCACTGTACACCAGGCAGAAAATGAGCAAATTTATCCCAGCAGTCAGGTAATGTCAAGAGACAGGGGTGAGATTCAAACTACTCTATCCTTCTGTCTTCAAATTGTTTTTTTTTCCTGGAGAATCAAAGTAATTTTTGACATAGAACAGACTAAGGAGGAAATGAAAAAGTTTATCTAACAAAATGCGAGTCAGCAAGCAGAAGAGGGCTCTGCTTCTCATTCTTCTGATGATAAGATTCATAGAGAAACTTTGCCAGTGAAATATTTTATTCCAAATGAAAATGTTTGAAACAGAGGAAAAAGCACAGGAGTTGACTAGAAGAATCAGCAGTCCTTGGACTTGAACCAGAGTCTTGTGTTGGGAGATGGAGATGAACAGGGAAGAAGACCAGCAATTTTGAAATTAGTGAATAAATGGAAGACTATAAAGCTTATTACATTTGTGAAATATGGTTTTGCAAGAAAGGGTGGCTGAAAACACTGGACTTTTGTTGACTCTGTTAAACTTGTGGATAGATTTTAAAGCATATATACCTCCCTTTTATATCATTAATGTTTAGAACAACACTAAAAGGGGGAAAACTAACTGTAAATAAAACATTGTTCTTATTGTGTAAATAAAACATTGTTGTTATTATTTGTATAAAACATTTCATAATATAAACTGCATGCTGTATATAGTAAAACAATTTTGTGTAGTAGGATATTTTAAATGTGGAGAAGTATTTTCAGTGACTGTTGTATGTGTTAAAGATATATTAAAGTGAACAAGTACTTTTTAGTTGTAACAGTGATGAAAGCATAGGTCAAAAGGTTGGTGAAGCCCCTGTAGTGGTTTACAGAAAGGACACCAGCATCAAGAATATTCTTGAAAGAAGTCCATCTAGTAGCACCACTGGTAGACTGGGAAAAATGACAAAATGTGGGCAGTGCACGCAGTGTAAGCACATACTAGAGGGAGACAGGGTTTTACTCAAAGTTTATGGATGGGTTAGATTATTTCAGAAACACAATTGTGGCAGTAAAAAAGTAATTTATGCCACTATTGGTCACACTTGTTCGTGCTTCTATATCAGAAAAACCAAAAATGCTTTTAGAACTCATTTACCAACATGTTTGTGATATGGACAAATGTAACATCACAAATGCATTAGCCAAACATATTAAACTGCACCCAGGTCACTATTTCAAGTTTATAGCTCTTGAACAGATCATCCTAGATGAAAGGGGTGGCCCTATTGACCATATGCTGGAGTTTAAAGAACTATTATGGCAATTGAGGGTCAATGCCACCACTAGCCCAGGGCTTAATGATATGGTCTCACGTAGCAGTTTTTTAAAATTAAAAGCAAACTTCTGCATTTAAATATTTAATGTCTCTTACAATCATGACAAGAATATTATTGATTTTATTTATTCTTGGTTTTTGAAAATATATATAAAGAGATATAACATCTATGGTAAAAATGTACATGACTTGCTAGTAAAATGCATTAAGGGAGCCTGTACCTTTAAAAGTGGATGTACATTCTACAAGTGTTTTTTAATTGATTTATTGCACTGGTTACATAAGACTCTGAGTGTAACTTGATTTTATTCTGAAGAAGTCATGGTTAAAAATTGACGAAAGCACTCAAATAAAATTTTACTTTTTCCTGGTTGTCCAGTTCGCTTTGAATTTTCTCAGTTTTGTTCCTTTTTGGTTTACAAGTAGTTGTAAGAAATATAAGTTTTACTCTATAATGAGATTATTACCTTTGGTTTAAGCTGTAAACAGGTATTTTGTAAGCATGTAGGCTTTAAATGTAAAACAAAATGATGAAAGCCATGAAAATAGTAAGCTCCTTACAACTGTGAAGATATTAGCTTGTTTAATAAAAAAAAAAAAAAAAAAAAAGCATATGGTCTGATGAAGCTTTATTCGGGTGAAAGCACTTACCTAATTTTTTATCTGTTTTACACATGTTTTTGAATAAACTACTTGATTGTTAACTGAACGTGAATTGAGTTGTTTCCTGAGTGGATTGGATGGTTCTGCACCTAGACAGCCTTGCATCGCTCAGTTACCTGTTGTGTTTAACTGCTTTTATATTAGCTTGTTTGTTTTCTACTGGCAAATGTTCAATGGAGTGGAGATGTCTGCAGCTGAGGGCAGCTGTGCATTCTTTTCTGATTGAAATTTACAAAGACCTATTGCTGAATACATTTCCATGGAGACAAGCTGGTTGTAGGTGCAATCAGTTAATCTTGAGAATTCTGAGTATTCTTTGCTGAGGAAAATGCAGATTTTAAAGGTACAATGGCAAGCAGTTCAGTGTGAAAAATTAAGTTTGAAATTATGGGAAGTGCATAAGATGCAACAACCTCCCCAGCAGCTTAATATTTTAATGCAGTTATTAGAACAGTGTACAGTTTAGTTTTGTTTAAAGATAGCCAGTGCACTTTTCCTTAGGGCTAAAAGTTAGTTTTCTGAAAGCATATGTGCTGTTTTTTTTTTTTTTTTTTTTTAATATCTGGGAGGGGAGGAGAGATAAGAAAGAAGAGACCACAATCGGGCTGTAGCATGTACTTTAGTCTGGGTGCCCTTAATTTTAGGATAGATAATGCCTGTGGGTACAGCTGTCAACATGGGGCAATTGTTTTTTCTGGAGGGTTCAACTTCATGTTTTAAAAATGTACAAGTCTTGTGTGTTTGTTCCAAGTTAATAGTGGATGGGGTTGTTTTGTATTTAGTTTTTTGTTTGAGGGTTTTTATTAAACTAAAAAATATTGAAAATGTATTACAGGTTCAAATGGAGACGAAAAGAAACCATACAAAAGATTATTCTACCAAACATTAGTATATGCATATAACACAAAAGCTGGAAATATACATATAAAATGTGTTATAATAGGTGGGAGCAATAGCTTTTTATCATGATGGCTATGATGTCCATATTATCCTGGAACATAAATGTCCTTACAGGTGTAGATAAAAAGGAAAGACTATTGAATTTTATTATGAAATGCAGAGTGCAAATAGTAATGCAGCAGGAAACCCATTTGGAAAGAAATGAGCATGCGAACAAACGGAGGATTTTAGAATTTAGCAGAATATCAGGGAAGTGTTAGAAGGGCTCCAGTAGTGATAAATGAGGAATAAAAGACAAGAATGATAGATTTGTGGTTGTAAGGGCTATTGGCAAGGGAGTAGGATTACAGTGGCATGTATTTATATACCACTGAAAACTGGTACCATGAAGCTTAAGAAAATCTGGGGAGCAATCATCAGCTTTCAGCAGAGAATATTATCTATGGGGGAACTGGAATCTGATTTGCAATAGTAAGAATGTATCAGGAGGACTTATAAGAGAAAATATAATAAAACCGGGTAGATTTCAGAAGAAAGTTATGAAAAATATTTGGTATGGAAGATATGAATTCAGTAGTAGGAACTTGGACAGACTTTACATATTATTTTCCAAGGTACAATAAATGGGCCGGACTAGATAGAAATTGTATTTCACAGGATTGCGTGCATTTAATTGAAAGCTTTGACACACGTCCAATAACCATTTCTGATCATGCAACAATAAAAACTAATCTAAAAATGCAGGACAATTAATTAAAAATAAGACTCTGGTACTTTCCCATCTACCTGCTAAAAAGAGAGTAATTTAAGGAATGGGTAATGGAAATTATTGAAGAGCGATTAGAAAAGATAGAAATATCTTCTGAAGTTATAGCTAGTGAATGGGATAAAATGAAAATGAAATTTAACAATGAGATCGAAATAAAAGATTAAGTGGTTATAAAGTAATAGAAGTAACTTAGAGGGCCTGACAAGAGTTAAAGTATTGCAGAATAAGGGAAATATCACAGAACAAGATGAAGAGTAATTGCAAAATGCTAAAGAGAAAATAAGAGAGTATCGAGATAATATGCCTGAGTTTAGAAAGACTGCAGCTAAGTAACTATTTTTGATAATTCCAGAGCACAAAAACGTTTAGCATAATGACTTCACCAAGAGAACATTGAAAGAGTTGTTGCCACACTTAGTAAACTTATAGCAAGAAAAATAACCAGTAATCCCATAGAGGTTTTAGAGATATTCCAGAAATGTTATGACAATTTGTATAAAGCAGAGAAATGTGGAAATAAACAAGAGTACAAATGGAAATGCTTACAGACGACTTTATGCCAAGGTTAGCAGTATTAGAGGTAGACAAGGCTTAGCAAGTAAAACTTACGATAGGAGGTGATGAGATAAAAACAGTGATGTGTAATCAATCTTCAGGAAAGTCTCCAGGAATAGATGTTATTCCTGTGGAAGTTTGAAATTAGGAGAGAGGAAAATTATAAAGATCTTTAAGATTTTGTTTAACAGTGTTTTAAAATAAGGGGAATCATCAACATCTATAAAGAAAGTTGTGGCAGCTGTGTTACGTAAAGATGGCAGACCCATCAGACCCAGCTTCATATAGGCCCATTTCAGTTTTAAACCTCAATTATAAAGTGTTTGTCTATACTAGCTAAAAGAATGGCAAAGGTGTGGCCAAAATTAATAGATATGGATCAGTGTGGTTCTGTGGAGGAGAGGCAAACATATGACAATATTAATAGAAAAATGATGATCCAGGGGGAAGCAGAATGTAAGAAAATACCTCTTGTTTATAGGTCTTAATGTAGAGAAAAAGTGTGAGTGTGGGCTGGAATTCTGAGTAGGGCATTGAAAGCATTTGTATTCCCTGATACAATAATAAGGTTAATTGGAAGGATATATGAAGGACTGGAGGCAAGAATTAAAGGGGAGGGTTCCTCTCAGGTAAAGAGAAACCAGGCAGGGGTGTCCTCTTTCCCTTTTGTTGTTTGCTTTATATTTAGAGCCATTGACAAAGAAAATAAGGGACACAGAAATACAGGGATATAATTGGTATGATAATGAAGAAAAAGTGGCTTTATTTGCAATTATTTTGTACAGGATAAATCCATTAAAGGACATCTCAATGATGTGGAACATTTTAAAACCGTCTGAAGAGTCGGGGAACCAGAAAGAGTCTTGAGTAAAATCCTTGTCCTTGCTCCTGTGTAGGAACCTATTGAATGGCTCTCATGTCCATGAGAGCTGTAATTTGTCTTTGAGCCTCTGCCCATTGATTTGGTGGCAGGTTTGGCATTCCTTTTATCCTTGGTAAAGTGTGAAAGTGGAACCTGTATCCTTGAGATACAATATTTAGGACCCATTTGTCTTTTGTGATGATATGCTAATTGCCTGCAAAAAGTGCAAGTTTTCCTCCCGAGGGATTTGCTTGGCAGTCTGAGGGGTAAGTCATTGTGATTGTCTTCTGAAAGTTTGTGACCTGTCTTCTTCTCCTTTCTGGGTTGTGGCACCCCATTGTCGAGGCTTGTAAGAGCCTTGTGGCTGACCTCTGCCCCTTGGGCGTCTGTATTTGCCTCTCTGTGGTCTGTCAGAAGTTGGAAAGGAGCAGTTTTTGGTTGGCCAATTTCTGCTGAAACGAGGGGGTTGAACCTGTAAAAAATCCTTGACCATCTGCATAGATTTTGCCTTATCCTCCATTTTCTTTAAAACCTCTTCTGCTTTCGCACCAAATAAAACATCCTGCTGTAAAGGTGCAGCCAATAACTTTGCTTTAACATGATCAGGTAAAGTTTGTTCTTTTAACCAAGCATGCCTACGAATGACAGACCCTGTTACTGCTGCTCTACAAGAAGCTTCCAATGAATCAAATCCACATTGCAAAGTATGTTTTCCCACTTGTTCTGCTGTATGCAACAAATCTTGCATTTCCTTGTAATCAGGCTGCTCTGTATGTGTGAGCATTTTTTGTTTTAATTGAGACATCAAATATTGTTGATATTTCAGCATGTGAAACTGGCAATTTAAGGCCCTCATAGCTAGAGTAGCTGAGGTATATACTTTCTTTCCCCATCTGTCTAGTGCTCTAGAATCCCTTTCAGAGGGTGCAGGATTTTTAGCAATAGAGGCCTTGACCCCTTTGGGACCCTGGGAAATGGTTTCTGGGTCAGCAACAGGGCTTTTATATAGGAATTTGTGAGAGTCGGGGACTCTGTAGTATCTGTCTGGTTTGGCTGGTGCAGGAGGTAATGAATCTAGTTTAAGGCTAGATTCTGAATAAACATCATCCACAATGTCTAACACAGGTGGAATAGCAAGGGGTCTGTGCTGGGGTAGTAAAAGGAACTCTCGGAGCCTTTTCTTAGAATCAGAGTAATCCTGGCCTTCCCAGTGGAAATGTTCCCTCATGGTATGTAAAGTTTCCCCAAAAGAGTAGTCTTCAGGGGGAGAAGCTGAAGGAATAGACTCTTCAGCATCAGAGTCTTCATAAGGAGGAAAGGAGTATTCCTGTTCCTCAGAAGAGTCTGAGGAAATGGAAACCTGGTCAGACGAAGCGTACTCCTCCTGTCTAGGCCTTTTGTCAGGAGGGGGATGGGGAACCCCTGATTAGGGTAATTATCTTCAGCCATCTTAAGCATCTGTTTCTTAGGCATGGGGCCTTGTACTGGAGACAGCTGTACAGGCTTCTTTACTTTTAAAGGAGTTTTCAGTTTTGCATAGGATTTAATAGTAAGTGTAGTCGGTCTGAAGACACCTTCAGCAACTGAAGGCCTTTCAACTACACCGGTATCCCCTTCAGCAATGGAATCGGAAGGGCCTAAAGATAAAGGCTGTGGAGGCCCAGCAATCTCCGCTTGAGAGTCGGATGCAGCCTGGGGTTCTAAATCAGCTGTCGTCAGGGGCTGCGTAGGTGCCTCACTGAAAACCAGAGAACCGGCGACTGGCCTAGCAGAGGCCTCGGTGTCTGGTTTGCGTCTCGGCTGCCTGTCCTTATCTTTGCACTTTTTATGCATCCCGGTCGTCGGTTGCTCCGACGGCATGGTGTAATTACTAAACTAATGTCAGATGAAATCAAACCGACGTTTCATAGTTCATTTGTTAAACCTAGTACAAAACCAACAACCTGTGACATCGTGGTCTGGGCCTAGGCAAGGAATGCAATAAGAATGAAAATCCTTACGAGGTATTTGCTTCCCACAAGAAATGCAATTATTAACTTTTTCTGACATCAGTCTGAGTCAAGAAAAGGTTCCCCAACGGGGTACTTAGCTTTATTGAAGACTTCGGTCTGAAATTAGATTCGAAAATCTCAGGAGTCGGCCGACCGGCATTTGCGAACTGCTTCTGCTTCAGGCACCGCACAGCAAGAAAGACTGAAGAAAATGGTGTCGGCTGCCTCTTTTATACCCCTGTCACACTGACGTCAGGGAAGAAGCGACCGCAACCCACGCCGGACCAAGACTTTGAAACTCAGGCCGGCTGCGGGGACCGCCTGACAGCAGATAACCCAAGTGTGATGACTGCAGCAGTGTAACACAATGAACATCACCACAGCAGGATAGCGCAATGGACATCCAAACTAAGGAGAAACCACTGGAATGGGAAGCAACAGGTCAGTTACCAT
Source organism: Protopterus annectens (assembly GCF_019279795.1). NCBI lineage: Eukaryota > Metazoa > Chordata > Ceratodontiformes > Protopteridae > Protopterus > Protopterus annectens. The sequence goes on from NC_056744.1 coordinate 186,233,154, forward strand.
ATGAAGATATTTTGCAGCCTTTCACAGGAAACCAGTATAAACGTTCACTTGAAGATGGACAGCAAGGGAAGGAACAGGAAACTGGCAACTCTGACGCAGTCAATGTTGAGGAGTGATAGGCCAGGAAGTTCCCATATCACAGAGCAGTGGATAACATAGGATGAAATTGAAGAGAATGTGCTACAGGAAGATGCTATAGTACTTTCTATAGAATGTCCGCAGGAAATGGAGAACAAAAAATGTGCCCTCAGTTTAGAACATGATCCAAGAGAAGAGTTGCTTGATTTAATAGAGGTAGATAGACATATTAAGATCAATGAAAGACATAGACTGCAGAAGGTCAGTAAAACCTAAAAAGTTAGAAATTTGATAAAACAAATGAACACGTTGGTTGGTACTGTCCAGAGAGATCCATGCAATATAACAGAAGTAAACAAGATATACTACTACATAGCTAAATTAATAAAATTTTACCACCAGAACACAGGGTAATAAGGGAAAGGAAGGGGAGAAATCAAATGCCATCATGGAAGTATTAAACAGAGAACTATAAAGCAGTTAAGACAAGAAGTGTTACTGTTAGAAGAATATAGAAGAGGGAATAGATCAAATAGACGTGATAAAAGCAATGTGCAGTATTATAACAGATCAGGATTTATCTTGCACTATCAGAAATAAAGTAACAATATCAGCACAGGCAGAAAAACTTAGAAGATACACACACAAATATAAAGGAAAAGTGCAAAATAAGCAATTTATTGATGACCCAAAAAAGTTTTCTAGAGAATTGGGAAACAAGGTAAAATGAATTGAAAGACCACCAAAAAATGAAGAAATAGATGCATTTTGGAGAAGTATTTATGAAGATCCTGTGGAACATAACAAAGATGCTAAATGGATAGAAAAAGTAAAAGAAAGAATAAGAATTTAAAGCTACAGGATATGAAATGGGACAAAGCAACAGCCAGAGAGATTGAAACAAAGTTAAGAAAAGCCTCCAATTGGAAAACCCCAGGCCCGGATTGCAGTACCTAACTTCTGGCTAAAAGTATTAACATCTTTGCATAAAGATTTAACCATGACTAAGAACTATTTGTATGGACACCCCGAACAGACACCAGCCTAGTTAACAACAGGGAAAAACAATGCTCCTACTTGAGTGAACCTGCAAGCTACCCTAAAAATTATAGACCAATAACTTGCCTGCTGACATGTAAACTATACACCAGAGTTGATGCCAACAGAGTTTATAGTCATTTAGAAGACAACTCAATTATGGCAGTAGAACAAAAAGGCAATAAAAGAAAGTCGTATGTTAGAATGGATCATTTGTTGTTAAAGTCATAGTGGAGAACTGTAAAAAGGGGAAAAAAATCTAAGTATGGCATGGATTGACTACCAAAAAGCATTTGACAGTATCCCACATTCATGGATAAAAGAGTACTTAAAATGTATATGATACACACTACATTGATTAATTACATTACAATGACCATGAAACCGTGGCAAACCACTTTGCAATTAAGCCATGATAAAGGACAAATTATTATTCCAGGGATAAAAGTTCAAAGGGGGATATTCCAAGGTGACTCCCTGTCACCACTGCTATTCTGTCTTACCCTTAACCCTTTACGCTATCTACTTAACAGATTAGGCCATGGCTATAATTTGGCTCCTAGAAAACAACAAAGTGTAAAGATGACTTATGTTCTCTTTGTCAATGATTTAAAATGTATAGCTCATCAGATGAGGAACTAAAAGTACGACTGCAAGTAGTCAAAACTTTTTAAGATATAAGAATATCATTTGGTCTTGATAAATGTGCAAAAGCAGCCTTTAAAGCAAAAAAAGTTACAGCACCAATAAAACATTGGTTTGGGACGAATGTGATATAAAAGAACTTGAGCAAGAGGGAGTGTGTACATATTTGGGAATTGATGAAGGATCAGTCATAGAAGACTCCATTGTGAGATGCACAGATCTGCCTCTCATCAGGCTGGATAAGGAGAAAGTCACGTTTAGTTGTCTGTCAGGAGCCAAAATCCACCATATCACATACGCACTCAAGTCTGTCAACAACAGGTACTGTTTTGACTGTCATAGTCCATGTTTTTATGAATGACTTGAGACATACCTCCCTGAACTATATGAAGACAAACATGATTGAACTCACTGAATGTGTCCCAGGCGGGTATGTCCTTAGCCTTAAGCAGCATTCTACTGACACCCGGAATGATGCCTCAATACAAACAGAAAATGATTGACTTGAACAATTGGCTTAGTTTCTGGTGTCATTCCAGGGGGATCCAGTACCTGACAGCCTGGGAAGATACAATCAACAGACCATGATGCTTTGCCAGAGATGGTGTGCATCTGTCTCACTTGGGCTTCAGGCTTCTGGCAAAGGCTGTTGCCTCCCCTATAGTGCCTTTTTTAGGAAAAGTGATGAGGTTAAAACTACCAGCATAAAAATTTCAACAAAACCCAAATTAAAGGTCATGCTGCTGAACGCTAGGTGTCTAAACATGAAACTGCACTCATTGCAAGCATTCTTATTCCTGGAAAATGCTGACATCTGCGCAGTCACAGAAACCTGGTTCAAATCTGCGGAGAGCACCCCAGCCTTACCTGGTTACTCATGCTATCATACATTCAGACTCCAAACTGTAGGCAGTAAAGCCAAAGGAGGTGGAGTTTCAATATATATTAAAAACCTACAAACCTCCAGGCGGTCACACAGTATGATGAACAGGAGACACTCAAGGTGCAGTTAACCATTGACAAGACCTCTATACAAATCGTAGGTACCCAGCCCCCAAATCTGACTCTAGATGCCCAATCTGTCTATTTGGACTGCTTCAAATCTATCAAGATTCAACTCTTTACTCTGATCGTGGGTGACTTTTAACTACCCAAACATAGACTGGAAGAACTACTCATGCCAGAACACAAATGCCCAGAGATTCCTAGATTTTGTCAATACAAATGCTTTGGAACAGGTACTTGATACCCCACAAGTGGTGATAATATCTTGGAGTTGGTATTAACCAACATGAGTAACCACAGCAGCATCCCCTGCAATATCATCCTCCCTGGTAAGATCAGACCATAAAGCGGCCACTTTCTAAGTCACCATTTCCCCCAACCCTCCCTCTAGCTAGGGTCAAACAAAAAACTTCAACAAAGCTGATTACTGCCTCCTGAGGGATGGTATAAACAACTTCACAGCCCCCTCCCCCTCTCTAGGAACTGCACTAGTATCCAGAACTATACCAAAGCACTATATGAGCATTTATATAGATGCATGGAATCAGGACAGGACTAAATCATCCTCTGCAAGGAAGAGTAAAACCTGTCCGGTGGACATCTGCAATAAATAAACTCTGTAACAAAAGGAAAAAAATGCAGTCCAGGACCAGGAAGGAGCAAGTTCCCAATTGGAAGCAATTTCTCCTTAGCCTAAACAAGCAAATAAGAGCACTAGTGAAATCCTCAAATTGACCACATCTACCAGAGTCTGTCATAAGGCTTTCTTCACATATGTTCGCAATCTCAAAGGAAGCACCTAGATCTGTTCAGAACTGGTGGTCAAGGACACCACATGTAAAAATGCCATGGATATTGCAAACTTGCTGGCTGACAGATTCAAGGAAAACTACACCCCTCTGTCCCCCCTCATCAGTAAATCTAGGAACAGGTCTTCACTGCACTCAAAGGCAAAAAAAAATACAGCCTCCATGGGATCCAATAACATCACAGGCTGCATCCTACATGAACTCAGGCAGGGCCTTGCAGAACCATTAGGTGACCTATTCAACCACAGCCCGAGTACCAACTTTGTCCCAGCTGAGTGGAGTATGTCCATGGTCATCCCTTTGCACAAAGGTGGAGCATCCACTGATCCAGGAAATTAATTAATTATTTATTTTACATTTGTTAACTGGGGGTGTCTGACTGAGCCGAAAAGGCCCTTTTTCAGCAGAGGCCTGGGGAGAAAAGCTCCACAAAGAAAAATTACAGACACATTTAGTTATTTAGACATGATCAGTATACACACAAATTACAAGAGACATGTTTTTACAGTGGTATGCGGCACATAAACAGTTACAGTGGAGAGAACAAACAAAAAAATATTAATTTTAAAAATAAAGGTAATTAATAGATTTGTGGTGTACAGCTGAAATTTGGAACGTAGGTAGAATACATACATAGTACACCGGTACAGTACATACATTGTTGATTAGCCAATGTTTGTGAGTAAGATTGAAAACTATTATCAAGTGCTCTAGATTTAGTATGTATATGTTATCCGCTTTCACTAGCCTAGGGAGCAATCATGGCACTGCCAACTTTCCTTGAGATGTTGTCTGATGAGGTATTTAAAGGAGGCTTTGGATGATGTGTTTTGAATGCTAGTAGGGACACAGTTCCATTTTTTAGCCACTGAACTACTATATAGTGCATCTCCAAAGCTATTGTAGCTGTTGGTGACTTCTAGTGGTAGTTTGCTTGATGATCTAAAGGCCTTTTGGCTGAGTGATGTACTAGGTTTTTGAGGGCAGAAAACTTATTGGGGTGGTAATAGATAGAATGACAGAGGCAGAGCTTATTGCAGGTTAGGAGGTTGGGCAGTTCAAGTCAGTGGAGCGGTCTCAAAGCAGTACAGTGATGAGTTCTATATGAGCAATTTGCAGCAAAGCGGGCAATTCTGTTATAGCAGGCTTCCATTTTGCTTAGTTCAGTTTTGTTGAGATTAATCAGAATGGGAGATGCATAGAGTAGAGTGGATAGAAGTTGGGAGCGAGCAATGGCTGATCTTGCGTTGCTGGTAAGAAATGGTTTGATACGGTAGAGTGACCCCAGTTTGGCATGTACTTTTTTAATAGTTAAGTTGAGATGACTATCAAATTTTAGGTGGGAGTCTATGGTTATTCCCAATAGCTTAGCCTGTGCCACTGGAGCAATTGGAGTAGCAATTGTGGAGTAGATAGTGAATTGACTGTTAGTGTTTTTGTTAGAACTGGTTATAATCATAAGCGGAGTTTTCTTTGGATTGAGGATAAGTTGGGCTTTGGTAAGGTAGTTTTCAATGTCAGAGAATGCTAGTTGAGTTGTTTGCAGGAGGGTGGGAATGTTTTGTGCAGCACAGATTAAGGTAGTGTCATCTGCATACTGAATTATAGATGCATGCTGTGTGGAGGTCATTTGTGAAGACTGTGAATAGTAGTGGTCCTAAGACAGAACCCTGTGGGACTCCTATAGTTATGGGCAGCTGAGGAGGGAGAGAATTTTCCCATTTCACAGCTTGGTACCTGTCAGTTAAGTAGCTTTGGGACCAGGTAAGAGTGGAATTTGATAGATGATATTGGTTTAGTTTGTTTGCAGGATTTGGTGTGAGACTATGTCAAATGCTTTGGACATATCCAAAAAAAGAGTTGACACTTGTAGGCCTTCATTTTTGAGATGGTTTACTGTGTCTGTGAAGCAGAGGAGGGCTGTAGTGGTACTATGGGCAGGTCTGAAACCATGCTGAGTAGGTGACAGGATGTTGCTGTCTAGGAGATAGTTTAGCATCTGGGTATGGATGCATTTTTCTAGGATTTTGGCCAGTGGGGAGAGTAAAGCAATGGGTCTGTAGTTAAGTTCAGTGGAGGTTCTGCCTTTATGTATGGGTGTAACATAGGATATTTTCCAGAGTTTGGGCACATAGTTTTCAACAATTAATCTGTTTATGTGAATGGAGACTGGGATAGCAATAGCGTCTGCTGTGAGTTTCAAGAAATAGCTGGGGAGTAGGTCGGCTGCTGTTGATAAGGTTTTTAGTTTGGAGAGCATGCTTTTGATTGAAGTGGTGGAAACTGTTTTGAGGGTAAAGCTTGTATTAGTGTTGTTTGTGTTGGGTGGGATAGTGAGGAAGGAACTGTCCTGGGATACTAAGGATAGAATTGAGTTCACAAAGGTGCGAGTTGAATTGTGTTTCAATGGGAACTTTAGTGTCAGGGGTGGTTGGTTTGGGGGTAGCCTTTTGGGTGGATTTTAGTAGCTGGTTTACATTTTTCCAAACTTTTTGCGGGTTGTGTTGGTATTTAGTTTGTAATGTTGTGCATTAGGATTTTTTTTTGTCCAGCCTAATGCATTTTTTGCACGGTTGCGCAGTTCTTGGTACTTAGGCTTTGTGTTTCTTTGTTTTTTTGATAGTAAAGCCAGGCAGTGTCTCTGGACTTGAGGATTTGTTTGGTTTCTTTAATGAGCCAGGGGTTTGTAGAGGTTCTAACCTTGATTTTGCGCAATGGAGCGACAGTGTCTAGGTGTTGTAGAAATGTTTTGTTGAAATATGCTACAGCCTGGTCAAGTGGGAGGGTTTTTAGGGGGGGGGGTCCAGTCACAGTTACAGAGTAAAGTGTTGAGGACCTCAGGAGAGAATTTGTTTGTGTTTCTAGTGGATATATAGTTGTTTTGAATATGCTTGTTCTGCTACGTATAAAGTATATTATGTTGTGGTCACTTAAGGTGTCTGGAAGACTGTGTGAGGGTGCAATGTGGGGTTGTTAGTTAGGACACCCATCAGCCTAACTAGCCTGATCTGCAAGGCCATGGAATGGATTATCATTGACCTCATTAACAAGGACAATTGGCAGCCTTCAAATACTCGATCACATACAGTTTGGCTTCATCAAGGGGAGGTCGTGTCTGTTAAATTTGGTCAACTTCTTTGAGACAGTCACCAAAGGCTTGGATGAGGGGCGACAGTGCACACCACCTACCTTGACCTGGCCAATGCCTTTGACACTATTACCCACTCAGGCATAATAAACTCTCTCAACTAGGCATCAATCCATATGTTACCAGATGGGCAGCTAACTGGCTGACTGATAGAACCCACCTACTCAAAATAGGGAAGCCACCTCAAGCAGTAGACCCATAATAAGTGATGTACCCCAGGGTTCAGTCTTGGGATGTCTGTTATTTGGGATCTTCTTTTCTGAGGTGCAGGCCAAAACCAGTAGGCTATGGCTGACCAAGTTTGCAGATGACTGCAAGCTGGGCACTGTCATCAATTCCCCTAGTAATGTGTGGACATCCCCCAAGAAGGTCACACCCAAACAAATGACTGGTGCCAGAAACATGGCCTCAAGCTGAATACCAAAAAATGTATCATCATCCCCTTTGGGGAGAGTGATTGTCCCCACAAATTATCACATTAATAACAATGTCCTAAGCACGCAATCAGTTGTGAGGGATTTGGGCACCCAGGTTGATAGCAACCTAACTTTTGACCACCATGTTGCTTCTGTTGTATGGAAAGCTTTCTACACAGCCCACCTTATAAGTAAGGGTATCTCATCCAGGGACAAAGGTGGTCATAACATCCCATTATTGAATACAATGTCCCTTTTGGCATGTACCTTACAAGACCCATTATTGCATACAGTGTCCCTTTTGGCATGTACCTTACAAGGCCCATTATTGCGTACAGTGTCCCTTTTGGCATGTAACTTACAAAGCACATGCAGGAGCTGGAGAGACCACCGAGGTTCCTCACCAGGAGAATTCAAGGCCTCAAAAATCTGCCATACACAGGCTAAAAGCCCTATCCCTCTACTCAGTTTCATACAGACTCCTCAGAGGTGACCTGTGTCTGGCATACAAGGCAATCTTGGACCCTACCTTGATGGGGACTGCTGCATATCCGCAAGTCAAGCTCCACTTAAGTAACCCACATGTGCAGCCCCAGCCTGGTCTGTGACATCAATAGGACTTGTTGCTGGGACAGATTTGTGTCACAGAGACTCCCTCATCTGTGGAATAGAATCCCTGTCCATGTCAAGCAGAGTACCTCTTTACCCCTTTTTAAGTGCAGCATGGATAATTTGATGGGAAACAGAAAATGCATCCATGGGATTCCACCCGTGTCCCTGCTGGACAGGGGCATCAGCTAATGACTTTGCTAAACATGGGCTACCCTCTTGGCTAGGCTTATACGAGCCTTAGGACCAATAGCCTAGTAACTTCCTGTGATCCTATAAAACATGAACAAATGTGAATAAAACTTAGTAAGGAATATTTTAGAAGACTTAAATTAATTCTGAAAACATCTTTGACATCTAGGAAGAAAATTCAAGTTATAAACCAATTTTCTCTTCCTGTCCTAACTTACATTTTTGGAGTGACTGACTGGCCCCAAAAGGTGTTGGATAGATTAGATAAGAAAACAAGAAGGGATGCTTTATGCTCCTCAAATGATTTATAAAAATCAGTGCATACCAAGATGATATATTCCCCATTCTGAAGGAGGTATGGGCCTCCTTAAAAATGATTACATGTATAGATCTACAGTCATGGGACTGCACACATCTGATCTCACAAAACACAAATGTAGTGAAAGTTTTGAAACATGAGGAGAATAAATCAAAGATGACTTCCCTTCTTAGTCTAGCAGAATATCGGCATCAAGCAGGAATGGAAATTGAACCAGAAGCAGATAAAAATCAGGCAGTAACTGAATGTGCCAAAAAAACAAAAGAAAGAATATAAGCTGGAGGATCAGATGAGAATCAGATGAGAAGGCAAGAAATGTGGAAAATGCATAAATATAGTGGTAAGGATAGAAAACTCTTGGAAGAACCTCATGTCGATCAGGATCGAATGCAGGAATGGTTAAGGAGATGTGAATTCAAACCAAAAGATGAAAGGCTAATATTGGCGGCCCAGGATAGTGGCTATGTACACATTGGTTTACAAAGTCCATTGAACATGTGGGAAAAACAGACAAATGTAAATGTAGGTTTTGTAAAACAGAACTGGAAACAGTTGCAGACACCTTGTTGCTGGTTGTGACTTACTAATGGCAGAAGGACTTTATATTGAAAGGCATAATAATGTAGCAAGAGTGTTGCACTGGGGATTATGCAAATGTTATGGTATTAAAGTGGCTGAAAAACACTAGAAACATGAGCCACAAAGCATCATAGAAAATGATGGTCTATATCCATGGGATCACCCATTACCAGCAGTCCAAAAAACAGATGTGAGAAAACCAGATTTAGTGGTCCGGTCCATGAAAAGAAGACAAAAAGTAGCATTGGTCATTGAAATCACTACACCCAGTGACTGCAGTGTCTTGTGTACAGAGGGACACAGTCATAAAATATCAAGATTTGCAGGCGGAAATGGGAGCAGTGTGGAAGAAAGATACCCAGACAGTTCCAATAGTAGTAGGAGCAACGGGTCTTGTGAAAAAGAATGTACAATCATATTTAGATATGTTACCAGTACATGTAACTCCATATGAATTGTAGGAGTCATTACTGGGCACATTGCGGGTGCTGCAAAGAGTACTTCTGACTGACATCAAAGATTGAAACAATACTAATTTCATTAACTTTAATCGTACTTTGACTTAGGAATGAGGTCCATTCCCATCATGGTAATAGAAACCCAAAAGACTTGGAGAAATTAAAAAAATAAATAAATAAAATAGATAAAAAACAAATTAATATTTTATATTCATGTATTATACATTACATATATGTTTTCTTTATTAATGATTATACACATCAAAATAACATAAATTGTTCAATTCCTGCCTTCACTTAAACCTTGCTCCTTCTTTTAATTTAATAAATCTGTTGAAAAACAAAATGTTTTGGTGGTCATTAGTTCCAAATATTTCTCAGAGTTAAAGGCCGTAACACAATACATTAGTGGATTTAAAGAACAGGCTAAAAGATAAATAGTTAATGCAAAATAATATAAAACTTACAATATGCACAATATGGATATATATTACATTAGAACTCCGGAGTTCATCTCCTTCCTTCTTATGGATCCCTTCTTATTTGTGCCTGTATGTAAGCTAACCACTTTAGTATCTGCTGTATTTTATATATCATTCTTTAGCTATGTCCGCAATCTCAAAGGCAATACACAATTTTGTGCAGAGCTCATTGTAAATGGAGCCACCTATACTGAGCCAGAAGATATAGCAAACCTCCTGGCTGATAAATTCAGCTCCAGCTTTACTCCTCTTTCCCCCTCAAACTTCCCTCAGGAAATATAAAATATAACTCCCCCTACTATCACTAGGGAACAGGTCATTAATGCTCTCTCTAAGACCAAGAACACTGCATCAGTGTTCCCAGACAATATCCCAGGATACCTTCTAAATAGCATGAAACATGACTTATCAGGGCCTCTGGAATTACTGTTTAACTGTAGTCCCCAAACAGGCTTCATGCCTCATGAATGGAGAAAGGCAACAGTATTCCCTATGCACAAAGATGGGAATCTACAGACCCTTAAGTCTCACTGAAAGAATTATCATGGAGATGATCAGTAGAGATATAGTAAACCTCCAGCCACTGGAACCAACCCAGTTTGGTTTCATCAAGGGCAGATCATGCCTACTCAACCTAGTGGACTTCTTTGAGAAGGTCACCAAAGCAATGGATGAAGGCAAAATCATTCACACTGCCTACCTTGACCTGGCCAAGGCACTTCACACAATACGCCACTCAGGCATAGTTAAACTCAAGAGGTTAGGTACAAACCCATATGTCACCCAGTGGATAGCCAACTGGTTCAGACAGGATCTAGGAAGTTAGAATTGGGAAGTCCACCTCTACAAAGGAGCCAGTCACAAGTGGAGTCCCTCAGGGATCAGTCCTTGGACCGCTGGTTTGGCACCTATGTCTCTAATGGACACGGGTAACCTGTAAATGGTTCATCTCCCAGGCCCATGCTTACACTTATCAAGGGTATCATAACTTCTCAGAGATTTGGGATGCATGGCTAGGCTTAAAAAGGCCCTTGTTGTCATTAGCCTAGTAAACACATATGAACCTATGGACAAAGTTCCTTAGAATGTTTGTTAGAGTTTCTGTATACCTATCATATATTATTGTGCAACTCTCACATATGGCATGGAAAGTGCATCACTACAGTTTAAACCAATCCCCATCCTGCTTTTAAATAATTTTCCTTGACAAAAATGATGGTTAATGCTCCAATTTCTCTTGATTCTCTTGTTGACATATCCTTTCATAAGCAATGCTGATTAGCCTAATAAAAAAACAATACGTGTAATCCCTCATTCAGATATACACAATACTTGTTACCCATGATTTGTGTGCTCTTGAATAGGATTTGTATCGGTCTGAAAAGCATGTATGAATACCTGTAGGAAGCCTTTAATGTCTCTTGACATATCTATCACCCCCACTATTCGAGCATAAATCACTCTAACACAGGCTGCAAAAATTGCATCGGATTATATATCCTTCCTGCAGGGTGAGTTGCTCTGTCTATGGTTCTATAGGTTTGCATTTCATCTTGCACACCATGGTTAACTGTGATGGTTATAATATATTCACAATGCTTGCTATGAACCTTCCTAGAATTTTAAATGTAATAAGTAAGTGATGCTTGAATGAATCCAATGCACACACACACTCTCTCTCTCTCTCTCTCAATAGCAACAGTTAAATTATTCTAACCAGTTATTTGCAAGCTCAAAAACTGTCTAACTCTTATGTCTACACTTTCAGTATTCAGGTATGCATGTCACATTTGCATTTTAGTGAAATTTTAATGACACATTGATTATAGAATTGTAACAAAGGATGTTCTTCGTCTCACATTGCTGCAGTCATAACCTGTGGGTAGTCCGCTGTCCTCGGTCGGCCCGAATACGAAAGTGTTAGGCTGGCGTCGGTCATGGGCGCTCAGAACTGACGTCAGTACGCAGTGGTACTTAAGCGCATGACCGACGCCATATCCTCAGTCTTTCTTGCTGCATGGTCCGAAGCAGAAGCAGCGTTTGCAAGTGCCGTTCGGCGTCCTGAAATTTTCATTTTTCGAGTTTCAGACCGAAGACCAAGTTGGGCTAAGTACCCCGTTGGGGAATATTTTTGTCTTTTCTTGCCTCAGTTAATCCGGATGTCAGAAAAAGTTAATAATTGTATTTCTTGTGGGAAACAGATACCTCATAGGGACTATCACTCTCTCTGTATTCCTTGCTTGGGGCCTGAGCACGACGTAGTCGGGTGTCGCTTTTGCGCTAGATTTAATAAGCGCACCATTAAACGCAGATTAGATTGTGCTAGGCTTGTTTTCGGTAAGCGGTGTAACTACAACATGCCGTCGGATCCTCCGACGCCCGCTACTGCAAAGAAGCGAAAAGATAAATCGTTAAAGTCTAAACAGAATGAGTCGTCCGTTGCGGACGCCGGTTCTATGGAAACTATGGTTGAATCTGTGGATCCAGCCGAGGCCTCGGCTGAATCACAGGGGGAACCTTTAATTTTACAGGAATTGGCCTCTCCGGAGTTAGGTCAGGCCGAGGGGGCTTCTCAGGTTTCTGTAGTCCCATCTTTACAAAAGGTTATTAGGCCTTCTTCTTCTGTCACCAAGGGCCCTGCTAAAGCTAAATCTGGTCTTTCTGGTACAGGCAGCAGCCCTGGTTCTTCGGGCTCTGTTCCTAAAAAACATATGCTGAAAATGGCAGAGGATTTGATTACTTTAATCAGGGGTTCTATGCCCCCTCCTGACAAGAGGCCTAGGATGGAGACAGATGTGGAGGGTTTGGAGCATTCCTCAGATTTTTCTGAGTCTTCAGCTGAGGACATTCAGGATTTTCCTCCCTATTCTGATTCGGATGCAGAGGATTCCTGTCCTTCTGCTTCTCCTCCAGAAGATTTTTCCTTTTCTGAAACCCTACATTCCATGAGGGAGCATTTCAAGTGGGAAGGTCAGGATTTTTCAGATTCTCGTAAGAGGCTTAGGGAATTTTTGTTTTTGCCACAACATAGACCTTTGGCTATTCCCCCTGTTTTAGATGTTGTTCAGGATGTTTTTTCGGAAGCTTCCCTTAATCCTGATTCTTTACCCCCTGCCCCTGTCAGGCCAGATAGGTATTACAGAGTTCCAGAGGCTCATAAATATTTGTATAAGAGTCCTAGAGCTGACCCGGAAACTATTAGTTAAGGACCTAAGGGTGTCAGGGCTTCGGTAGTTAAGAATCCAGTACCTCTGGATAAAGATTCTAGGGCTTTGGACAGGTGGGGTAAGAAAGTGTATACCTCCTCCATGCTAGCTATGAGGGCTTTAAATTGCCAGTTTCATATGCTGAAGTACCAGAACTTTCTGTTAGGTCAGTTGAAATCTAAGGTAGATGCTTTAGCTGAGGGTATAGTGTGTAAGGAACTGCAGGACTTAGTTCATGCCTCGGATCAGGTTGGTAAGCATTCCTTGCAATGTGGCTTTGATGCTCTTCAGGCTTCCTCCAGGGTGGCTGCTACTGGTTCATTTATTCGTAGGCATGCCAGGCTTAAGGATCAAAATTTGACAGAGCATGTTAAAGCTCGAATTTTGGATGCCCGTCTACAATCTGAAGTTCTTTTTGGTTCTCCTGTGGAGTCAGTTTTGAAAAAAATGGAAGACAAAGCTAAGTCCATGCAGACAGTTAAGGAATTTTTACAAGTGCAGCCTCCTAAGTTTAGCAGCCTTCTTCCGAGTTTCAGTCTAAGGGCAGGTCTAGACGTGGTAGGGGCAGAGCTCATGCTCAGGGTTCTTTCAGGCCTAGGACTTGGAGTTCTCCTGCACAATCTTCTGGTGAGGGCAGGGGTCAGCCCTTTCGTAAACAGACCCAATGACCTGTATTTCCAGCTGCCAGACTCTGCCTGTCTGGCAGCTCCTCTAGGAGGAAAGTTGGCTCTTTTCAAGCAGAATTGGCTTTTGGTCACCCAGGACAAATGGGTGCTGGACATTATAAATCAAGGCTACAAGTTTTATTTTCACACCTTGCCTCCTTTCAAAGGCATGCCGGATGTACCTCCTCAGCAAAGACTGGAGGCTCACAAACAGATTTCTTTACTTTTACAAATGGGGGAGATCCAGGTGGTACCTCCGTCAGAAGTAGGCCTGGGGTTTTATTCTCGCCTATTCCTTGTGCCAAAAAAGGGAAACACTTGGAGGCCAATTCTGGATTTGTCCATTCTGAATACATACCTAGACATTCCAAAGTTCAAGATGTTAACTTTACAGCAACTTCTGCCTCTTCTAGGCAAAGATCACTGGATGGTAACTCTGGATCTCAAAGAGGCTTATCTTCACATTCCTATCAGACCCAGCTGCAGGAGATTCCTGCGTTTTCGGGCTGGTACTTTTCATTATCAGTTCTCTGCATTGCCCTTTGGCTTATCTACTGCGCCCAGGGTGTTCACAAAGGTCCTGGCTCCTGTGATAGCCTTCTTAAGACTAAGAGGAACACAGATTTATCCTTATCTGGATGATTGCCTGATTCTTGCTCAAGACAAAGTCAAGTTACTTCAACATCTACAGTATGTAATGGCAGTTTTAAGGTGCCTAGGGTATTCTGTGAACGAAACAAAGTCCAGTCTAGTACCCTCTCAGGACATGTGCTTTCTGGGTGTGAGACTGAATACAGCCTCTCAGATGGCCTTTTTGACCCCGGACAAACAAAGAAATCTTCACCTGTACTTCCAGCAATTATCCCTAATGTCCAGGCTGACTGCAAGGACAGTCCTTCAAGCCTTGGGGTTCATGGCATCTTGCATTCTGGTACTTCCCAATGCCAAACTGCATATGAGGAAGCTACAATGGTATCTCAAAAATGTATGGACTCAACACTGCCACGATTTGGACACTGTCATTCAGATTTTACCTTGCATCCAGAAGGAATTCTTGTGGTGGGCTCAGGAATGTCACCTAAACAAGGGACTCTCTGTGACCCGACCAGAGGCGAGTCAGATCTTAACGACGGATGCCTCAGACCTGGCTTGGGGAGCACACTTTAATGGGAAATGGGTTCAAGACACGTGGCCTCCCAGACTACAGCATTTGCATATCAACATGAAGGAGATGTTAGCAGTCCAATTTGCCCTGATGGCCTTCAAGGATCTACTTCAACCAGGACAGGTGTTGATTCAAACAGACAACACAACTGTTATGTGGTACATCAACAAGCAGGGGGGAACCCATTCTTACCCTCTTTGCAGACAAGCTATGATTTTGTGGGAGACTGCTCTGAGGTTGCACATCACTCTTCAAGCACGGTTTCTGCCAGGAGCACAGAACTCCTTAGCAGATGTTTTGAGCAGACAAATTGTGGATCCCCACGAGTGGAAATTGGATCCTCGTGTATTCAAACAGTTGACAGTGGCTTGGGGAACTCCTGACATAGATCTGTTCGCTTCTCCACTAAATTTCCAACTGCCAAAATTTTGCACAAAGTTGTTTCACCCAAAAGCTTGGAAAGTGGATGCTCTATCTTTCAGTTGGAACAACCTTCACGTCTATGCTTTTCCTCCTCTGCCTCTCCTTCCCAAGGTACTCTTGAAAGTCAGACAGGACAAGCCTTGCATGATTCTAATAGCACCAGATTGGCCTCAACAGCACTGGTATCCTCTGCTGAGGAGTTTAATACAGGAGCCTCCTTGGCCTTTGCCACCAATTCCACACCTGTTGTCCCAGGCAAGCAATCATTTTCTCAATGTCAGGGTACAGTCCCTGCATCTGACAGCCTGGCGTATTCTGTTTTAGATCCTGGGGGGTCTCAGCTTCCTCAACAAGTTTTGAATGTCATTTTGGAAGCCAGACGGCCTAGTACTAGAAAAGTTTATGCTGATAAATGGAGGAGATTTTTTCTTTGGAGCACAGCGAAGAGCTTTGATGTTTCAGTGCCTAATTTGAGTTTTACACTACAGTACCTTACTGAATTATTAGACAAGGGTTTGTCTTTCTCCTCTGTGAAAGTTCATGCTGCAGCCATTTCTGCTCACTATGATTGTGACCCTCCTTTGTTTTCTCACCCTTTGTTTAAGCAATTTCTTAGAGGGGCAAAGAACATAAGACCCCCACGTAGAGCTCCTACTCCTTCCTGGGATCTCAATTTTGTGTTGGAAAAGCTTACTTTACCTCCTTTTGAACCTGCAGCTACATTTGAGTTGAAGTTTTTGTCTTGGAAGACTGCTTTTTTGTTGGCCATTACGTCTGCTAGGAGGGTATCTGAATTGCAGGCTCTCATGGCAGTTGAACCCTTCCTGATATTCCATAAGGATAGGGTGTCCTTGCGTACTAACCCTACTTTTATGCCTAAAGTTATTTCTAATGTGGCCTTAAACCAGTCTATTCATTTGCCTACTTTTTATGCTGAACCCAAAATAAAGGAGAAAAAGTCTTGCATTCTTTGGATATTCACAGGCAGTTACGCTATTATTTGAGCAGAACTAAAGAGTTCAGGAAGACTCCACAGTTATTTATTTCTTTTGCTTTGGGTTCACAAGGGAAAGCTGTTTCAAAGCAAACCATTTCTAAGTGGATTGGACATTGTATTGCTTTTTGTTATTCTCATCATGGAAAGGATGTTCCGGCAGGGATCAGACCTCATTCCACTAGGGCTACTGCCACATCTACTGCCTTTTTGAGGGGGGTAGCTACTAAGGATATTTTGGAGGCAGCTACTTGGAGTTCAGTGCACACTTTTACCAAACATTACCATCTCCCTCTTTATTCCAAGTCTAGGGCTGGGTTTGCCACTGCAGTTTTACAGGGCATGTTAGCAGCTCCTAATGCCTTTTAGTTATGCCAGCCTCCCTTTACCTTTGCTTTGGGATTCTACCCACAGGTTATGACTGCAGCAATGTGAGACGAAGAACATAGTACAGTTTTGTACCTACCATAAATGTAGATGTTCGAGGATCCACATTGCTGCAGTCCAATTTACCCTCCCTCCTTCCCCTCTATAGTTTGGGGTTGCTGTGTTCCTTTTGGGATAATTTTTATTTTATCTATGTTGGTTGTTGGGTGTTTTCTATTTTGGCTATGGCCTTTCCTTTTTAGGCCTTCTGACATCTGGGGCAAGAAAGACTGAGGATATGGCGTTGGTCATGCGCTTAAGTACCACTGCGTACTGACGTCAGTTCTGAGCGCCCATGACCGACGCCAGCCTAACACTTTGGTATTCGGGCCGACCGAGGACAGCGGACTACCCACAGGTTATGACTGCAGCAATGTGGATCCTCGAACATCTACATTTATGGTAGGTACAAAACTGTACTTTTTTAAAACCTATAAATTTGGTTAGCTATTATTTGTAGTCTTTGTTTTCCTCATTTTACTAATATAAGAACTGATGTGGATTTCAGAACTAGACTCCAAATGTAAGCTTGCTTATTATCAAGGATAGATATAATACCAAGTATTGCAGAATGAATGCTCAAAAACACACAAACATGCACACACTTTGCTTACTTTTTACTTTCAATAGCTGCTCTGTACAAGCCTTAATATTACAGCTTTTGTCTGTTTGGAATTGTATTTCTTATTTAGTTACAACCACAAATACCTTATTTGGTTGACAAAAATATGTAACTTTAGTTAAAAATGTAAAAAGTCAATCTTTCTGTGAAATGAAACAAAAAAAGACGTGTTTTCCAGGCTTTCATTTAACATGATCATATTGGGGTTCTATATTTCTCTGACTTGTAAGTCATCTGTATAGTTAGATATCCAAATAGGTTCATTTATTTAGTACTGGGTCATTGGCATTGATGTACAAACTGGGTAAAAAATGTAAAGATGTTATGGTTCCAAACTCCAGTCCATGTAAAACTTAATTGCCAGTTTTTAAACAATGCTACTAGTCAAAAAGGAACTGATGCCAATTAGCATGTTATCTGAAACAAATACAGAAAGTCCTGCATCTGTAAATTTGTAGCATAACCTAAAGTCCTAACAAGCTGATGTACATGATCTTGAGTAACAAAAAATAACACATTTTGAACGCTCAGTAGCAACAAATTAGAACATGATATCTTGGAAGCACTACAAAGCAGATTAATGGGATTATACTAGTCTGTTCATGGTTATTTCATGTATCTTTATGAACAAGTCTTGCAAAGGAACATTCTCTGAATAATAAATGTTCAAACAGAAACAGATATGTAAGACACTGCACCAGCTGTTTAAATACACATTAGGTATACAGTAATCAGTACTGCCACGTCTCAACACTTTTTAGGAGTGCAGGTAACAGTCATAGTAATTCCACAAACTGAGTTGCTTCACACCAGTAATGCATGAATGAAGTCACCAACACGCAATGTCAACTTTTACCATAAAACAAGAAATAATTTTTCAGGGGAGATGAGCTTTCTGCACTCTGGATGCCCCACGTTGTATATTATGAAGGAAGACAAGATGGCTCAGAAAGAAAAAAAGATTTCCAACCCACTAAAAAAGTAAAAAAATAAATAAATAAAATTGAGAAAGTGAACCAGAGCATTGGATTCAGTTTTATACAGACATACTGTGAAATTCTTTGAACAGTTGGGGAAAAAAACAAATTTATAGAGCATCAGATTCAGTTTTATAATGCTATCTTATATCTACATTGTGTGATCAAGAACTGTAACACGTCAAACTCAAATGGAGAACAAAATGCAGCACACTGGAACAAAATGGTTTATTAGGAAAAAAGGTCTGCAGCACACCGGAAAAGAAACAAAAAAAGAAAGAAACTAAAGTTAGCCAGAGCACCAAAATCAGATTTATATTATCAGAAAATACTCTACATTGCACAACTGAAAAATGTTGTGCATTACCCTATTGCCTTCCGTTTTATGCTGCAATAACTTTAAAACAGCTGGAAAGCATGCTACACTGATATGTTGTATGCTGTTAAAGTGCTAAAGGAAAGCTGTTCTGCACTCTTGTGAACAAACCAGTTTTAATCCAGATTAGTATTACTGTTTACATTTTGTGCAATTTGTACTTTGTGTGGTTGAATGACTATTTTAATACAGCACTCAAGTTTACAAAGTGCTGCATTGCAGGAACATAGTACTCAGTCCAAAGGTTATTAGCACTCATACATGCATATACGCCCATGCACATCCACACAGTACATAGGTATGTACCACATCAGCATACACACACATAAATACATACATGCGCAGTATCCATATAGTATGCCATGCTTGTACAGACAGCACTGATCAGCAGTCCAGTACTCTGTGATTGCAGTTATTAGTGTTGATCACAAAACACTCGCATCTTAGTTGTGGAACCCTGTTTGTTCCTTGTAGATACTATTACAGTATATTTTGCTGAATACCTGTCTTGTTAACAGAATATATTGATGTCAGTTTAAATCCAAAGTCAAGTTCATCAACTTCCAAAAATGTCATTAGCTTCTGAGTCTTACTGTAGTGTGTGAGCTTTTAAGGCAATACATGGAACTTTGTTTTAATTCCAAAGCTTTTCAGTATGGGCTAAGAAGAGAGAGATATTTAAAGTTTTATGTGTGTGTATGTTTGTTATGGAGAGTGTGTGTGTGTGTGTGTGTGTTTCCAGTTTAAGGTTAAAATAATGGGTAAGTAAGGTTATAGCCTTAACATTTTGTGTGTGAGAATGGTTTATGCACAATAAGGTACATGTCAGAGTGTCATGTGTAATGCTAGGAAAAGGGTTTTTGGTAAGACAATATGTAGGGTCTGTGTTAGGAGTAGCAACAAGGCTAGGGTTAGGATGCACATATAAGGTGGTACAGGGAGTTGAACCCCCCCCCCTCCCCCACCATGCATCCTTACTGATGTGTGCTAACTCTAGCTCTAATCCCAACCCTACATATTACCCTATTGAAAATTAATTATATAACTGTAAGTACTTTTATTCAGGCAAATTATGTCTAAAGAGGTTTGTTAAAGTTTTGGTCCTCCTTTTTTTTCTTTTTGAGTGATCAGAAAAACAGAACATTTATTATCTTTTTGTGATCAAGTTAATCACATACAAGTGCCTGCTAGCACAGATTTGTACCCATATGCCCATACATAGTTAGGAATAGAAATACAACGTGTGCATGTATACATATATATATATATATATATATATATATATATATATATATATATATATACATACACGCACACAGTCAGCAATGCTCTTGCTGTCAATCTCCTGACAACTTCCTGTTCTCACTGACCATTTCTGATACAGGCACACAGCACAAGCTGTTGCAACATCATTCTCAGCAACATAATAATACAAATGTGTGGTCACTTCTTCCACCAAAGTATCTGGCAGCACAGCCTCTAAATCAAGCAAGTGCTGACCCTGGTGAGGTCACAGGCACCAAAGCAAAGCACATTAGATATATTAAATATGATGGTCAAGTCCCTGTGAGACATTTGTAATGGAAGGGATGTCAGAATGCAACCTATATGGCAAAGCTTAATCTAACTAAAGTGAAAATAGTTATTTTGTTCCAGGTTTCAAAAAGAAAACTGTGATCTTTGCAGACAATTCTTACAGATGTTAATGCAAAGGTCAAATGTATTTCAAATGAAGAAAAGAGAGAACATAATAAAAATTTTAATGTTTAATTATGCTGGCGTTGATTTAAATGTAAATTTAAGGGTATTTTTTGAATGAAAAAGAACAAAATTTCCAAAACTTAGTTGTTTTAAAAAGAAGGGTGTTTTTAACCTCACTCTCTGTCTGGTTTTGCACTTATTTGAGACAAGTTGAGAAAAGGGATTTACAAATCAAAAGGGTGCTCCTCCTAAAACTTGTCGATAGTTGAATATGCAGTTTTAAATGAGTTGATTATTGAAGAAAATATTAGGATTATGAAGCCAAACAAGTGAGGTGGGGTTGTGTTAATGAACAAAGATGACTATGTTGGCAGAATGTCTAACATATTAAATGATGATAAGGTTTATGAGATTTCTTATGTTATTGAGATGAATGTAGCATATTGTGAGATTGACTATTGGCTGAAAGATTCCTTAATGGAAGGTTATATTGAAGAAAACATGTTTACGTTTATGTTACTGATAGGTACAGGATCCCTCATATTTTTGGGATACCTAAAGTACACAAAAACATTGTTGAACCTCCATTAAGACTTAATATTAGTGGTGGGCAGATCAAAAATGGAACCGCTGGCCAAGTGGATAGCTTGGAAATTAAAAAAATATATTGAAAAAGCTTCCTCATGTACTGATTGATTCACGGCACTTCCTGAATGAGATGAAAAATACACATTATGACAGGGAGGCCTGGTTTGTAATGATTAATGTTAGAGACTTATTTTCAGTAGTTCTACAAGAATTGTGTCTTGAATAGTTTAAAGAAGTTTTACTGGTTGACAAGAATATTGCAACCAGGAAGTTGGCAATTTTGGCTGAACTAATGTGGATTGTTTTGCAAAAAGTGTTAAATAGATTTGTGGGTGAAATTTACCATCAAATTTCAGGTGTGGCTGTGGGTGCTGCACACATGGCCCATTGTTTGCCAATATAGTATTATTATACTGGGGAAAATACATTTTTTATTTAAATCTGCAATGTATAAATATTGTACAAGGTATTTTTGGTTCCTTGATGAAATATTTATCTTATGGTTGGGGTTGATGCAGTAGATCAACCCAGAATTGTTGAACATCCTCTATCTTAGCAAAACCAAATCTACTCGAGCTACACGCTCTAGGGATATAAACCTCAACACAACAATGAATAGAACATGCTGGAGGGATAGATTCCCTTCGCAGAGACTTCCCTTACTATGGAACAGGGTCCGGATCTACATAAGACAGAGAGCCCCTCATTATCACTCTTCAAGAGGAACCTTGATGAGTGGATGGGTAACAGAAAATTCACACTGGGGATCACACCAACAGCACTACTAGATAGGGGCCAAGGGTACTAGCTGCTAGTACAAGGGTCTAGGCAACTACTAAAGGGGTGGTGAATGCCGCGCAATGTGGCTGGGCTAATATATGCCTTCGGGCAGATAGCCCAGTACCAACCTATGAACCTATACGTTTTCTCATATTCCCACAGTTTTGATGGTGGAAGACACCATCATTGCACTTATGCATTCACATCCACTGCAATACACCTGGGCATTTAAATTGTACAATGGCGCTATAAAAAATGGAAATAAAAAAATAATTTTAAAAATTGAGTGTATAATAGTGATCATCACCACCTGACTGTGAGTGAAGTTGGATTTACCCTCACCTTGGAAATTTACCCACTTGGTTTTTATTGTCTTGTGTAAACAGTTCAAGGTACTTCAAGCTTCATCCCCTGATCAGGTATTGAATATTGATATAATGAGCACCTCATCAAACATTGTATATCGCCATAAGAAAAAAAGTTCAGCATTTCAGAGCTGATTATAACAAGGAAGTGGTACAGGGATATATACCTTCCAGTATCTTTTACTATGGGTGGACAATTCTTCAACAGATAAATGTTAATTTCTCCAGTCTTGTTTCAAACTTTTTTAAATAGCACCTAAATTCTTATATTTCACAAAAGCAGCATGTACTGCTTTAAAAAGTTATACTTGAATTCCATGCTATGTGCAGTACCACAGGAGTAGAATCATCACTGGGTATTTCTTTACTAAGCCTTGGTGTATCTTACTGCAGTAGCCAATAGTCCGTTTTCTACTTTTGATAAAAAATACTTTATGCAATGTATGGGATGTTAATAGCCCTATGGCTCCAAATTCTGATCATATTTTTCTCTCCTTTCCAGGGTACCAGTGACTTCTGTGTGGCTCCAACTACATTCATCACAAACTTGACTTCCATTGATGTCAGCTCAGGTAAAACAAAAGTACAATATTAATAATAAGGGATTGGTCTCCCAGTTTTCTTGTGGGAATACTGCATTATTACTACAAGATGCCATAGTTATTCCTCACTAAGTTTATTTGCTGTTATGACTATAAGACAGCATTTCATTGTATTATAAATAAATACAACAGCATTTTAAAAAAATATAAAATGTTAGCATTCTCTTGCAGGAAGACATTTTTAGTGCATGTAATCAAACTT